>NC_081344.1:26314724-26372224 GCF_029784015.1 Lycium ferocissimum
TCTTTTTTTTAAAGACGGTCATGATTTTGATTATCTACTTGTCTCCGGAATCTCTATTTCGTTAGATCTTCTATTGTATTTCATGCTTTATATACTCGAATATCCCGTTTTGACCCTTTTCTTCGAGGGGCGCGTTTCACCCCGCGGGTAGGGATACTCGATTGGTGATCCTTAACTTAGGACTTCTACTCTTTCTGGAGAGCTCTTTTCCGGAGCCAAACTTTCGATACAAATCTTGAGTATATGTATATGTTTATCCGGGTAGGCGGGCGGCGCCCCGTCTATTTCACTATTGATACTCTTAGAGGTCGTAGACATATGTGTGGGTTGTATATAGAGTTGTTCGCGTTAATATGACTTATTTTGGGATGTTGTATGTAGTGGCCGGCACTTGTCGGCACAACGTATATATATTTAGGACGCTCGTACGTTATATAGCGTGCAATCGGCTCGTGTGCTATGTTATCTTTGATTTAGCTTTGGACTCCTGTGAGACCGGTTACCTACATATATAAACGTACGTTCGAGATAACGTCTTTGTCTTTGCAGTAAGCTTCCATATTGTGTTTAGTTTTGGGTTGACTATATCTAACAGGTACGTATACGAGTGTCCAGCTCGGGCACTAGTCAGGCCTACGGGGTTGGGTCGTGACAGTTTGTATCATAAACTCAAGGAAAAATTTGGCAAAAAGGTCCCCTTAGAAAGGGGTTTTTGGGGTTTAAAAATCCACATAAGTGTTCAACTCACTTCATTTCCGGACTAAGACACATCCGGAATTTCTTAAGAATTAAGTCGCTATTATTTTGGTCCTAATGAAATGGGTTCAGTACTTATAGGTTTTGTTATACGCATATAGAAAATATGGATTATATCTCCTTTTTTATACATATATACATATATAAAAAAAGGAAAGTTTTTATTTGAGTCCAATTTCATCCATTTTCGAAGCCCATAAGTCAACTTATATTCCAGTCCAGATTCCATCTTATCTCATACTTGGCCCAAATGTATTTTTTCTTGTTTCCAGTCCACAGATTTCTGGGCTTTTAGCCCAATAGTCTCAAATTTTTCTCAAGTTTTGTTTAGTCCAAAACCGTGGCCTTTGGCTTCTGAAAAACTGTCCAAAATTTGATACTTCTTGTTTGACCAATAACCTAAATTTTAAGAGTGGTCCTTTCCGTTTATAATTAAAAAAAAAATGCCTTTAAAGTCAACTTATTCCTTATTTCAACTCAAATCTGATCTTTAAATCCATTTAGGCGATGTATAATCTTAATGATAGGCTTAAGGTCCAAACATACACTTATCTGGTTTTGCCAAAAAAAGGGGAGATAAAAAAATGTTTACTTAACAACTTAATTTTTTTTTTTTTAGTCTCCTTAGCCTTTAGCCCGTTTAAAAATCAAACAATTTTGAATTAAAATCAATTTATGCTATTTTAAGAGTGGTTAAGTTTGAAAATATTTGAGACGACTTTCCTAAAATACTAATGTGTTTTTCCTAAGCTCTAGCATGCACAAGGGTTTCATTATTTACACATCCAGTACGTATACAACATATATACATGCTAGATATATGTGAAGTAGAGAAGAAAAGAAAGTAGATTTCAACTGATGGGCCTCTTTTCAAGCCCATCGGTGCCATTTTCACCAATGACTGGGCCTTCAATATATTGGCTTCCATTTCTCCTCCTTCAGACTCGACCAAGAAAGGGGGGTGGGCCTTCGGCCCAATATGTTTAATGCAAGGGTGGCCCGAATGGCCCAAGGTGAATCACATAGCACATAAAAGGGATATAGATTAGTAAATGTCTAAGTATTTTAGAACTAGAGTATAGATAATTCATAAACAAATTAAAGGCACAAACCAAGCAGGTATATATAACAAGGGAAGTAGAAACAATTTGAGAAGAAAAACTTCAGGCGCAAATCAGATGAACAAGGAAGATTCGAGGCCTAGATGGGCTATCTCAGCAAAATCAAAATAGATTGGGCCAAGTATAAATTACACTTAGCACATAAGAGGAGGCCCAACGACAAATAGAGAGAAAACAGGCCCAAAGAATCACATAAACTTATAGCAGCCAACATTAAAAATTTATACTAGTGATATACCCCTATATACTGAACATATCAACACTTATATACTTGTGTGTATATAAACTGAATACATCTTGTATATTAGAGTCTATCCATGAGGAGAATTAATCATATAAAGGAAAAAACAACAAGAAGACACGTTTGGACTTTCCACATTTGATGTTCAGTTAGGCTCAAACAAACAGAATCAGAGGAGAAGGGGTGATACCGAACAATATACATGATATACACAGGTTCTTACTTATTTTTTAAGCACACAGAGGGTCCCATAAGACACGGACTTGTAAGAGGGAACCCCAGCAACCTAGAATAGAGGAGTCAAACTGAGCTAGCTAGAAACTCAAAGCTTTCTTCCCTTTTCCCTTGGTCCTGGGTAAGTCACACTCATAATCATCCACATACTAAGTGCCTACCTCCTTAACTTAGGCTTTCAATACTCAGGCTCATACATTGAACCTCAGACTACACCTAATTCCATATTTTATACTCAATACCTAGACTAACAGACTCATATAGAGGAAAACAAACACACAGTTATAACAAATATGAGGCATGTTTTAACATAGGCATAGATAGATAGACATCAGGTCTTCTAGCTTAGGTAGCAGACATACTTGACTCCCCTTTATTCTGGCATGATCATTTTAAAGACTAAGTATGGTTTCTTTCAAACGAATATGGCAGCAAACGCAAATCTTGTAGACTCAAACAAATGTCACATAAAGATATGCATTCATCTAATTCATACAGTTTTCTTAAGTGAACACAAACAGATTCAAGCTTAATCAGAAGTGACCACACAACACACAACTATCATGTTTTGTCAATAGGGGACATCAAATATCATTACGAGATTCAAAGGAGTACTAATCACATATTCAAAGAATGTTGAAAATGAGTCTAACATGCTTTTAACCTTATAAGTCATATTCTGAGATTTATAACACCAAAGCTAATCACAGAGGCTTCATAGTTTGAACAGAGTCATTAGGGGAAGCCTACAAAGGTCTGGCTCAACAGGTTCATCTCAATACTATTTTTAAGCAAGGCCACCTATAACTACAATCATGCAATACCAAAATAGGTATTAAGGGCACTAACGTATGCACATAAGTTGTTGGCCTTCAACATTACTTTAAAAATGCTAAACTAATCACTTCAAACATGGGACAATGTTACTTTTAAGGTTTAAAAGGACATTTTAAAGGTTCAAACAGATTTAGATTCTTACCAGAGAGTTATAATCACATGCTTTTGACTCAATAAAGGACTTGTCATAAAACATTTAACCACAAAGCAACAGTTTAGGTGATAAATAATCATTGGACTTAATCAAACATGCTTCATAGTCATAACTAGTTTCAAAACACGGTAAGACAAGTAGGGATGGGTCTTTTGAAAATCATACCATCATGATACAAAACCATAACAACCAGAACATCAATATAGGGGTCTGAGTTATGACATTTAGACAAAGAAGAGACTATAACTCATCGATCATAACCCGAATAAAGTATACGAGTGATAATCATAGACTCCAATTCTCAAACTTATATAAAACTAGCATACATGCACTCCGCTTAGTATGGACATAGGCTAACCACAATAAGATAAGTCTGGACCATACGTATATCTTACTTCAAACTTCATATACTGCTAACAGAGACTAAGTAATCTAAAAGTAGGTAGGTTAATCACAAAGCAATATATAACCATGATTTCTCGAGCCACATAAGTTAAATTAACGTGGGATTGACTAATGACCTATCTAAACATAGAGTTAACAACTAAACCAACCCAAACAGGATTATATAGGAAGCTAATCATGCATAATAAAGTCAGAAACAAAGATAAACTATCTAAACAACCAAAATACTAAGCTGTCTAAGCGCAAAAACAACAAACAATACTGGAAAATGATAAGCTAAACTACAAACTATACTGGAAAATAGTAAGCTAAACTATCTAAGCACATGAACAGCACATAAATAGGAAATAATACTAAAAATAACTGTAGGGAGAGAGATTTACCTTTTTCAGGTGCAGCCTAGGTCAAGATTCAACTTGGAAGAGCTTGTTGCCTCCTTAATCCCAACACTCAGCCAACCCACAAAGAAAACAAATATTAAAATTTTACTTAACTCAAAAATTGAAGTTTCAAAGCAATTTTTTGTCAAAACTTAAAAGAAATCGAGTTTTTTTTTAGTGAATATATGTGTATATCCCGTTCAAAATATGCCTAGAAAGTGTGAATTGGGGCTCTATTTATATAACCCCCAAAATTCCCAAACCCTAACTCGGACCGATGTCAAACCCAGAAAAATGAGAACCAAGTCTCAATTTCAGTATCAATGGCCAAGATTTGAGTAAATAAATGGACGAAGGGTCAGATTTGATTTAAAGCGAGTCAATCCCCTTGGTTCTTCATGAACCAATGAAAATCAAGTGTTCAAAATCAGATACAACAAAAGTAATTAAAGATTTTCAGTCAATGGCCATTGCAAATGCAGGAAAGAACAAAGGAAAAGGGAAATTATACCCTTTTTGGGTTGAATCATGGTGGTTTTGGTTGAAAAATAGCAGAGCAATAAATGCTCTTGCCATTCTTGAACACACAACAACTAAAGCAACCACGCGGGCCTCTAATTTTGCCATTTCCGGCATCAAATGACGTCAGAGAGGAGAGAGGGAAGGCTCTTGCGGCGGCTAGGGTTTCACAATGAAACCCTCAACTCCTCTTTAAAGGGTTGTTTGGTATATGCGAGCGTGAAATGGGGTATTATCCCCTTAAAGAGTGATTTGGGCCGGGTCGCAGTCTTAATGGACCGGGCCCAGCTTGACTTAAAAGAAAGGAAAAGGGGGGCGGGTCCAATATACATATATACCCGTGATATACATATGTATGTATGTATATATATATATATATATATGTATATATATATATATATATATATATATATATATATATATATATATATATATATATATATATATAGTGTATATATATGTATATATGTATACGGGCGGGGGGGAGAGAGGTAAAAATGTAATATTTAACAAGTAGCCTGAAATTGAAACAATGTCCATTAATTGGACGTTTCAATTATGACCAGATTATAACTGATTGACCAATTGAAAGCTAATTTTGCAAGACTAACCTTGACTGACTTAAACCACGGAATTAATTATGCCAATCATGGTCATCTAAATCAATCAACCAATTGAAGGCTAATTTTGTAAAATGACCTTAATTGTTTTTAAATCATGAAAATTGATCTTCCATTAATGGTCATAATTGAACTAACAATTGATTGTTTCAATTGTAGCCATTATCTGCCATATAGTAAACAACTTATAGAATTAATCACAACTAAATACTGAATTAATTATGATAAAATTCCAATAAATTGAATATGCAAAAAATAAGAATTGATGGGTAGAGATGATTAATTTGTTTAATTAATCAAATTCCTTGAATTAAACAGAATAAAATTCTTGCTAATTGGCAACTTAACAATTTAAGCAATTAAATAAGTAATTGTTGTAAATTGCTTTTCTCTTGGTTAAACTGAGCAAATATATCATAATTGTTAGAATGATATGTAAATTAATTTCCAAATGATTTATAATAATATAGAAATTGTTTTACCAAACAAGAATGGTAGAATATTATCCACATAATTTTTATAAAATCATTTTGACTTCTAAAAATACATATTTCACTCTGTTTAATATCCAAGGACTTTGGGTAATTAAAATAAATTATGGGAGGTCAAAAATTAAGTGTCAACAGTGGGTACTTTCATAAGGTTTCCGAGTGGCGATAGATAGCAAGTAGAAGGACAACAGGTTGGAGGACTTTCGCAGCCTATGTTAGACCGATGTGTGCCAGATCAGGGCTCCAAGGTAGGACCATGACAAGACTCACATGCATTGTGACCTCAGGATTAGGGTAATTTATAATGGAAGGTATATTTACCGTTTTGATAAAATATCTATATATACATGAATGTGATCTTGAAATGTCATATGTTGCATTATAAAGATAGTTTTTAAAACAATGTAGATGGAGCCCAAAAGGAAGGGGTAGAACTAGAAGGGGAAATTTAGATGGGATTCTCAGTCGGCTATTAGTAAAAGACCGCGTTTATGTTTGGATTGACTAGCAACCTTAAAGATGCTTGATTGACAAGGCAAAGGTGTTGCTAGATGGAAGTCGTATTTTTTTTCCTTACATGGGAGGTATGGGAAGGATACGTATATGTTTTAATATGATACTTAAGTTGCATTTATACAAATGGCCTACAAGCAAAAGGGTGAAACACTAATGATAGAATAAGAAATGGGTGTGAGTTATAAAGATTGCGGCACTTAATGTCCATGACAATACGATATGAAATTGCAAGATCCGTACAAAGGTAGTTATATTGTTGGGCATCAATGGGATCGTAAATGATCGAAAAAAGGGCGGAAGGACGGCATATGCTCCTCAGCAAGTATAGATTGACGGAGGCTTTCTCATCCATAGTTCAATATCGACGAAGGTGTTATGAAGCTACGTGAGTATAAGGATATAAAGACTATGAACTATTACGGAGAAGTACATTAGATGAAAGGTAAGACCAAGATGCAAAGAATATCCTTTGGAAGGTTTTATGATTGTAGGATTATCGAGTAAGTAACCCAAGATTGAGTAGTTAATGGAGAAAGCAAGGGATGTTTGACGAAGACCATTTAGAATAAAATAAGTGGCTAAGAATCGTGGAAGGTAGAAATGAAACCCAAGAAGAATAGGAGGTGAATGAGTTCAAAGTTACAAATGACATAAGAAACGCTCTTTACTAACGATGAACTAAGTAATATGAAGGAGTCCTACCAGAAGATCAAATGATTATGCAATGGAAAGATGTCAATGCTCAGGATGAACGTTACTGAAAAGGAATCTTGTACCAGCTACCATTGCAGGGAGTGAATGATTAAGCAAGTAGAAGGAGAAAGGCAATTAGTGGAAAGAAGACCGGCACCAATTTATAAGAATTTCTTTAATGGAAGGTTAAGCTGTCCAGGACCAGTATGCCCGTAAGAATTTGTGACCCTCTATGTATATACGCACTTCAACAGATTGGTTTAAGAGGCGAACGATTACTCTTGGATCAATTGTGGACCGCTAAGGATATGGACCTGCGAAAGATGGGAAGACGAGTAGAATTTTAGACATAAAGAATTGGACCACTTCCTTAAGGGGGGAAAACGAGATGATAAAATACCAGGTCGGAAGTACCTTATTTAATGATGAAAAGATAGAAAGGTTATGACAGAAGGAGATTAAGCAACTACTTTAAAGCGCGACGCATGAGCATAACGATAAGGAAGGAGACAAATTGAAGACAGACGCAGTTAGATGCTATATACACAGGATGAAGCCAATAGACAATGTCCAGAACTTCATGTATAAGGAAATTTGGATAGAACTAATGTACATTTATTCGTGAAGCCGCAAGCGATAGCAAGAAGGCAGCCAAATTTTGTGATAAGGTCGTGGGATGAGTTAGGGCTTCATTTTACAAATGGTATGAATACATAAAGATCAAATTGAGCAGATGTATAACTGCAATGATCAGAATGTAATTGGACGGAAGCAATAATAGCTAAAGCATAGCATATGCCGGGAAACGCAGAGAACAAGAACATAGTGACTCAAAATATAACCGAATCACTTTTATAGCCAAGAAGGCAAGGATATCGACAGGAAGATCTCGTCTAACCTAAAGAAGTTGGCTGTAATGGGATTGAAGTTATTAGAAAAGTAACAGACACCAGGACCGAAGATGTGTTTTGAGATTGATAGAAGAGATGGGATAACGATGGGACTATTCCATTCATCCAGGGAAGACGAAGATGTATCATGATATCAGGGAAGTTTAATGGCGGAACGGGATGAAGAAAGACATAGTTGAGTTTGTAGCTCAGTGCCTTAATTGTCAGCAGGTCAAGATTGAGCACCAGAAGTTTGATGAGTTGCTACAGGATATGGAGATTTCGACTTAGAGGTGGGAAGCGATCAATATGGATATTATTACAGGTGTGCCCCGTTCTCAGCGTAAGTTCAATTCCGTATAGGTGATGATTGATAGACTTACAAAATCAGCCCACTTTCTACCTGTCAGGACTACTTATTCAGCAGAGGATTATGCGGAGCTTTACATTAGAAAGATAGTGAACTTCATGGTGTTTCAGTATCTATCATCTCAGATAGGGGTGCACATTTTACAGCTAACTTTTGGAGATCCTTCCAGAAAGGATTGGGAATACAGGTAAGTCTTAGCATAGCATTCTATTCCTAGACAGACGGGAAGGCTGAGCGTACGATTCAGACGCTCTAGGATATGTCACGAGCATGTGTGATAAACTTCAGATGTAGCTGGGAGGATCATTTGCCGCTTATTGAGTTCGCATACAATAATAGCTACCATTCCAATATTTAGATGGCCCCGTATGAGGCCCTATATAGGCTGAAGTGTAGATCTTGTATCGGATGGTTCGAGGTCGGAGAATCAAAGTTGATAGCGCCTGATTTGGTTTAACAGGAAATGGAGAAGGTTATGCTCATTTAGGAGAGATTTCTAGCAGTTCAAAGTCACCAAAACTCTTACGCAGATAACAGACGACAAGATTTGGAATTCCAGGTAGATGACTGGGTGTTTCTGAAGGTATCACCTATAAAAGGTGTCATGAGATTCGGTAAGAAGGGCAAGCTTAGTCCTAGATGTATTGACCCTTATAGAATTGTGCGTAGAGTAGGCCAAGTAGCCTATGAGTTGGATTTACCTTCAGACTTAAAGTCTGTACATTCGATTTTCCATATATCCATGCTCCGCAAGTGCATCGGAGATCCTTCTAGGATTGTGCCCGTAGATGATGTCCAGATTACAGAGCATCTGTCATATGAGAAAGTCCCTGTTGCTATCTTAGATCTCCAGGTTCGTAGGTAACGAAGATGTTGCTTCGGTAAAAGTGCTCTGGAGGAATAAAAATGTACAAGAGATGACTGGTAAGTCAAAGAAGATATGAAGTCTAGATACCCTCATTTATTTCCAGCTCCAGAGCAGATGCAGACTACGACACCATTGTCTTCCGGTATGTATTATTTATCAGCTACTCTTGTTGGTCATGTCGGACCATTGTTGTTATTGATTATTATGGCCCTATGTGGCATTGTGTAGTTTGGTTTTGTTACACCTCGATTTTTTTTTTTTGCGTCGTTTGCGTTGTAAATAAACTAACATAAGCTTGGAGAGGTCATGGAACCCTTATAATGCTAATGAATACTCTTAACAAGTGTTAAGCAAGTATCTAAAGGTTTCGGGATCAAGCAAATCGAAGAAAATAAGTTTGTCGAAAATTTGGAAAAAAGTTGACAGAATTTTGGGTCAACTTTGGAGGGCTATATCTTCTAGTATATTAGGAGTTTTAAGGTGTTTCAAAATCCTAAAATGAATTTCGTTGAGTCTAGTTTCCAACGCAACAAACCTCTCATCGATACGACATCGGAGTAGAGAATTATGGACGTTACAAGTTAGACTGACAAAGCAGAAACGCGCGCTACTGCTACAGTAACTGCTACAGTGTCACTGACTTTACCCACCTATAAAAGGGTCAAGACCCCATTTTTTCACCAAAAATCAGATCAAAGGCTCAGCCCACACAAACGGAAATTATGTCATAAAAAATTTGAAGGTTTGAAGTGATTTTGCTTAATCAAGGCTCGAGGAGCGCATAGTTGTGATTATAGTATTGTTTTGTGATAGAATTTGGCTTGGATTCGAAGTGAATATTGAGGACAAGATGCTATATATATTTTGCAGCGCCTTAATGGCCGGACAAGACAATATATATATTCCACCGCGCCTTAATGGACGGACAAGATACTATATATATTTTATCGCGCCTTAATGGCCGGACAAGATACTATATATAATTTTACCGCGCCTTAATGGCCGGACAAGACAATATATATATTCCACCGTGCCTTAATGGCCGGAAAAGATACTATATATGTATATATGGAAAAGTTTTTTTAAAAAAAGCTAAGCATGCACGACATCCGCCTTAAAAAGGCATTCAAAGTCACAAGCTGATCTCTTTTATATTACATTATCTTCATACTTTTATTATGTTGTTATTCATGCCTTACATACTCAGTACATTGCTTGTACTGACGTCCCTTCTTGTGGACGCTGCGTTCATACCCGCAGGATCAGGTAGCCAGCCAGACGGTCCAGACCAATAAGATCTCCTCTCAGCGGCAGTCAGTGCGCTCCATTGATCCGGAGTTGCGGCCCTTTTGGTATCTTTGTTTTGATATATAGATATATGGGTATGATAGGGGCTTGTCCTGTCTTTTCTACATTCTGTATTCCATAGAGGTCTGTAGACGGTGATATGTAGCCGTGATATTATGCAGCCTCGTCGGCGCTTATTTTGTTGTACAGTATATGTAGCAAACTAATCGGCTTGCACTGCTACTCTCAGTATTTATGTTTATATGTATGCGTTGGCCGTGAGTTCTCGAGGCGGTGTTTCTTGTGTTGATTGTTCAGGAGACAGTATAGCTCAGTTATAGATTATGTATGGGCCCAGGGTAATCAGCGAGAAGTAAATGGAAGCACACGAGTGCTTGGCCAGTAGTGGTTGGGCACTCGTCACGGCTCATCGATTGGGTCGTGACAAAAGTGGTATCAGAGCAGTTTGTACTAGGGATTGTCTACAGAACGTGTCCGGTAGAGTCCTGTTTATCGGTGTAAAGCCAGCCACACTTATAAACAGGAGGCTGCGGGGCATTTAGAAATCACTGACCTTTCCTTCTATCTTAGATCGTGTGATAGAGCCAGAGTCTAGGAAATGTTATTTCTGACCCTCTTTTCCTATAGGTAAGCACGAATTGATAAAGATGAAGAGATCGCCTCGAACAGTGGGGTGCTAAGAAGACCCCTAGCAGTGATTCGGGACCACGAGAGCTCGGGACCAGAAGCGTGAGGAGCCTTAGCTATTCTATCGAGGCCATCCTTCCGAGGACCCCGCGACGATTCCCCGAATTTCGATTTCAGAGAGAAGGATCCATCGGAGGACGGTATGACACGGACCCGTCTGAGGGTTCATATGGGACGCCAGAGGAGGAGATTTCCGAGACTGTACTAGAGTTGACTCCCCCAGCTGCTCCTATGGCAGAGCACTATGTCAGGCCAGCTACGCCTGAGAGTGTTACTGATTATTCTAGCCCATTATCTTGGCCGTCAGTAAACAAGGAGTTGCCCGAATATCCGTATCCTTCGGACTCAGATGAGAGAGATGAGGAGGACCAGACTAGCAGATGGCGGGAGGATAATAAAGAGGACACTTCACTTTATAGCCCTCCAGACCAAGCTCAGGACAGGTCGACTACAGGTATATGAGTTCTTTATTGAAATTTCTTATGTGTGTACAATTATTGCAGGATATCATTAATAGGTGACAAATGGGAGTTTTAGAGGAACCGATAACCAAAGTACTTATGGATAACTGCGACTAAAATATTTTGGCCCTTACTAGGAATCTTAAATTTAGGAATGGAAGAAAGTCGTGTGCTGATCGATGGTTATTATTGAGAGTTTCGAAGGCTAAACCAGCATTTGCTCGGTTAGGAAATTAAGGAATCTTTCCAATCCAGAGGGAGATGCATTACAGGAATTTTATTGTGATCTATTAGAACTTCAACTTGTTCTAGGTCATGCGATAAAGGTCACGTAGCCGAGTGGATGTGATCGTACTAGCACTAATGCACTGGATCCCATCAAGACTCCAAAGTTAAGCGTGTTAGGGTGAGAGTAATACTAGGATGGTTGACCCCCTGGAAAGTGTGCTAAGAGTCCTACACATTCGGACATAAGACAAGGATGAGGGACTAGAATAGCTTGAGGGAAATTAGAAGCGTGTGAAACTCACGGTTGGAAACTCCAGATGATTGTGAGAGATAAGGCGGACTGGCTTGGCAAAGAGAGAGAAGACGTATTACAGCTACAGAACTAGGACGAGTTTAAAATGGTATTGGGGACGTTTTGTAAGTAATGTGTTAGGAGAGGCATGTACGATATTTTATGTGTGGTCAATCAGTTTGCGTGCCCCGATAATCGACGTTGTGATGTGTTAAAAGTACTAATTGAACAAGGTATTGAAGTTCAAGTGGTAAGTGTTACAAGGCGAGGCGATATTAGTCTATCTAAAATTAAAGTTGGATAATCCTGAGGCAATCACATCAGGAAAAAAAGAGGAAGTGAGTATACAAGAGTAAGAAGATTAGGATGCCCTGAGAAAAGGAGAGGTGTAAGCAAAGGAGGTATGTTGCTAAAAAGGGTTAACTCAAGCTTCAAGATGGGAATCTTGAAGGTAAGTACCGTGGCAAAGAACCATTCGGATGAATCTCGAAAGTAAGTATACGGAAAGAATGGAGTATGTAGTATGGAACGGAAGACGAATGTAAAAGGTTCAAAATCAGATTCTGATAAGTGGGACTGAAGGGAAATAACAATGAATAAGGATGTGAATTGGGAGAAAATCAGCAGGTTTTGCCAAAAAAAAAAAAGCCAAGGGATTTCCGGCTCTTGGGGGGCAGTCGAAGAGATAAATGTGCAACCATACTGACACGATTACCTCGGAAACGGGAAAGCCTTCCAAAAAGATGAATTAGCAATAGAATGGATTTGCATTCGGAAAGGATATTTTATGAATTTTAGGGACAATACCATAAAAATAGCAAGTGGAGAAGAGTGCTTCGGAGGAAAGGGACTCAAGGAAGGTCCTGAGGACGAAAGTAAGAAAAGTACACTAATGGATTGATTATAGAAAAATCGAAAAATCACCAAGGACAGGAGAAAGGATAATAAGTAAACAAGTCTAGCCAAGAAGCAAAACATCAGCAACATGGGATAAGAACCTTGATAAGTAATACAAATATTCGATTATAAAGGAAAATAGAACGATACACGGGGGATATGCATAAATATGAACCAGCTGTAGTGTTAGAAAGGAAGATGAAAACACGACGAAAGGAGAAATAAAAGGGTGTACTTTGTAAGGATTTCATGATAAGAACAAGAAGCTGCAAAATACTAGAAGAATTATGACGCATAGCAGTGATACAAACAAGTAGTAAGGAGAATTATGGACAAATGAGCTAAGCAAATAAAATGAGGAGTCGTGGAAGTGTAGGGTGTGGAATATTGACTATTGACGGTATAGTACAGACGCAAATAGGAATTGGGAATCTAAAGCAAAAAGAATTTCAAGGGTATTAAGAAGATAGTTGTGAAAAAAGACTAGGGTTAAAGGAGCGAGGTATAATCGGACACTCCATTAAGGGGGCATAATGAATTCCGTTGTCCCCACTAATTCATTAACCCATGGAATTACCAGTCATAAAAGGTAGAAATGAAAAGATAATAAAGAAGACATCTGGAGCGGATCGGATATGCATAAGTACTTCGGTTAAATACAAAGACTTCAGCTAGCAGAAAGGAACATAAGTCAAACTATATGATGAAATAACTCTGATGATATGAGGAATAGAAAAGTAGAAGGATCGTTAAGGTCGGCCAGGTGATTATTAAAAAATGATTAATATTCAAAGGTTACCGGTGTATAAGAACATCCTTAAAAAAGGGGGAAGAGCAGATTTAGTCCTGAAATGAATTATGACCTTCTCAAAATTCTAAAGAAAGAGATGTGTTAGTTTGAAAAAGCCAAAGTTCAAGAATGTATCAGGGGAAAACAGAAACAGATTGAAAATAAGTATATTACGGGGCAGATATGAGAAAGAAAGTATGATAGGAAAATAAGGGAAATTAACGAGTCAAAGAAAATGATGGGAGATATGATGTTTTTAGACCATGGGTTGAAATCCTTCGTATCAGAGAAATTTTGATCATATTTAAATATGCAGTAACATACCCCGAAAGATAACAAAAAGAATAGGAAAGGTTTGCAAGCCACCCAGAAATGAATGGATACAAAGAACAATTGGGTCACAGCAAAAGGGAATCTTAGTGCCAGAAGCGATGGAAATTTTAACAAAAAGGATAATTATAGGCTGTTTGGCAATCTCCAAAGAAAAGGAAGGCGGTGCACTTATGGATAGCAAGATAGCAGTCACCCCAGGAATCAGAAAGTATCTCATAGGTCGCCGGTTATGCCGAATATGAGAGCATGTGTTATAGAACTATACGAACAATCATTGTGAGGAAATACCCAATAACATGGTGTAAGAACAACGATGGAAAGCCAGAGAAGAATAAAGGCTAAGCGAATGGTCACCAATACAAGAGAACCAAGGATGAGCATCCTCGTGTTGAAAGGGAGTTATAAAAAATTAAGGTTTTACCTCAGTTTTATGCCTGTAAAATTTACATTGCAAGATTTGAGGAGAAGAAATTAAAGGAAAAGTTCCAATATGAGTTCGAAGATATTTTGAGCTACAGATTAGTTTGAACAATGATTATTAGTTTATCATAAGTGTAACCCTACTACGAGGAATGATATATATATATATATATATATATATATAAGAGATGATTTGAGGTAACTAACCACTAAGAATAGGGATTCATTAGCAAGGAAATGCTACTGCAAGTCATCTGAGCGTTATTACAAGTGAAACTATGATGAGATTGTAAAGGATAAAGAGCCTGACCAATGAGCTACAAGGAGACAATATGGTGCATTTATGGGATCAACGAGTACAAGAAGGGATATCCAAGATAGCCCCAAAGGAGTAAGCAAGGGAAGGTGCCATAGTCGAGCAAGGGAGTTGTCCACTAATAGGGAAATAAAGAGCGAGAAAAAGAGAGTATTCGCAGGATGGCTAGTAGCCGTGACCTAATAAGGCAAGATTATTGTAACGGGGATAGAATGAGACCTGGATACCGGTTGATTTCTGATTATGTACGTGAGAACAAAAGAGCTCTAGCCAAAGACACCATTATCCTCAGGTATGTAATGCCTCTTTGAATGGTTTCTTGGTCGTGTGTGGCCAACATGGGTATTAATGTTGTAACCCTGGGAGGCATTGCATATTTTGAGTTGTTGTGACAGGATGGTAGTGGTACAATTACAGGGAAAACTCTGGCAAAATTTTTGTAGAAATCCCTAAGAGCTTAACATTCGAGGACGAATGTTCCTAAGGGGGGAGGAATGTTACACCTCAATTTTTTTTTTTGCCTCATTTGCGTTGTAAGTAAACTAACATAAGCTCAGAGAGGTCATGAAACCCTTATAAGGCTAATGAATACTCTTAACAAGTGTTAAGCAAGTATCTAAAGGTTCCGGGATGAAGAAAATCGAAGAAAATAAGTTTGTCGAAAATTTAGAAAAAAGTTGACAGAATTTTGGGTCAACTTTGGAGGGGTATATATCCTATTATATTAGTAGTTTTAAGGTTTTTCAAAATCCTAAAATAAATTTCGTCGAGTCTAGTTTCCAACGCAATAAACCACTCGTCGATAAGACATCGGAGTAGAGAATTATGGACGTTACAATTTAGGCTGATAGAGCAGAAACGCGCACTACAGTAGCTGCACTGCTACAATAACTGCTACAGTGTCACCGACTTTACCCACCTATAAAAGGGTCAAGACCCCATTTTTTCACCAAAAATCATATCAAAGGCTCAGCCCACACAAACGACAATTATGTCATAAAAAAGTTGAGGGTTTGAAGTGATTTTGCTTAATGAAGGCTCGGGGAGCGCATAGTTTTGATTATAGTATCGTTTTGCGATGGAATTTGGCTTGGATTCGAGGTGAATATTGAGGACATCACTGTTTTAGTGAGAATAAGGTATGAATCTCTTATTATTAATGTTAATCTTGATTTCTTTACGGAGATAGAACCGTCAAATAGCCGTATAATAGTTTTGTTGGTAGAAATATGGGATAAACCCCATATGGAGTGTTTATGGAGTATTTTGGTATTGAGAATATTATGATTGATGTTGGTATTGTTTTTGTTGTTGTTGTTAGTTGTTGAATTGAGATTTTGGGCTAGGCATATAAACAGGGGAGATGTTGATCGATTTTCGGCAGGATATAGAATAGTTTAATGTGAAGACCTAGCATAAGCATATAACAATGAGTCTAACGATAGTGCGAATCCTCTTGAATGTAGATTTACGAGTACGAACGGATAAGCGTAGATAATAGGAGGCCGCACAGGTATGTTAAGGCTCATCCCTTTTTTTCAAAGGCATTATTCCTATGTTATGATTCTATAAATGTTTCAATAACCTCCTTGTTTTCAAAAGCTAGAAGTTCATGATTCTTAAAGCTTATCATGATGTTAAAGATGAGAATGTTTCTATGGTGATTGCAATGATAATGATGATTTTATGTTTAAAGGTTCCAAGTTTATGATTTCAATGATGATATGAGGATATTGAGCTATTTCATGATTTCTCAATCTTATTCATTGTTACTGGTCTCATCTCATGTTATTCGTCCCTTCGCGGTGAGATATAGCGATGATGAATAACCCATAATATAAATCGGAGGTTACCGACCCTATGTCACTCCGATAGAGCAGTAACCTTTAATTGGGCTCTCATGCATGTTATATGTATTTATATATGAGTAATTTAGATACTTACCGAGCCTTAACGGCTGGACAAGACCGCGCCTTAATGGCCGGACAAGATAGTATATATATTTTACCGCGCCTTAATGGCCGGACAAGATACTATATATATTTTGCCGTGCCTTAATAGCCGGACAAGATGCTATATATATTTTACCGTGCCTTAATGGCCGGACAAGACAATATATATATTCCACCGCGCCTTAATGGCCGGACAAGATACTATATATATTTTTACCGCGCCTTAATGGCCGGACAAGACAATATATATGTTCCACCGTGCCTTAAAGGCCGGACAAGATACTATATATGTATATATGGAAAAGTTTTAAAAAAAAAGCTAAGCATGCACGACATCCGCCTTAAAAAGGCATTCAAAGTCACAAGTGATCTCTTTTATATTACGTTATCTTCATACTTTCATTATGTTGTTATTCATGCCTTACATACTCAGTACACTGCTTTGCGACGTCCACTTCTTGTGGATTTGCGTTCATACCCGTAGGATCGGTAGCCGGCCGACGGTCCGGACGATAGGATCTCCTCTCAGT
The DNA here is from genome assembly GCF_029784015.1 of Lycium ferocissimum. Classification (NCBI taxonomy): domain Eukaryota; kingdom Viridiplantae; phylum Streptophyta; class Magnoliopsida; order Solanales; family Solanaceae; genus Lycium; species Lycium ferocissimum. Next base: position 26,332,034 of record NC_081344.1, read on the forward strand.
GGCAGTCAGTGCGCTCGATTGATCCGGAGCTGCGGCCCTTTTGGTATACTGTTTTGACATATAGATATATGGGTATGATAGGGGCTTGTCCTGTCTTTTCTAAAGTCTGTATTCCATAGAGGTCTATAGACGGTGATATGTAGCTGTGATATTATCCAGCCTCGTCGGCGCTTGTTTTGTTGTACAGTATATGTAGCGGCCTAATCGGCTTGCACTGCTACTTTCAGTACTTATGTTTATATGTATGCGTTGGCCGTGAGTTCTCAAGGCGATGTTTCTTGTGTTGATTGTTCAAGAGACAGTATAGCTCAGTAATAGATTGTGTATAGGCCCAGGGTAATCAGCGAGAAGTAATGCAAGCACACGAGTGCTTGGCTGTCACGACCCAACCCCGTAGGCCGCGACTAGCGCCCGAACTGGGCACCCGCACGTACCAAAGTCAAAAATAGTAACTCAAATACTAAAAAAAATTGGGCAGAGTTTCCTCTGTTTTTCTTGCTAACCAAAATTTTCCTGCACACAGAAAATACCAACAAAGGCCACACAGGGCCAACATATCCATATATACATATATATAGGCGAGCCGACAAAGGGCTTCCGCGGTGAATAAACCGCCCAAACCTACAATACGTGCATATAGTTTGTACGGATATAGCCACGCCTACGTACATGTCTACAGACCTCTACACAGAGTAACAAAATCATATGACGGGACAGGGCCCCGTCGTACCCCTGAATGGATATATACATAGATAACATAAAAGTCTGTACCAAATATGGGCTCCTAAACAAGGGAGCACTCTAAACAGCAGGCTGGATGTCCTAAGCTGGCGGCTCTCCGAAATAATCGTCTGTACCTGCGGGCATGAACGCAGCCCCCGAAGAAAGGGGGTCAGTACGGAAAATGTACCGAGTATGTAAAGCATGGAATACAATAAACAGGATCATAACTGAACTGGGGTTACGGAACAAATATAGCATCGACACAAATCAGAAGACAGGAAATCAGAAGACTTGCCTTAAATCGTGTGTCATATGTGTCCGTGTCCTATCATAATATCATCATATATACATACCGTACCCGGCCCTCTAATGAGGGTCTCGGTGAGTGAAATCATATAGCCGTCATACATAGTCATCACATAATCACATGTATACATATATACGTGCCGCCTGTATGAGGGTCTCGGTCGTACCGCCCTTTCGGGACTCGGTGAATAATCTCATCATCGTATACCGTGCCGGCCCTTTCGGGACTCGGTCGTACCCGGCCCTTTCGGGACTCGGTGAATAATCATAACATCATATATCATGCTCATGTAACTATATGCATACAACAAATAAATAACCAGGCTACTTTCCAGAACTCGAGGACCAAATGTGTTTACCGACATCCAAAAGTGCATAAGCAAGTTTCAGATTGATCGGGATTAGTAAGTGAGAGTTTTGAATTCCTGCGGTCGTTTACGTGTCAAAATATGTCATACAACTACCTTTTAATGATTAAGATAATAACCAAGAGCTTTCTTTAAGTTTCGCTTAAGTACGTCAAACAGTGTGTCATAAGGAAATCTCGGAATACGTGGGCCCATCTCGGTCAAGTTGAGGCAGTGTACCCAATTTGTCATCGTTAGGCCTGATGGAGTCATGTACTAAAGATTCAAGGCCATCTAATTCCATTTGGACAAGTACTAATTGTTTAAACGATCATTTGAACAAAACATGAGTTTCTTGTTCAATTCTATTGAATGAAAAAGGGTCAAATTCAAACTTGGGTTTTTAAAGAGGAGTCGTCCCACTAAGCTCGAATCTTGGCCTAACACACTTAGGACATGCCAAAGGAAGGAAAGGAAGTGCTTTACATACCTTATTGGCTTCTTACGCCACTCCAAACTTAAATCACAAGCTCTCCAAAATCTACAAATGGTCACATTTACCAAACATTAATTAAAGTCTTTAAAAGTGGACACTTAAGGTAACACTTGTCTACAACAATTTCGGCAGCATTTCCCCTGTAAATGCGCCATCCCCGAGAATACAACTCGGCTAATTTCAGCAACAACCAAACCAACAACCAAGCTACAACATCAACAATCAATTCAAAAGTGTATTCTAACATTAATAGTTCTTTCTACATAACTTCAACAACATTCATGATATTCCAACAACATTCAACAACATTCATAATGTACTTTCTTCAACTACTTACGATCAAACTAATATCGATGTTTACACACTCGATTACTGATCCAAAACCATCCAAACAATAGTCAAGAGCATTTTCAACAATTCGCACAACTCTCCAAACAACTCAAACCATACTCCAACTCACCCGAATTTGTCTCCAAACCCGAAAACAACACCAAACACATTCTTAACTTCCAAATTCATGATTTATACCATTAAGCCACACACTAACAATGCAATATTCGTAAATGTAAGAATTACATAAAATTCGCATAAACTTCCAAATCATCTCATAATCAACATAACATTATTCCAAGTCGTTAAACTTGCATTTTTCATCATATAATCCACAACGACGACAACGAAAATACTAACGACAATTTGTTCAATCACAACCACACTAAAGGGGAGGCATACGGCCAACACCATGTCCACACACAAAAATGATTTTTATTCTTTTCTTCACTCCACAACCATTAAAACATGCTAATTAGAATTAATACCTTACTTTCAACACAACATGCATGTGGACGGCCAAACCCACCTACACGACTTCAACTCCAACTTGATTTCTATCATGAATTTCTTCCGTTTTAACATACTACAACACACATAAGCCATGCATAACACATAAAACAAGATTAGAACTCACCTTTCTTCTTCAACCTCTTAACTTGACCAAAGTTGGTAAATAGAGAAAACGAGCAAACTATCGTCCGAAACAACAACTCCACGTTACTTAGCACCCTTGAATTAGTAGGAATACCACAAGAACATAATTTTTGGGACAAGATTTCAAAGGGTCAAATTTTTTGGGATATGGCCGAATGGCCTTCAATGTTTTGCTCTTCTTCTTTTGTTTTTGGTTCTTCTCTTTTCTCTATTCCTCTTGAAACTTCTATTAATATAACATATTAAGCACATGGAAAATTAATGAAAATGAGGGCTTGGGCCAAGGCTTTGGCCGGCCACCCTCTCCTTTGGGCCAATTTTTTCCTTCTTTTGTTCTTTTGGCCCAGTTGGTTGGATCTCATTTTGCAATTCCCGAAATAAATTTCCGAAATTTCCGATTTTCGCCCCTCGCCTTTCTCACTATTTCCACATTAACATTTTCATGAACAACATATTTATTAGCTAACATAAAAATATTGTTCCACCTCACACAAGTCGCACTTATTTCAATTTATTCGAGTGTTCAAAATTACGGGATATAACATTGGCCAGTAGTGGTCAGGCACTCGTCACGGCTCATCGGTTGGGTCGTGACTGCTGTGTGGCAGGTTGGTAGTGGTACAGTTACAGAGGAGACTCTGTCAAAATTTCTATAAGATTCTTGGGACTTTAACATTCGAGGATGAATATTTCTAAGGGGGAAGGATGTCATACCTCGTAAATTTTTGAGTCGTTTGTGTCGTAAGTAAAATAACATAAGCCGGAGAGGCCATGGAACTTATATAAGGTTAAGAAAGACCTTAACAATTGTTAAGTAAGTAATTAAAGTTTTCGGGGTCAAGTGAATCGAAGGAATTAAGTTCGTGGAAAATAGGGAAAAACTTGGCAAAATTCTGGATAGGATTTTGGTCCAACTTTAGGGAGGTATATATTCTATCATATGAAGAGTTATGGAATGCATAACCTATGTAAATTCAAGTTTAGAGAGTTTTCTTTCCAATGCAACTGACATATTGCAAATTTGAGAAGTACGGGATCATGTAATGTACGTCCCGTAAAAAAATGTACGTCTCGTACCTCATTTTTCAAAAGTTGGTAGAATGTTGGATCTTTGAGTGTCCAAGTACGGGGACGTACATGGAAGTATGTCCGTACATGGAGGGCGTACAATTGAGGTAGTGAAAATGTTTTTAAGTGTTTAAATTGGTCCAAGCTAGTTTCTCCTTCATTTCTCTTCCCCGACAGACCTTAGAGACCCCTAAAAATCCTCTCAAACATTTTCTAAGTAAAGCCAAGATAAATCAAAGATCAAAAGTTAGTTTTAAGTGACAGAAGCCTCAGATTGTGCCTCGAATTCTAGTATTGCTTCTTGTGGCAGTTTTGGAAGGAACTTAAGGGTGAAGTAACCTTGGATTTGAGTTGTTCTTAAGCTCTGGAGGTAAGATTTCATTTGTATATTTATTTTATTAGGTTATTAAGCCTTAACCTACTAGTTAAAGATGGATATCATGAAAGGAAAAGCTCAAACTTACTATGAACTATAAGTTGAGTTGTGGACTGATTTTTATCATGTTGTTATGGTGTTATTGGAATGATTTCCTTGTAATTGAGTTGTATTTGATGTTTTTTTCATGTCGTTATGGTTTTGCTAGATGGATACGTAAAGACAAAGTGTATAAAGTGCCATCTACGAAGCGTATATTGGATTGTTTGATGTGTGCCTTGGAATACTTGTGAAGTGAGTATAAGGGACTTATATGAGCTTCTTGTTGTTGTGGTTGGTTGCTGAATATGTTAAGTATATTGAAGAATACGGGCAAATTTTTCCCGTTTCACTTTAGAATCGAGCTATCATTTGATATACGTGATATACTAGCGCCATCTAAGTTGTATATGTATTCCTTTATTATAGGCTTAGCGCTCTAGTGGTGATAATATCGTTGTTGGATTGCTTGGACGACTTAAGGTGTGTTAAGACTAACTTTTCTTCTTTTGTCATGATCCTTACAACGAAACGTAAACGTAACGCTAATCCATGTATGATTCTATTTTTAGAAGCTAGGGATGTTCCATATTGATTCAGGTTCTAGAATGTTGTTTTTAGTAAGTCTTTCCTCAGATTTAGTATGATTCATAAAGTCACTTTTTGATGAAAATGTTATTCCACAATGATGTTCAGAGGTATAACGACCACATATCACTCCGACAGATTCAGGATGTACTCTTATCATATTCATGCATTGCATTATATATATACACACACACACACATGTACAGACCTGTGACCCCTCAGGCGTTATATACGCGTATATTATGTATTATATATGTATGAGGTATGGGAAAGGTGATAACGTTATATACGCACTACCACCTAATCAGCTAGTCACATGATGATGATGCCCATTGAGGCCGATATGATACGATAGGATGCCCACACAGGCTTGAGAGACGTTACATACGCATATATATATATGTATGACCTCATGCATGTATGCACAATATTTATGCATATCATTGGCCCACAAAGGCAGTTCAGACATACAGGTTGCATTTTTTTTTTATCCTATGTACTCTTATGTCTCTTTCATGTTACTTCCATGCCTTACATATTCAATACTTTATCAGTACTGACGTCTCTTTTTCTAGGGGTCTTTGCGTTTCATGCCTGTACATTCAGGTTGACGATCCACCCCTGTAGGTTACCATTCAGCTGAAATTGGAGCACTCCACTTGTTCCGGAGTTGCAGTCTAGTCTCGGTACGATATTTTTGATATGCATATGGGTATGGCGGGGCCCTGTCCCGACTTTGTTACGTCATATACTCTAGTAGAGGTTTTTAGACAGTTATGGTTTAGTTAGACATTGTATGACCCTCTCGGCCTATATTTTGATGCATAGTTATATAGTATGTCTTTTCAGGCTCATCCCTTTGTCAGCACATTTCTCATATGATTTAGAAGATTTCCATCTAGTGATCCCCGAGGTCCGCTCTTGTCTATGACCATGATATGAAAGTATGATTAGAGGTGCTTGGCAGGTAGGGCCCGATTTCCTGTCATGGCCCTTCAGTTTGGGTCGTGACTGATGCGCTGCTAGTGACAATTTTAATTTGTTCAAACCTCTGTTTGTACTTTGTTTAGTGCTCTATAGCCGCCAACCTCATTAGGTTCTCAAGGTCACTGCTGAGAAACTTTTTAGTAAAGTTTCTTTTCATATGTCGAACACAGATCTTATGGTATGTGAGGGGTGATTGTTAACATGCACATGTTTGGACACATTAAAAGATTTCTGGATGATGGTTAGAAATAAGCCCAATTGGTATTTTATCACAAAAAACATATTTCCACACCAAATCAAGAAACCATGACCATGAATCATAGCTTTTACGTGCAACTAAAATGTGTGAATGTGAAAAAAAAAATTGTTGTTCGCATCAATTCCAACAACAATTAACAGTTTCATCTCATACTTACCGAAGACATGTGTCGTGTATTGGTAGCCGGCCTGCAGTTTTTGAATCCATCGATGTCTGGGTTATAAGTCTAGAAAGATACTTGAAGAAGTGGTCATCCTGCATTGTAGTTGACTGGTCACCCACTCGACAACTATCGCCGAATTAAATTCTTGTTGGGTAGTCATGTATCTAGGCAACGCCTTGAAAGAATTTTTAAGTTCTTAAAGACCATTTCAAAAGATCACTTACATCTTGGAGATGTTTTTCTTTTACTAGGCGTAAACTTGTATAACCCTTTTATTTATCTTGAACCTTTGTAATTTTGATGTGTGGGTTGATACTAATAATTGGTATCAACGCAATACCAATCATATTGGTGTTCAAATCGGAATGATCTTTCGTATACATAGCCATGGTACATGTGTGTTTTCCAATCATTCTTTTGGCCTTCTACATATCACCTGAAATCATCTTAAAATGGGTAATTCAAATCGCAGTTCTGCGCATAATGCTTGCAAATAAACCTCCAAAATAGACCTGTGGATTGATCAGAAATGAACTCTCGCTGGGGGGAAGATTGTATAGTCGCACTGCGCCTTTCATTTTCTGCTTATTAACATACCTAGTTGCATGTACAAAAAAATCAACACCTTAAAATTTATCATAATGTGATTAACTAAAGTTAAGGATTAAACAAAGGATTGAGCCTAACATACAATATGATATATTATTAGTATTCTTTGGCACAGACAGTGCAAGATCTTCTTCAGAATCATCATCATCACTGAACGAAAGTTCATCATCCGTCCCTTCGTAATCTAATGGGATATCACTACCTAACTCATTAACTTCATCTTTAGCAACATTGTTGTTGTTCACAATTTCGGTGAGTTGAATCAATATGGGGTCGTCTTAAAAATCATTACACATACAAACATAGAAAAATCCAAGGAATTCAAATCCCAAACGCAATTAAAAGTCCCTTAATAAAAGTGAACAAAATACTGTTATATTTACCTATCAATTAACGATGCATGACCAAGAGAGGGTTGATTGCTACTGCCCCTACCTAATTCACTTGTACCGGGATGTTTAGGGTGACGAACCAAATTCACTTGTATCTCTTGACTGGCTACCAACTCCTACAATTGTTTATTTTTTTATTATTGAAGTGCACCCCTTGAAAAATCAAAATCCAAACTAGAAAGATTCATATTACCTACAACATCAAACTCATCGTCAGTAGATTCTTCAACTTAGGTTAAGCGTTAAACTATTGCATACATTTAAGCATCATTATGACAATTTGATTACTAAAACTCTTAGGATTTTGGAGAAATAAGATAGAGATTCATCATCGTAAATCCGAATCTCACCATAAATTAACTGGGAAATCTATTGGTCGTAAATGATAATGGATATCTTCTAGACATGAACACCATAGGTTGAGGATCACTTATACCCATTTTACTCCTAAAAACGCATTGCAAATGATCGTACTTGAGCGAGATTGGGAACCTTTGCATCACTTCAGGTAATTAGTTGTATCTCATTGAACCTGCTCAGACACAACATGACCACCCCAAAATAAATTAACTCTTACATAAGTTTCCCCTATGATAGCCCCAAAGATAAGGAAACAATAATTTGTTCATCCTTTGCATAAATAGAAAATTCCTGTGAGTTAACATTCTTTGTTGATATTCAAATATCTAGAATTATGTTCATACTCTCTGGGAAAACCATTCGTACTCTCTTCCTTTGTTAGATTCTTGTTAAACTTGCCAAAAGAGAATAAAACAAGAGTATCACAATTATTTGTTACCATGTGACTGCAACAGAAGAATAAGTTAGACATTGTCTTCTTTTGAAGTTGTGGGTTCCTTTTTCCAATATCATGGAATGACATATTTGAAGTTGATGGTGCTTGTCAATCTCAGCACTAGTCCTTCTTGTGGGGTCAGTTGAAATTGCCGTCGAAGGCATTGACGGCATTTATTTTGTGGAGAATTCATTTCAACCAGTTGGTTTCCAATCTCTTTGGAGTCATTAAAAAGGCTATTGAATATTTATTATTAAAATACGGGAACATATAGCTAGCAAATACGTTTATGGGTATTAATGATTTGGTTAGGTCGACGATTCAAGAAGCATTCTGATTTTTGGTTATTCTATCGTGTATAATTAAAAATTAAATTTGAAATTTTTTAAACCATCTCAGTTTATCTTCGATATCTGTATATTTTGATTAATTTTTATTTTTTAACATCATATAAGAGTCAAATTATTTTTAGAATGTCTCCTAATTTATTATGAAAAATAATAACAAGATTTAATATAACACATAAGCATAAACTACACTTAATAGTAGTGGATGTAGGCTTTGGTAGCGGATATAAACAAATTCAACTTAGACTTAAATTATATATAATTAAGAAAATTATCCATAGTCCTACGGGATTGTCACAAAAGTAGTTAACGGAATACTTCAATATACTATGCACGTACTGATTTTAAATTCTCAACTAATATGCGTACCCGCGCGATGCGCAGTCGTCAAAATTAAAAATTGAATTATTAAAAAAAAAATTATGCATTTAAAGGTAACGACATAAAATCATACATAAAACTTATATATATCCGCACGATGCGCGATCATCATAATAAAAAATTGAATTTTTTAAAAAAGGATTATGCATTTAAAGGTAAAGACATAAAGTCATATGAAAAAATTATGATTTATATGAAAACGTACTTAGTACAAATGAAATTATGTTTTTGAGTTGAGATGGTGTTCGCGCAAGTTTTACATAAAATCAGAGATGCATTAAATATGAAAACGTTTATTACGTATAAAACAAAGCAAGCATTCAAATATCAATCAACATAGGCTCGTGAGGCCTCATGGGACTCTCATGAAGTACCTTACACTGGTTCAAGTTCCTACATTTCTATGTCTGTTCGATACCTTTTATATTCATCTTTAATAATTCTGATTGACATAATCATGTTTTAGAAGAGGTGAAAAATATAAGTATTAAAAATCATTGCAAATGAATAGATCTAAGAATAGGATGAATGACTAAATTCTTTTTTACTCACATTATATGAGACTTTGAGAAATTCTTTGTGAGGGTTTGGCATGTCATTCTAAAAGAGTGTTGCTCAAACTGCTCTGCAAATTTACTGTTCTTGAACCATACGCTTATAATTGAGTAAAATATATAGAGATTAAAAAAGCATAAAACATTGAAGCTTGAATGACATTGCACCTTGATTGGGTTTTAATGGTCTGAAATGATAACTTAAAATGAATTGGTAAGCGAAGCAATGTATCATTCACGTGTAAATTTTGGATATGAAATTATCAAATTTTGTTCAAATATATTCTTGCCATCTTCAGTTCACTTTAATTCAGTAATATTAAAGCACTAAGATTTAGGATAGTGATAAAACTCTGCAACCGTAAAGAGAAAGTTGCAATCAGTTTCAAAGTACTACTTACAATTACGCTAATAAACTCTAAAACTGTAAAAAGAAGTTACAATCAACATCAAATTCAAAAACCTCAACTGATTTGGTTATTTATTTTGATAAATACAATTTTTTTAAAACAAAAGTGAAATGAAAGAGCCAAAAATGTCTATTATATTGGGCTATATATTTGTTGCAATATATTTTTGCGCATGTGCAGTGAGGGCTTTGGTTGGCTTACGTTAGTTAACTTTTTTTTTTTTTTTTTTTTTGCTTCTTATTTATCCTTTTTTTTTCCTTGTAAAAGATAACAATAAAAATACAAAGATAATAATGTTAGCTAGCTATGTTTGAAACCATAGTTTGAAATCCCAAATCACTCCTTTTTGGATGATTTGGGATTTCATCTCATGACATGAAATCATGAGATGAAATCGCATGTCCAAACGCTGATTTTATCTCATGGTTTCAAATCGCATGTCCAAAAGCCTACTTAGACTAAAAAAATATAGGCAAACTAAATAGTTAGACTAAACTAAAGCGGTTGCATACCTTTTGTCCTCTGAATTAATCAGCAAAGTTGTTAAAAAAAAATTAATCAACAAAGTTTGCGTCTTTCTTCGGGTTGGCTATTACATGTTCGACTAATTTTCCGTGATTAATCTTCTGAAAATTGGAAATTGAAATGAAAAGGTTAATATAGACAACAAAATTGAGATTCCGGGGTCCCAACTTATTCTTAAATATTTGTTGTAACATACTCCAACCATACCTCGCTGGTATTAAAAAAAAAAAAAAAAGATTACTAAGATGTACTTTTTGTTTTTATAACTATCATTGACATACTATAAAGCTGTTTCTGCGATTTATTTGTTGCTTAGGTATTTATTAGAAAGTAAGTGCTAATTACTTTTGTATGATGTACAAAATATAAAGTAACAACGATCCAAAAAAAAGGCCATAAAATGCGCTGGGAAGGGAAAGAGACTATGCACATGGTAGAAATATTTATCTATTCGTATGTTGATTTAGACTAACCGAAAAGTAAAAGTTCAAACCTGAAGAAAATTCTGCTATACAAAGAGTATGTTGATTTGCCAAATTAAATATGGTTGACACGGTGTAGTAATTTGAGTAGAATTCCCAACAGCTGAGCTTTCATAAGAAGAACTCTTCAACTTATGTAGTTTCAAGCGTCGGTCTAACAACAATGCATCTTTCTCATATGTACCTTATATCTGTTGAGATTGTTGAGAAGCCATAGAAAGATATTGAAATAGGATATTTGAAACCGTATTATGAAAGATATAGATAATGAGGAAGGAAAACAATGATTGAAATATACGTTCATAATTTAAACCAACTCCATTAATGTTGGTGAAAAAGTGAAAATAATTGTCCGTAAATCAAACAATGAACTGTCTCCAAAACAAAAAGAAAACTGATCGTGAGGATGGGGAATGGAGGAAGTGGGAATAGTTGGTGGTTCTTAAAATTCAAATTATACAAATTTATTTTTAAAATACCACAAAGCTTTCAAAACATGTATTAAAAATTGTCCCCTTTAAAACTGGAAATGGGAGAGTCTTCTTCTATGTTATTGATCATTCAAACCAAAAACTATCCAGGAGCGTGTATTTTAACTGTCCCATTTTTCTATTTTTTTAAATGTCCTATTTTTCTATTTAAAGAAGTTAAAATAAAATTTGAAGCATCCATTTATTTTACGCCCACAATAATGAGTTATTCCACGTGGCTGAATTAGTTATTAGTTAATAGTTAATTAGTTAATAATTTATATGTGGCTTTTTCTAATTATGCCACTTGGCTTAAGGGGAGGGCTTTTTCCTCTCCTTTTAATAATATATAGATATAGATATAGATATAAACAGTTAGTATGTACTCCTTAACAATATTTATTCCTATTCCTACATTTCACTTTTATAACACAAGAAGAAGAAAAACAAAAGAGAATTAATACAATGTCTATGAAGAAAAGGTACCCCTACTTGCTTGTTACACAAAATTACTCGCTCTCTTCTAATCGATAACTCATCTATCTGCACATTGTATAAATTACTAAATGTTTAAAGGTTCAAAATTGCAATCGCAAAAGCGGATACAATATATATAGAGTTTTCGAATTTGATTTTTATTATTTGATTAACTGTGAACGTTAAACTATTCAATCCACAACCTTTGATGAGAAGGCTAACAAGAAAGGAAAAAATTACTTCCTCAATCTAAAATTATAGTAATCTTATGTTATGTGCAATAAAATTTAGGGTTTAATTTATTGATCAATCGTTATACTCCCCCTATCCCAATTTATGTGGCACTTTTCGTTTTTTGAGCTTCAAACTGTACGAACTTTGACCAACATTTTAAGATGTATTTTTTCACCAAATTGACATGAGAAAAGTTGCAAATTATAGTAGTTTTCATGTAGTTTTCAAATATGTAAATTTTAATCTTAAAATATTAAGTTAATCTAATCAAATTTAGCTTCAAAATTTAGTCAAATTGATTCTCGAAAAGCGAAAAGTGTCACATAAATTGGGACGGAGGGAGTAATTTTTTATGAGTTGAGTTCATAAGTTACTCACAGATTCCAGGCTTAGATTACAAAGCAACACATTAATGTATTAATTTTATTTGAATCTAATAATATTTTTTATCATATCGCTTAATATATTTAAAATAATAAATTATGAGATGTGAAAATTAATTATTTATATAATAAAAAGACTACTTCCTTTTCGTAAATTCTTTCTTATTTCATTAGTAAATCACCTTCTATTTTTTCCCCTTCATTTTTCCTTTCCGAAGTAGAATATAAAGAAAATGAATTACAAATTTTTACAACTTCACCTTGGAAATTATAACCACTTGATCCGCAGTTTTTGTTTTTTTAATTTTCTATTTTAAATTAAACTGGTAACTTCTCAATTCAATTATTTTTAAATTCAAACTCAAACAATAACTAATAACTAACTAATTAAATAACTAATTTTTGTCCTAAAACTTGTCACGCCCCGAATCATGGCCTGGGCGTAACACGGCACTCGGTGCCTGACTAAATGGACCGAGCGAACCATGGCTTCTTTCATCGTAAGGGCATACATGAGCGGAAATATATATGAAACACGATGGGATTTAAGAAAACATACGACGTCATAGTAATTGAAAATACTTGTTTAAAAACAAAAGCGCGGATAATACATATCGTGCTAAAATGGCCAATCGACTGCGAAAGTCCGACATGACCCAACCGACTTGTCTAGTCTATGAAACCTCTAGCATGATGCGAACATAAAACGTCTTTGGGAGACAAGGCCCAAGATACCTTTAATGCATCAATGACATAGTAAACAAGCCGAAGAGAATCCAAGATGGGGCTCGCCCAAAGGCGATACGAGTTGTCCTTATCGAGCGGTGTGCCGTCTGTGAGTCGGTCACTGCGTATCGTGAAATGCGAGGCCTAAGGCAATATACGAGGACGTCGGTACTTTGAATGTCTTAGTATGTAAACACGTGAGAGAAGTAGCAGGCACATGATATATAAACATGAGATTGAGCGAATACCGAAATCGAACATAAATGTAGGTACGCAAGCATGAAATAATCATGAATACGATGAACCACCACGGGGAGAAATGTGGAGTCCGATCTCGGCCGTCGGTGCCATCGTCTCGTACCTTGCGGGGCACGAGACATGAACATCGAATGGATCCAAAATCCCTCGATGGGGAAAACATGAAGGAATAGTCTAGCTGAAGGCGGAGCGATCCTTATACTACGTTGGCATACGTAGTTTCGAGTATACGAGCCTTCTCGGTATTAATACGACTCCGAACATGAAAATAACCGAAGAACATGATTTCGAGTCTTGACATAAACATGGGTACATGAAAACATGACAATAAATGCATATATGCGAGCTTTTCATGGAAATAAGCAAAATATCTCATAGCTTGTGTTATAGAACCCATGAGATGCGAGTTATGGGTTTTCATATATTGGCGCCGGGGTCTCAATCACCAAAACGGTAAATTAAGACTAATCAAACTAATTGTAAGCGACCATATAATATACATCGTGATGGTTCGAGTGTCTGAGGTTTATCATGAATATGCCTAGAATCCTAAAACTTGGTGTGTAATCATGGGAATCTTGAAACATGGGGAAGAACGAGGATGTTCCCACACGTGGATAGCGCCTACATACCTTCGACTTCGCTTTTGAGCGTATCACAATGTCCTTGATCAACCTTCGACTTTAATCTATAGCAAAACTTTGAGTCTAAGCATTTTATCATAGGTGGGATTCTATATGGTGTTTTCTTTAGTTCTATTACAAATATCCGCGTTTTGATCATCTATCAGCATTTATCAAACACTTGGTCAACAATCTAAAACCTTCATTAATGGTGTTTCTTTCACCCAAGAACTCGCTATTCTTGTATGAATGATTACGTTACCTTTTGACGTTCAATTCTAGATGATTCTACAATCTAGAAAGGGATTAGGGACTTGAATTAACATCATGATTCTCCGTTCCACGACTTAGGGTGATTTTATAACAATCTAAATATAACTTAAAACGCGAAACCAACTTTAGTTCGAAATCGACTTTGTTTCGCAATGGTTCTTTATTCTAAACTACTCGTTGCGCGATTACTATTCTCCCGAGAAGCGGTGTGTGTCGGTTTTGCACAATTCGGTAAAATAGGAATCTTGTAGAGTGCCCATAATATACCTTTTTGACGTTTTCTCAAATTCCCAACGGTTTTCACGAATTTGGGTTAAAAAACTTAGCCGGACTTTTAAACGCCTTACTATTAGCTATATTGAGACGATCATAATCCTTGCTCGATCTCATTGGCCTGGTCCTTATATCGTTAGAAAGATTAGTACTACAACTTTCATTGAGGGTACTTTCCCTAATTCCCAACTAATTAAAGAGTTATCAACTGCCGTAGAAAGGCTTTCGCAAAACGTTAGGGTTTTCCACTAAAACTCTTGAACCTTAGTTCTTAGAACGGGGTGTAACAAAACTATCCTCTTTTTAATAATATACTAGTATATGTACGGATCTTGGAGAGATAATAACGGTGTATATGAACGATATGTGACTTATATTCTTATTTTTTTGGTTCGGTCCTCATTTTCTTTGGTATATATGGTGTGTGTAGTTGATTTTTCTTTGGTATATATGGTGTGTGACTAGAGATCTTGGGAATATCACAAACCTATACAAATGACTTAAATATAATCCCCTTAATAAATGAAAATTTCTTTGAATTGGATAAAACAATTGTCTTATATTTTTTTATTAACTAATTTGACCGGAAAATTTTCAATAATGAAAATACTTGAAATCAATTACAAAATGAATAAAACTAAAATCGACTTAAGAGTATCTCGACTGCGGGTGAATACGGTCTTACAAGTAATCGAAAATAATTAAAACTACTCGACATTACGCGATGTCTCGGTCCGAATATCTAAGAGGGGCCATCTAGAAATAGTTTAAATATTTTCAACAAACTTAGCACTTTATGGCGCCCTCGAAAGCGCCCCGAGAAAAATTACACTATATATAAGGTTAAATTATTTTTACGTATATATAATAGATGTGTGTGTCGGTTTGTTTTGCTAACCGGCTATAACACACGAAAATTCGGTGATCAATAGGTTTCAATAGCAAAATGCTAGCATGCAAAGCTGCGGAGAAAAAAGGCCTTTTTATAGTGCATATTTTTGGAAAGAACCTGTTTCAAGAAATCGGCTCACGAAACTTTCAAATGTGTTTTTTAAGTTTTCTCAAACTTTCCCAACGGATTTTCAACACTCTAAATTTCACCGAAAAGTTAGGGTGTACGTATAAAAAAACTTAGCATAATTCAAATATCGGGAACAATACATAAAAGCAAGCTACTAATATAAAAAGACTAAAGTAGAAAATGGAAATCTAAAATGAAAGCATAAGTGTTTGATGAAAAATGTGTTTGCCTCCAGCAGCCTCACTTTCAACAATCTACACCACATAGATGGACCACAAAATACCACCTTGATATATGAATAGAAGAACATGAACCCTGCAGCCTTCTCCCTAGAACTATGTGTTGCAATATAACTTCCACATTTTGTTGTTATTACTACCACAACGTTCTATTATTATTTGTGTTGGCAATTTTGGTTCGTGTTACTAAGATTACATAATGGACAGACAAATTTGAATTCTTTAACTACTTTTAGATGAAAGTTCTGATATAAATTATCAGGAATTTTGTACTGTGAAATATTACAAGAGTTAGCATTTGGCACTAAATCGGCCATAGAAGCGGAACATGTCTTTGCTTATGTGGCTTGTCAGTATAAAATAATAAAGCTTTCATCAACGTGAAATTCAAGATAAGGCTTGTCACCATTAATAAAACTTTCATCTAATCTCCTAGATTCGCACCATATTTGATACTAATTTTTCATGTCTTTTTTTCCTTTAATTAATCACATTTACGGAGTTCATCAATCCTTTTAAGCCACCTCTATAATATACCAAAGTTACATGTTCTCTATCTGTAAGTATGTATATGCTCTTCTCACCTTTTAATTAGTAAATTGACGAGGCCAAAGTGCATAGAAAATTCGCTCGTACTGTCAAATTACAGTATCTTAGATATGAGAGATTGGAACCACCTAGGCTACGGATGCGTATTGTCTTGTCTTATTTAATCAAAATGAAAGGAGAGGTTTTTGAAATTATAAATTACTTAAAAATAAAATAAACAACTTATTTAGTCGTTGAATCACTTGGTACAATTATAATAAAATCTCGTTCATTAAATTTCACAAAAGAATAGAAAAACATGTGACTTGATTTGTGTTATGAGGAATAAAGACCTCTTGCGATTAGCCCTTAAAATCACTAAACTTATTTGAAACAATCCTACTTGAGAATTAGAGCGAAAGAAATAAGATAGAACCTCAAATCATTAAAAACTTATTTGAGTCAATCCCACGGTGTGAGAATTAGGACAAAAGAAATAATATAACAATTTTAAACCAACAAATTTATTTGAATTAATCCCTCCGTGAGAATTAGGACTAAAGGAAATAATATTGAGATTTTTGAATCGATAAACTAGCTTGAATTATTCCCTCCGTGAGAATTAGGACTAAAAGAAGCAAGATCAAAGATTTGAATATCAAGACATGAAAAAATTAAAGTAAAGATAATATGATAACATCATACCAAGCTTCTTCAACTATCCCAACAAAAAGAAACTACTCCATTAAGGAGTATGTAAGAAAGAAATTAAAAATTAAATACTACTCCTACAAATATAAAATAAAAAGAATAGAAATAGGGAAAAGACTATTTCTTATGTCTTTCTCAAGATTGGATTCTATAATTTCTAAGCAAAGTGATGCCTCTATTTGTAGGAAAATATAGTGTCTCCCCCTACGAATGCATTCCTTGAAGTAGTGCTCACATCCGTGACCTTACTTGACGGGTGTGAGTATGAAAGTGGCGGTCACACCCGGGGATGTCAACACTTGAGGGGTGTGAGTATGAAAGTGATGGTCACTCGGCTGGATTATACAAATTCTTTGCGTACGTCTCGCGCGGGTGTGAGTATGAAGGTGGTGGTCACACCAGTGGATTTCCGAACAGACGGTGTGAGTATGAAAGTGGCGGTCGCACGTATTTTTACAACTTCTCCCAATGTTGTCTTTATGTAATTCCACATGTGAAATTTCACGGTTGTGAACATGGACTTGTGGTTGCACCCATGAAATATTTTCTTATCTCTTTGGCATTTGCTTATTTTTCATTCTTCTAGATATTCTTTTTCATGCAAGATTACGCTATTGAAAAATATGCGAGAATAAGATATAATTATTCATGTTTTATTTTAAAACTTATTTTTTTATGTATAAAATTACATGAATAATTTACACCTATCATAAATGATAGTTGTAGCTTTTCGTTTGATATAGATAAATGTCATACATGAGGAAAATAGGGATTGTTGGTCTCTTCATCCTCCAAAAGCAGTCTTTAGACTTATATCCATCACATTTACAGGAGTTCATCAATACTTTCTTGAAAACAATCACCACTAAGAATCTCTGTCTTCCACTTCCAATTAAACATCCCATCGTGAACTGCTAAAAAGCAAAAGTGATGAATATTACACATTAGAGTGGTTTTTATACTTTAGCAAAGAGGGTGTCTGATAACCAATTCGGCATTTAGAAGTTAAAACTGAATACCTTAAGTTTAAAAGCTTAATAATATTTTGTGAGAACATTTTTACATAAAAATTTACAATTGCCAATAACTGGTTCAAATAAACTTAAAATTGCTATGTAAAAGCTCAAACCTATTTAAACATTTGACAGATTATGGAAGTTGACTATTTTTTTTTATATGCTTTCAGTCTTATTAAACTTTATACATTACAAAACCAAACATCTCAACTTCAATCCATTATGGAGCATAACCAACAGAATTATCTACATTTCATAGCATATGTAGATAATCACATGTCTACTGAGTGAGAAATCTAATTCCAAGAGTCCTCTCATGCTTCAGCTTTAAGCTCAGGCAACCCATTAATAAAAATACCATTCAAAATTAGAAACTTCATTAAGCTTTTCCCTAGATCCCTACTTTTAGTATGTTCCATAATCCCAGGGAAATCATATAATCCTGAAGTGCGACATTAACAATCCAAACTAAAAGTTGCTTGATTCATCGTGTATTATACATTGCTCCACTGCCGAGGAGGGCAATCATGATGCTATGAATAGAGAAACCACAAGAATGCTAAGTATATATATCACATGATTAACATTGTTACTTACCACTATTGCATTCTTTGCACTACTTTTCCTTTTGTTTTCTGATTCAAACATGCCTTTCACCATCTCTGGTGAGTTCTTCAAAACCGGTTCCCTGCACCTTTAAAAAATTCAAGAAGAATTGGTTGTTGTCAATTTTCAAAGACACTTTCCACTGTTGATGCTAGTAGACTGACTCCAAATATTTCTTTTTGAATTTGATGGAGTTGAAGGGAATCGAAAGCTTTAATAACATAATTGTAGCTAAAGACTACACCCATTGTTTAAGGTACAGTGAATATGGAATCAGTAAATATTGAATGCTATTATAAAGTTCAGGAAAAGGGGAAAAAGGAAAAAAACGAAACTGCTATTTGAGCGAATACAATACAATTGAAACGTGTATAAAAAGCCTAATCAGAATGATAACTAGTTGAGCAAATAAATAGAAAAACTCACAGAGAATACTAATACTATTCTTGAGAAAAAAACAAAAACAATATAAGTTCTGAATGGGAAGTGTACAACAACCTTCTAATCTTTTTGAGTTGCAGATAGCTAGCTAGTCTCCTGAATTTCTTAAATGTGACTGGAGAACTGGAATATAAACTATGGTTCCTTTATTACTTTTGTTTCTTTTATATCTTTCAAGTACAACCCCACAAACAAACTATTTGATCTATTCAAAGATTTTAATTCACAATTTAAAAAATATGATTTTCTTTTTGCTACCTTAATTTTCCTTTTTCAATATTAGATTACTTCTGGTTAGAACTTCTATTTCATATAGAAATATTTCAACTCGTGGACTGAGAAATTAGAATTTGTAATAAGTTTAAGTAATATTAGCTTGGATTAACCTCTTTTCAGTATGTTAAAGAAAGTACCACATTCTATAAGAATCGATCCCTTTATCCAATTAATGTAAAATGCTTAACTTCTTCCTATCATTTTATGGTAACGTTTGCAGATTTGGACTTACCAGGTCAATATATTTTGATGCACTCTCCTACCCCACGAAAGGTGAGAGTAAAGCGCACGATATATCTCCCGTAACCGCTTGTGGGATTATACGGTATCTTATTGTTATTGTTGTTTCAAAATTGCATATCAGTAATGTCATACAACTTCTCGCTTGGAATTTTCGTTATGTTTTCCCCTTGAAGTCAAAAGAAATTTCACTGCAATTAGAGGCCTTTCAATTGTTATCAGAATGAAACTGTGAAACATAACTTTAACAATATGAAAATAGATGATGTCTAGACTAACTATTAGCGTAGCAGGTGATGAATATAAGTTTATTTAGAATGTAGGTGAATCTAAATTTGTTTGTTGTTTCATTCATCTTCGTAAGAACAGCTCTTATCTATTGATCTCAAATCTTACCTTTTGAATGCTTGTTCTGCCATGGCAATTACTCCTTTGATGTGAACAAATAAATGAAGTAGACTGTAGAGAAGGAATTCAGACGGTTATAAGGAAAAACAATTCCAAAACAGAAAACCCAAAGAAGGATAAGTCTCCACCAAAATGGTGTTGCTTGGCATTCCTTTCCTCCACAAATTCTTTGAGGTCAAAGATGATTTAGCATTTAAGCATTACATTTACTACCTTACCCTATTCCAAAGGGTGGTTTTCATCTTTGCAATGAATTGTGTTGTGTCGCTCTTTTTAAGATGAAAAATAAAAGTCCTTTAGATGACTGCTCCAAACTCCTTTATTTGAGGGTGTGTGATTGTGAGGAGGAAATGGGGGAATTGGCATGATTAGTTGGCTATTTCTTTTTTCTTTTTCCACATTAGTTGGTGGTTTTTACATATGCTGCAATTTTGCAATCGTGCAACTGCTTCAAACGTGTTAAAATATTGAAACGTGGTTTTCTTAAATTTTAATTATTTTTAAATTTAAATTCAAAAACAATAACTAATAACTAATTATTAACTAATTAACTGATTTTTATTCTAAAACTATCCTGTTTTTAATAATACTAGGCAAATGGCGGAGCTACGCTTGTCTATGAGCAGTCAATTGACGTATCTTCCTCGTAAAAGTGCACTGTATAAATATGTCAATTATACAATATGTTTACTCCACAATCAAGAGGGATCCATTTATACAATATTGTATAAATATGTCAATTATAGAATATGTTTACTCCCCTCGATGAAATCTTTATGCCCCCATCAAGTGGGATCCATTTAACATCATGCTGTCAATCTAGCTAACAGTTCCAAAAAGCATTGGACCCCAATTTTCAAGGAAGGTAGGAGATTTGTTTTGTGTTTATACATTATTGGGAAGTTTTCTCTTTAGGGGAGGGACCTCCAATAAACTTGGACGCTCATTAGTGGTTGGCCCCAATATTTACTTGCTTTATCACTTGATGGGATCATTTTTGGCACGTACTGAAAATCAAGCCCCCTAGTGAAAGATTGCTCTTAACGTAATGTTTAATTTGGCTTTCAAAAATAATAATTCAAGCCAAGGTACCAAAGATTTAAGAAGAATTATTTGTGGTTCTCACGCATTCGGTTGGAGCTTGGAGTAGTATCGACTACAAAAAGTTTAGGAAGACAATGTGGCATCATTCAAACAGAAGCAAAGCCAAAATTTGAAGTTTATGGGTCCGAAATTTTTATCTTTTTAAGTTACTGAGTTCTAAATTAATAATTTGTATATATTCATTGAATTTCTTTAATGAAATAAACAATTTAAATAAAAGCTATTGAGTTAAATTTTGACCGCTACCATGTATTTTAGGTTCGCCCCTGCATTTAAACCTAAACTACAGCTAGAACTACCTTCGGAAAAAGTGATCCTTCTGCTAAGAGAAAACATATTTGGTTAGTTTTTGTTCTTTTTAAAGAGTTATTGATGTTTTATGAGCGGAAAACTTTTGTTTAATTTGAAACAGAAACCAAAAACACTTCTTAAAAATATATTTTATCGTGAAAAAGAATTTGGAACGACTTCTCCAATTTTGTATTAAACAAACACATTAAGAAATTCTTTTGCAAGAATGTTATGGAAAAGATTTCCATAAACATTTGCCGTCTTAGTTCCACAGTTTTTCAAAGAGAAAAAGTTGCAAATGTGACCCCTCAATTATTTTAATAATCACTTGTCTAGGAAAAGAACCATGGTTTAGAGTTAACTTATTCAAATTTAAGTTTTAACTGGACATTGGTTTCTTCATTTAAAGTTTTTTAAAATAAAATTTACATATTTATAAATAAAATAAAACAATAAAGATCATAATCGTTCCTTTACGATTGAAGTATTTCTAAAATATAAAAAATTCCTAGTCAAGGGAAAAATTATTTAGCTTTTCAAATAGCATATTTTTTTCAAAAAAATAAAAATAAAATAAAGGTTAGATTTTATGATAATTGGAAGTTCACAAAAATACTTGTAATCTTCCGGCAAGAATGACAGGCCATTCATGCTCAGTAGAGGGGATTCCTCCATCTCAAATGAGCTCTCAAAAATATTTTGAACAAATGTTGAATTTGATATTGAAACAGATTCATCATTTGTTCAAAGTGACTCAGTCTATACCAAGCTTTTCAACTAGTAGTAGTGTCCTATAAAATAGAACTGTTAGAGAGTCCAAACGACACATAATATAGGACAATTTTTAATAAATAAATCTACAAACACAGAGCACAATGTTCTTACGACTGGACGGAGCTTTTGATCGAAGTATAGTTTTTAGGGAGAAAATGATATACATCCTTTATTAAGATTTAAAAATAGTTAAAGGGTCAAATTAAAATCTCTGTTCCCTCACTCTAACCAACTGTAAATAAACCTTGAGACGCCACACGCCAAGCGTACTATTTCACCAAATTTCCACCTCCTTAATCTTATCATTAATTACATAAATGTGTAAATGAAATTAGTTAAACAACCGGATCCTCATCCATTTTCAAACCCTTCGTCCTCCTTCTTTCATATTATTCTGATATACACGCCATTTAATCACTTTTTTTTTTTTTTGAAAAATATTTATTTTATGTGTGTCGTTTAAGAGTTTTTTTGAAGCTCGTTTTGCTTAAAATATCATTTTCGTAGTTTTAAAGGGTATTAAACTTGCGGGAATTGGTGGCGCGGTGATTTAATTAGCGAGTACTTTTTTTTTTTGAAAAATATTTATTTAATATGTGTGAATAGTTTATTTATCGGAATATGAGTTTTACATATAAGGTATAAGTTGGTAAATATAGTATTTGACGAAGTGGTTAATTTTTAAATAAAACAAAGCAGTTAATTGAATAAGTGAATTAGGGAGGCTATTCCGGTAGAGAAGTGGGCCAAGCCCATTGCCTATTCTAGCTGAAACCACATTATAGTGGTTGTGGGAATAAAATATCAAGGTAATTGATTTTCTTAATTTGTGAAAGAAAGAAGCAGTTAGTAGAAAACCTACTGGGCATAACAATAGACAGAAGACGAGCGAAGGAAATATATTTTCTTGGATCAATTTTTAGGGGTACATCAGCGTGGGCATCAGGTATGATAATACTTGATTTAAGTTTTATTGTTTACAAAAAGAAGGTAGAGGAATCATTGTATAATGATGAGTAATAATGACAGAAAGAATGAGGATTTGCTAAGAATTGAAAAAATGTGTACAATTTTCTGTGTACAATTTTGGTTCTACTGTTTGGACTTTACGGAGGGGAGTAATAAATTTGTTAGGTAGGTAGTAATGATGAGGATAAAGGAAAGTTATTGGTTAAAGTTTGCTACAATACTATTGTCACTTTTTTCGTTCCATTCTTTCTTTTTTATCCGGATGTTGACT
Organism: Lycium ferocissimum; assembly: GCF_029784015.1. Classification (NCBI taxonomy): domain Eukaryota; kingdom Viridiplantae; phylum Streptophyta; class Magnoliopsida; order Solanales; family Solanaceae; genus Lycium; species Lycium ferocissimum. The sequence goes on from NC_081344.1 coordinate 26,355,481, forward strand.
CAATTTATTATTAATAATTATGGTAGTGGCTGGCAGTGGAAAGGACGAGCAGGTGGGAAATAATGGCAGCCCACTTTCGTCCTTCTTCCTCTATTTTAAATGCAATCTATGACTTTCTATATATATAAAACAATAATAAAAAAAAAAAATTGAAAATTTCACACGTTTTCCTCCCTACATTGACTGCACAATACGTCCTTTTCTTCTTCTTTATAGTGAGTTCACGGATTGGGTTCAGCATTTTTGTCCGAGTTAAAATATTGGAGAAATTAAAGGTTTTGAGTCCAAGTCCAAGAAATATATGAATCACAGAGAAGGGAAGAAGATTATGATTTGAGAGTCCATTTATGGATGAAATTGACTAATTTTCCGAATATAGGACCAATCATCTATGGTTATGGGCAAAATGAGTTTTAAAGAAAATTTCAGTTTTGCCCTTCTGGGCGTGAGGTCACTTTTCGGGGTGCGTTTTTGGGTTTCGAATATAAGTATAGCAATATGGGTGTCCTTAGATTCGTATTCTAATGTAAATCGCGTATTTGATAGATTTCGATCACTCAGAGGCTCTACGCAAAGGAAAGGCATTGGTTTGATCGTTTGTGGTACCCGCTCGGCATTGAGGTAGGTTATGGTCTATTTTAGTTAGACTCTGATTAGAGAATCGTATGTAGTTGTAGAAAGTGACGGGAATAGCATGATAGGCCTTCGGGCATGAAGTGGAGGCGAATTCCAATTAAGTTGGTACCAAGCAATTAAACCTCAAAGTTTCGGAAATTGTATATAATTTCATGCAATAAAGATCATTATATGTGGGCTTGTCTCCATATGTGTTATTTTCCATGTGATTATCATTATACTTGTTGTTTTTTGTATCTCCGTCACATACTAGCTCACTCGTTTAAAAAAGGAATGGTAATATTGATAATTGAACGGTTTATATCTAATTTGGTAATATGATTTGTACTTGTTGATTTTATATTGGTGATATCGTTGAGATTCTCCCCTACACGAAGATATCATGCGGACATGGATATACCATGCTTTCCATATTATTGTTGTGATGATTGGTGAGGTGAGTGATTGAGAGACTGCGAGGTCTTTGATAATATTTGACGGGAGATTGAGAGTGACAAAAAGACTGAAACCCGAGGTCTTTCTTTGGAGATTGAGAGTGATTGATAGCCTCCGAGGTTCCGCCATATCTTTTGCGCAATATTGCACGAGTGGTACATGGGCTTCGCGGGTCCCCCGTGGGTCATGGCTTCGAGACATTTATATGAAAATTCTCGCCCACCATGTTAATGGCCCTCATGTACGTGTGTGTCGAGCGGAGTGAGAGAGGTGTGTTTTATTCGTTGCATTGTATTGCATTCATTCACTCTATATATATTTGAAGAATTTGAAAGATCAAAACGGTGAACTTTATCTTGTCTTGGTTGATTTCATGATTCCTTTACACTTTACTTATATATGATACGTGACCATACAATTGGTTTGCTCTATGTGCTACTTGTTAGTTTCCACTTCTTCATGCGTTATATAATCATTGTCGGCCTATGATGCTTACCGGTACTAGTGTTGTGCGATACTACTCTTGCCGCACTTTTTGTTGAGTGCGAGTACGATCCAGTTCTCCCAAGTAGAGATGTGTACACCCCGTCATAGAGAGATGTGGCTTGAAGCCCGTATACGCGAGGGTGACGAGGATTTTTCGATGAATTCGGGGTGAGCTACTTGGTCATCCGTGGTGAGAAGATGATATTAGAGTGGAATGCGAGGACCTCTTAGTCTTCTATTTATTTTTTAACCATTTTTTTTGTATTCGATTTTAATGACAATATATAGCCTTCGGGTATTTTTTAGAACTTATATTCCGTACTATGTTAGCGCTCTTGTACCCTTTGACCGGCATTTTGGGGTTGTCGTGAGATTTCTAGTTATGATAAGTATTTAAGACTTGATAACTTATTCTTATTTAATTTTCCGCTTATTTAACTTGTTATTAGTAATGTGGTTCGCCTACTCGGAGGGATAGTGTAGGTGCCACCACAACTCGGGAATTGGGTCATGACATACAATCTTCATCTCTTTTTTTAATTTTTTTCTTTTCTGAATCACTTGATGAGGATCTGGTCATTTGGGTTTGAAATTAAATAATGAAATGGAAAAAGACATGAAGACGTTTTTTTAGTTTAAATGGTTCCACATGCTATGTTTTAACTTATTTTCTTTACTAGGTAATTAGTGAAAGAGATAAATAATATGAAAAAATAAGTTTAAGAGGGTAGATAATACAAAAAAAATAAGTTCAGGAGGTAAAAGGACTCTCACATAATTTAAATGTGTTTGATAATTTTATCATAATTTAGGGGTATTTTTATGTCTTATCCCATAATTAATGAAGATATTTCGAAGCTAAATTGTTACTTGTTTAGTCATGAAATGTGAAGCATGGCTACCCAATAACGCAGTGATATCAAGTGCAATTATATATTCAAACATATACACGCTATATACAATGGGTAAATACATCCATAACATCTTAAACTAGTAAGTAAATTATATTTAGACACTTGAATTGTGAAGTGTTTCAATTTAGCACATGAACACATGATAAAATATTTTTATTAGACACTTTGACTCATATTTTGAAAAAGTTTCTGCTCATATTCACAAGTGTCCATTATGTAAATAAGTTAATCACATAAAATATGTCTCCTCCTTTAATTATTTACATCAACATCAATTGGAACATGCATGAGGTTTTATAGCTTATTAAGGTTAATATGTATAATTAAAGGAAGTAATATATTTTTAATTAAATAGTTAAGTTGTCTATGTAATAGGCGCTTGAGAACACGCGCAAAAGTTTTTCTAAAATTTTGAGTAGGAAGTGTCTAATAGAAACACTATATCATATGTTTAGATGCTCAATAATAATATATTATAGTTTGAATGTCTAAATAAAATTTACTGACAAATTTAGAGGTTGTCGATATATTCTGCCATTTATAATTGTAATTAGTCCCATGTCCCAACTTACAATTGGCATTAGAAATTAGAGTCCGCAACTTTTTTAACCCAAAAAGTGTCAAAAGGCACCAAAATACTCCAAAAAAAAAAGTTACCGAAGTAACCTTTGCGCACTAATTTAGTGCGCAATATGGGTTCAATAAAATCCCACCCAGCTTCATTTTCCAAGCTACTCTTCTTCACCTCCTCCATTTTCACTCTTTCAACATACTTAAGCCCCCCACCCTAAATCGTGTCTCAAAGCTCTGAAATGTCAAACTTTGCTATAGAACCCGATGTTTGTGAATGTGGTCGTTATTGTAAGCTAAAAACATCAAGGACCGAAGATAATCTGGGGCGTCGTTTTTGGCATTGTAAAGTGCTCGAAGTAAGTGTTTTTACATTTTTTTAGGGTTTAAATTTTTTTCACATTATCTACATATTATACGTTTAAAAATTGATTTTCTTGTAATGTTTATAGGATATGGGCGATTGCAAACATTTTCGTTGGGAAGATAGCATTCTCGTGGATAAAACGGTGGCGGCGAAAATTAAAAAGCCTCCTGTTGATAGATGTTAATTCTCTACTTGTTGATGATGACCTTTTGTTCTTCAAAGAAAACAAAGTCAACTTTAGAGAAAAATACTTTGAAAGTCAAATTTTAGATTATTTGTGCGTCTTGTTTATTATTTTATGTATTTTGTTTATTAAGTTTAATATTTCTATGTTTTTGGTTTTTCTATGTATTTCTATTTATTTTTGTTATTTTTACGTACTTTGTTTTTACTAGTTGCATATTTTCATTTATTATGTAATCCTCACCCTTTATGTACTAATTTATCTATTTTTTTATTTAAATTGTGAATTGTTAAACTTTTTATGTATTATTAACTCTAAGAAGATTATTTAAATTAATAATAGACTTACAATCGAAAAATTAAAAACATACTAAAAATAGTCATGGTTATTAAGAAACTTAAATTACAAAATCTCGTTGGGATTTGAGTGTTGAGATTTTTCAAGTGCGCACGAACAATGTAAAATTTACAACGTTACGATTCGTTGTTTTCTTTCCTAATCATCGCAGCTTCCGGACTTACTCGAGTCATGGTTATTGCCGTTGGGATTTCTCGGCGTAACCGCAAAAATATTCTCGTGCAAAATTCTCGTGGATACGAATATTTTACGCTGCAAAAATCATCATTACGCTCTAGAAGAAGGTGGGGTTTCATATAGTCTAGTTGGAAATCATTCTTATTAAGAAAACTTGATTCACTGGAATAGCTGCTATGATTTGAACTATCATCACCACACTATGCTTGATGTGACAACACAATGCTCCCTTTTTTGTCCGCTTTTTATGACACATTATGCTTGATGTGACAACACAATGCTCCAATATTTGACCCTTTTTTATGACACAATATGCTTGATTTGATAACACCATGCTGTATTATTTCAAAAATCTTATCCTATTGCACAACATTTTCATGCGCAAAAGTATTGTGCAGTATTTTCATGCACAATAGGGTTCCCACATTTTTAAATGTTCACTTTTGCTCTCATATTTTACCTATTTAATATGCATGTTGGATGAGGTAAAAACTCATCCATTTCATAAGTTTAAGTCTTTTAAGTTCTTGAAAAAACTCAAACTTCAAAGAAAAAAATGTCTTCTCCTTCTTCAACCGTTAGGGTTTCTCTATTTTGGGATGGAGTTATACTTGATGACAATAATACCGTTCGTTATAGTATCAAACCAAAAGCCCATGTAAAGTTTTCAACAACCTTACACTACGAAACATTAGTCACTTACTTACATAAAAAAATGAAAATTGATCCCACAGAGTATGGATTATCTGTAACTGGCAGATATCCAAACACCGTTTTACAAGGCTTAGCGCTTTATGATGTGCGGAATATCAATGATGATGACTCTTTGGGGGAGTATTTGAGGGCGCCTGAAGAATATAGGGATTTAGTAGCCATTTATGTAATGGTAAGAATGATTTTCATGCAAGTTGTGGAGTGGTTTGTGACAAGAACCAAGCAAGCCAGAGCCATATTAACACAGGAGAGGAGATGGATGCCAAAACCTTTCAAAATGATGGAGCATCACAGGCAAAAAAGTCAGCTGCACAAGATGACCGAGTATAGTCGGATTGAATGTGTGTATGAAGTCACAACATGTTATTACCAGGGTAGGGGAGGAAACATACATACCTTTTATGAGGGCACGAGAACATGCAGTTGTGGTAAGTGGCAAACATACCACATGCCGTCAAGTGTTTTGAGGCAATGGAAAAAACGGTAACAAGTTATGTGACATCGGAATACAGCGTCAAAAGTTACGCTAAAGCATATGCCGGCGCTTCTACCCATTTGGTGATCAAGCTTATTGGCCAGATGAGCCATTTTCAATGGTTGCTAACAAGGAGTATATCCGTAAAATTGGGTTTACCGCACGAACTCGGTATCCCAATCAAATGGATGTTTCGGATAAGCCATACTCTCAAAGGTGCTCGACGTGTAAGGAGTTTCGCCATGATAAGTGCTTGTGTAACCTGCGAGACCGTGGTGGTGCAAGTACGTCTCGTAGTAGAAGAGCCTCCCGTACTTGATGTATTGTTTTAAATATTTTGTTATTGTAAATAATGATGTATTATTTGGCTATTACAATGAATTATTTTGAACCTCTCTTATTGGATGAATTATTTTTGAATATAATATTTTTATTTGTACATTAAAAAAAAGTAATGCCTTGACTAAAAAATAAAACACTTAAAACAAAACCTTATAAATAAAAGAATTAAATCTAAACATAACAAGATTCAAACAAACAAAACTTACTTCAGGGCACTTTACAACCCCTAAAATGACGATCCAAACGTTTAGGTAAACTTGATGTAATGAGCCGACATTATTGTCCGCAAAAAAATATATCAACTTCTATATAAAATATTAATATTTTGGAGTTTTGAAACATGATTAAACTCGCGTCAAAGTATGAAAAAAATGTGAATTTGAGAGCTTTAAAATTGTGTGGAAAAAAAAAACTAGCATTTGCGCACTAATTAGTGCGCAATAGGATAAAACTGTAAAATTGCAGTTTGATCCTATTGCATACTAAATTTTTTTTTTTTTTTTGAGAGGAATATTTTGGTGTCTTTTAATACTTTTTGAGTTAAAAAAGTTGCGGACTCTTAGAAATTGTAGAAGCTAGAAATGCCACGGGCAGGGCCGCATGGGGAACAAAAGTAGATGTATGACCCTATGACAGCAGGCAGGAAGCATCGTGAATGAATAGTATGTTCAACTAATGATTTGAATGGCCCTTGAAAATGTTTGATCTTTACCTCGAATATCACGAGGCTTTTTTATTCTCACCACGAAAGTGCTACGAGTAAATAACCTGTAGCAATATAACTCTACACCCACTGTAATTTAGACACGTTTGAGTGGCTTACATGATTGCAAAAACCAATTAATGTGGGCCTGTGGGGGCACAACCAAATGGCAACAATAAGACATTAATAATGCTTCCGAAATTCAGCAGGACCATTTTGATTCTTGTACTATAATTTTGTAATTCCTCTTTTGTTTGCGCTATCATTTTTTGAAGACACACGAAGTAATTAACTTCTTTTTGTGTTAGGGTATTATCAACTATTAGCTCGTCACTTCAGTATGAACAATATTTGGATAATTGCTCAACTGTCCAAGCAAGTGCTTTTGCAATTTTATTATGATACACATTGAGTTTATATATATTAAGCGCTATATATCTTTTGATCAATAAAACTTTTGAGTGCATTTTGACGGCAAGAAGAAAGATTAACAACTTAATATCATACAAAATCATTAAATTGGGATTATTTATATCAAATAATCATCCTACGCTACCTAAGTATAGTAGAAAATATCATCCATTTTCAATGTAAAAAGGACATGGATTTGTTTTGTGTATTATTGGGGAAGTTTTATCTTTTTCCACATAGGGAGGACGTCCAAAAAATTTGGACACTCATTAGGCTTGGCACTAGTATTTACCGTTATGGGAAGCCCCCTTGGGAAAAGATTGATCTTGACCTAATGTTTAATTTTGTTTTGAATAATAATTCAAGCTTTGGGCCAAATATTTAAGAAGAAGATTTTTTGGTTCTTACACTTAGAAGTTAAATTACTTTTTGCATATAGAAAAGTAGCATTCTATTTTAGACAGACTAAAAGGAAAGTGTGCACATAATTGAGACAAAGGAGATATTATGCTCTGTAATCTTTAACAACGACAACAACGTACATACCAAGTATGATCGCACAAGTGGGGTAATGTACGCAAATCTTACCCTATCTTTGTGAGGTAGAGAGGTTGCTTCCGATAGACCCTCGGCTCAATTCCGTAATCTTTTGTGAACAAAAAAGAAATAAAACTTTTCATGCTAACAGAAAATGTATTTGGATGGTTTGTTGTATTCAAGATTTTTGGGTGTTTCGTGAGTGGATTTCTCTTTGAAAGCACCTGACACCACTTCTCTTAACAATAAAAACGAACAGTTCTTCGATTTTTTTTTCTTTTCTTTTTGCGCAAAAACTTCTTGAAATTTTTTATTATAGAAACATATTTTCGAGGTAGTTTTGCAAGCATGTTAAAGTTTTCCATAAAGGAAAGCCTTCTGAATTACACAAACCTTTTTCTTCAAAGGAAATTTAAAACAGAAATTGTTACATCAAAATATAGAATTTAAGTAGTTTTACTGAGTTTAAAATTTTATTAACCAAAAAAGGAGTTTAAAATTTTAAAAGTTATGAAAATCGTATATGAAAAGTTCATAATAAAAGGAGTGTTTTATAAATTAGAAGGAAGATATCGCAATTTTAGTTTCCTAATAGTGAAGCAACATATGGTAGCCAAACAGTTCGAGAGTCCCAAATACATACTAGGCACGATAAGAATCTTGAATTATTTGTCCCGGTCCTCACTACGTATACCGTCATAACTTGTGATCAAAGTAGTAAGGTAGTTTTTAGGTGATAAAATGATACACGAATCTAAATCCTTTTCCAAATTGAAAGGGTCAAATGTCCCCTCACTCTACCCCCACTATACATCAACCTTCACAAGACACATAGATCACACATTAATTTGATTTCACAATGGCCGCACTTTAATTTGATTTCACATACACATCTATGTATGTAGCAGCAGTTTCTAATTTTTTACGAATTTCCCATAATTGGTATACTTTCTAAACTATGCATGATAATCACACAAGAGCTACTGAATTCAAGCTGAAACCTTAACAAATGCCATAGCTATACACTACAGTAAAAACGCTTTTTCACAGCGGTTGGTTCCTTCATTTTGCGGTGGTTTGAACTGCCGCAGTTTGTAGTGTAGGTTGCTACCCATAGCATCAAAGCTAACAAATAAGACTTTGGTTTAAATTTTCAAAGTTTGCTAAAGCAATATGCCCAACTTCGTATATGTCTGAAGTTCGTCTGTTTAAAGTTTGCAAATTTATACTCGATATTTTTTTTATTTTTTTTTTACTTCAGTCCTGTAGATCGATCTTAGCCATGAAATGTAAGACAGGGCTATCCAACTTCGTGATATCAAGTTCAATTGTTCCTTCAAGCATACGGGCATCTATAGTTATCCGTCCCTACTTACAATAGGCATTAATTGGAAATTAGAAACTACAAATGCCATGTGGAACAAAAGTAGACGCATGGCAGCAGGCTGGAAGTATCGTTGAATATTTTGTTCTACAAAGCATGATCAATTATTATCGTTCAACTAATGATTTGAATGGCCCTTGAAAATGGCCTTTTCTCAACTTTTGTTCTCACCAGCAAAAAGCCAACTACAATAAAGCCTGTGATGAAGCTAGCAATATAATTCTACACCACTGCAATTGTGACACGTTTTAGTGGCTCTTTAATTTAATTATGTTCTTATGTGAAAATTTCCCACATGATGACTTGAAACCAATTTATGTTAGCTTAGTGTGTTCTTGCTTCTAAAAGCAATGTGTTCCCATTCAAAAAAAGTTTTTTGAGATATATAGATGGCCTGGCTAAGTTGCGTAGGAGATCATTCAAACCAATTCAAACTCGGCTAGGAAAGAACTGTCGGGCTCGCTTGTGCTCGCGCGATGCGAGGAAGGCACACGAGTTCCCCCTCCCCAAAACCTCCAGACTTCTCCCGATGGTCTCGAGACCCCTTCACTTCACTGTTTTGCAAGGCGCCAAGTCCCATGGCTCATCCAGCAGTCTCGTGAGGCGAGGATGAGGGATAAGCTCGGCCATTTTTCGATCTTTGTTTTCTTCCCTGAACTTGCACTAAACTAGTTCTTTTCCGTCCTTTCATCCTAAAAGCTTTCCACACATGTAAAATACTTGATAAGCTCAAAACACTTCAATAACAACATAAATCACATAATTATGCACAAAATATATATGTGACTATAATGTACTATAATTATAGACTTTTAGCCTAATATCAATAAGCATAACCAAAGTAGAAAAAGAATATTGGAACAATAAGACTTAAAACTTTTAAAATTCACATCATGATCGTGCAGAGATTTTTATGTTATCAGTGAAATACAGTCTGTGAGATAATAAAAAAGTTACGAACGTTTTAGTAGATAACAATCAATTAATTCTTATACTTATAATTAAGAAATTAAGTTATATCTTTGTTAGTTTAAAGAATTATTTGCACAATTAAATCACTTAAATGATATCTACGTACAACTCTTCAAGTAATCCTCCTTAATTAAGATGTGAAATTTTTATTTTTAAAATAAGATAGATTACCTGCTAGTTTACTATAACAAATAAAAATGGCCCGACAACGTAAAATTTTCTTACTCTGTATATAACTTAAAACTCCATAATTAATTACCTTATACAGTATTTAATATGATCGTGCATGCTCATACTAAATTATGGTCTACTTCTGACAGTGCAGTGCTAGTTCATAAACAAATTTAAACTTTGGATTCTCATGAGAGGAAGCTACCTTGTTCAGTTTTAGAGCATGATATATATGCAGATGAAACATCATCACTTATAGTAGCATTATGTATATCTCTCTTGTGTCTCTGTATGAATATAATGGACGGTTTTTATCGTATGACAGAAAAATTTACTATAAACTTCCTATTATTGTAGTTGTCATCTTCAAATTGTACAGCTAGGACCTGGCCATTTTCTATATCAATCAATCTATGCCATATATCTTATATTATAAAAACTTCAAATAGTGAAAACACTGATTAAACTTCTGTCGGTACCTTACTATATATGTCACTGTCTATATTTATGTATTGCCTTGTCCATTTGTACGATTGTAAACTAGTGGCTAAATTATGATGGATTGTCGATTCCTGATTCAATTCTCTTCAATTAGAGCGGTTTCAAAATTTAGAAATACTATAAGTATGAATTTCTGACCAAGTACCCTTTACTGGAAGAAAACATATTAGGCAAAACTCCTAGGAAGTGCTCATCTTGAGGATGGGATTTGTGGACTTGTTCGTTGTAGCATTAGTGCCTGTTCTTAAAACACTTATAATTACTGGTGTTGGCTTATTCCTTGCTCTCGAACGTGTCAATCTCCTTGGCTCTACTGCTAGGCACCATTTGAACAATGTAAGTTTTCTCATATATATTCTTTTATTTCTTGAAAATTAAATTGGAATGTGGTCACCGCCAGAAACTAGGCATACTCATTCTTGCTATCTACTGGTCCAGCCTTAAAATCCTTCGTGGGTTGGTAAAAAGTCATAAGTTGGACAAAGAAGAGAGAATGCTCGACCAGAACAACGCCATTAAACATATATGCAGAGTTTCAAAGTTTCCATAACTTGATAAGGAACTTTCCTTTAACTTTTTTTGTTTTTTTTGTTTTTGTTTTTGTTGAATGCTTGGAGCAGCTTGTGTTTTATATTTTTACTCCTGCGCTGGTGGCTAGCAGCTTGGCTGAGACAGTAACATCGAGCAACATTGTCTCATTGTAGGTTCATATTCTTTATGTAATATGTAATTTTTGTGGCTCTTGAATTGAAGTTTTTATTCAACAACAGTTAGTTGTTAAAATCTTTTGTTTTATGTGTAGATGGTTCATGCCCGTAAACATCCTTCTCACATTTATCATTGGTTCAGCACTTGGATGGATACTTGTGAAAATCACAAGAACTCCCATAGAACTCCATGGCCTTGTTATTAGTTGCTGTGCTGCAGGTAATTAAACAAATAGGGGTATATACTAGTCCTACAGATTGTTCAAGTGTCACAGGTACTCTGATATTCACATTCTCACATTGAAGGTGTTTTTTTTTTCTTCTTCTAGGGAATTTGGGGAACTTGCTTCTCATCATAATTCCTGCAGTTTGTGAGGAGAAGAATAGTCCATTTGGAGATACAGTTACATGCTCCACAAATGGAAAGGCATATGCGTCACTATCTATGGCGGTATATTTTACTACAACTGTCTCATTCTAAGTCTTTTTCTTGGACAACCACCACTCCACCTCTTTTTTGGGACGTAACTTCTACCAACAGTGTAAAAATATTTTAAAATTAGGTCATTCTAAATATAATTAAGGGTAAGCAACAATTAATGAAATTAGTAACCTAAAAATTAAGCCAATTAATTAACCGTTTACAACAAGTTAAAATATATTGATTGCGTAAAGTAATAAATTGTCACCGTGAGCAGAGCTAGGGGTGGAAGAGGCTCCATCCGAACCTCCTGTGCCATAAAATTACACTGCGTATATATGACTAAATCTTATTTTATGTATATATATTCGATGTTGTAATCCCTTATGTCTTTTTTGTGTGTTTATTTTTGTTATTTTTTGAATCCTTTGAGTGAAAATCCCGCCTAAAGACCTTTGAATGTTAGTTTCCCATAATTGTTGCTGATATAAGATCTAAAGACCTTTGAATGTTAGTTGATCTCTTATACCTTGTTCTTTGGATTTCACATTATGCAGATAGGAGCAGTGTATATATGGACATATATCTATAACATCATTCGAGCATCTGAAACACAACATAATACAACAACCGTCGACATAGAGAATTCTGGAGAAGTTCCAAAAGTATTGTCCGAAGGCTGTACAAAACCTTTACCTCCAAAGGATAGCCTACAATCTGATATAGACCATGAAGCTCAACTTGCAGTACCTCTCATTGGATATGAAACCGCAGATGATCAGGTTCTTTTCGTTCTTTTTTGTTTATCATTGTAACATAGAGTTTAACTTTTATACACAGGCAGTTTTACACTATCAGGTCGTTCTTTTTTGTTTATCATTGTAACATAGAGTTTAACTTTTACACCGGCAGTTTTACACTATCAGGTCACCCATAACATATAACCACAAGTAACTATTCTTAAAAGTTAGATTAGTATAAGAATAAAGCAGATTACTTGCTACAACGTGTAAGAACACTTTAATTCTGTAAAAATTATTTACCTATCTGTGTAAATTAAATACTTATAATTAAGCAGATGACCTTTCTTTTTGGAAAAACTGATTGTCCTTATGATCACTCTGTTTCTAAGATCAGTATAATGGATTAGAGCTCTACATGGTGTGAAAATGGAATAGCTTTTCTATTCCTTTAACTATGTTTTACTAGTTGTTTTAAACATTGATTTGAATGTTGTATGGGGACATGTTGTGAAAAAGATCAAAAACCATATCAAAATATGGACGCAGAGGATCAATTTCAAAATGTTGTTTGCACCATCAACAATTGCTACGGTACGAAGATCTCATTCATGTACTTTCTACAGTCAGAATCTAATCTAATATAACACTCATTAATTGACAATTTAAACTGCAAATGGCAAATCTAATTTCTACAGATGGTTGGGATCTTGATTGGTGTATCGTCCTTGCTAAGAAAGCTAATGATTGGAAATGAGGCTCCATTGCATGTGATTGATAGCTCTGCATCTATGCTTGGGTATGAAGCCCTAAAAAACTTCATGTAAATGTTTTGTATATATGACACAATTGAATTAACTGAAGCTATGTGTATTGTGCTGCAGAGAAGCTGCAATACCAGCCATGACATTAATAGTTGGAGCAAATCTTCTTAAAGGTAATTCCTGACAGTATAAGATATATTAAAAAGATATTCAATTTCCACTTGTATCTGTTGTTGGCTATAGCTTGATAAAATGTTGCTCACTTCTTTTCTCCACTTTTTTCTTGGGAAAGTATGTTTCTTGTGTGGAATTAACTTATAACACTGACAGTAAAGAATTTTTTCACTGTCAGTGCATATGAATATTTATATACCATAAATTAAATTAGTTTTGCTATGTATTATAAGTGCAGGACTGAAAAAATCAGCAGTAGGTATGTGGGTTGTGATAGGAATTCAAGTAATACGTTATGTGGCGTTGCCACTATCTGGAATTTGTGTTGTCAAAGCAGCACAACATTTAGGGTTGGTTGGATCAGATTCCTTATATCAGTTTGTACTTCTCTTGCAATATGCACTTCCCTCTGCCATGACTATAGGTACTTACTCACTCCATTTCAATTTTATGTGTCACAATTTGGATCGATACAAAATTTAAGAGACCAATGAATTTTTTAAAATTTGTAGTCTAGAATATGTCATAATATTTGTGTGGCTATAAAATCTTTGAAACTTGTGGTTTTAACTAAACGTATTGTAACATTTGTGTGGTCATAATAGTTTCTCATTAAGGGTAAAATGGAAAGTGTAAAGTTAATTATTTCCAAATTTAGAAGTGTGTCGTTCTCTTTCAAACGGACTAAAATGAAAAATGTGCCATATAAACTGAAAGAAAGAAAATATCTTCTAGGTTATCTAAAATAATATAAGAATTCTTTTATACTGCAAAGTTTATACTATATAGAAATTATAACTTTTTCTTTAGGGGAGGATGCAAATACAATCTGTGTTATTTATTTCTCATTTCAGAAGCAATTTTTTTTATCATTTTTTTCCTTCTTTTTGGTTGGCAAATGAGCAGGTACAATCACACAATTGTTTGAAGTTGGTGAAAGTGAATGCTCAGTGATTATGCTGTGGAATTATGCACTGGCATCTATTGCTCTTACTCTATGGACGACTTACTACATGTTGATTTTATCTTGAGCTTATGTACAAATTAAATATATCATGTCATCTAATATTATAATAGCGTATTATAATTCATACTCAAAAAACCCCAACCCCAAAATATCAAGGCTCAAACAAGAATAAAATAGGCGTCGAAAGAAAAAAATAACGTAATTTAAGGGGTATAATGAAGGGGTTCTTGTAAATTTTGTACTGATTGCTTCGATTTTGATGTTAAGAGTGTTTAGATTTATAACATTTGCCAAAGAGGCAATGAGCATATCGATGGTGACAATTTTTCTGCTTTCTTTGCTTTCGCTTTTTTTTTATTAATAAAAAAGATAACTGCTTACCCTTAAAATGGATAACAATTAAATTTATACGCGATGCAAAGGATATGTGTCACGACCCGACGGAGGCCGCGATGGCAACCCTCTTGCTATCCCATCCGTGACACCTCTTAACATACTTTCACATCATACCAGGTGAGCCACATGCTCATATATCATGCTTTTCATCATCATCATTCTAGCCTCATCACAACAAACACATCTATATCATCATTAACAACTATGCCCATATAAATGTACATGTGTTCGACAAGGCTATCAAAATAATATCCCAAAAATATAGTGCCGACAAGGCCAAGCATATCTAACCATATACACATGTCTACGAGCCTCTAAGAGAAGTACGTCATATCATAACATATAGGCGGGATGGCCTTCTTTCAGTGCTTTTCCATGAATACGTATACGCATCTATACAAAAAGTCCAGAAATTAACGAAATGGAGTTCGCTATGTAGTCCCCGAAAATACAATTATGGATCAAGTCTCTGCTCTCCCCGCCACCTGCGGCATGACGCAGCCCACAAACAAAAGGACGTCATTTAAGAATGAATTAGCGAAAGATGTAAAGCTATGATCAATATCAATAAGAAAGATAATAGTCAACATATGAAATAACATAGGATGGAGAGATAATAGCATCATCGTCATAGCACTTACTTGCTTTCTATAGGGACGTTCCATTTCTATTGCGTATTCGTGTACATACATTCATATCCGTACTCAATTTACCTTTCGTATCCATTTTCGTATCCGTATACATATTTCCTTCCATACTTATGCTCATATCATAGACATCGCATATACATAGCCCTTACTTGGCATTTACCTATTTTTAACATATTCGTACTCATATTGATGTCATATACATAGCATATTCGTACTCATATTGATGTCATATACATAGCTTTTATATAGCATACCCGACCACGAAGGTTCGGTGTTTCACATAGTCGTCCTACCACAAGGCTCGTTGTCATACATACCCCGCCCTCTCAAGGCTCGATGTTATACTTACCCAACGCAAAGTGCGCGCGCGCATCGTCATATATAGATATATACATACATATACATATTCACTATATTCTACCCGGCCATATAAGCTCGGGGTTCATAATAGCCTCTCATGGGCGCACACATATATATAAGCTCATATTTATCTTTAACCTCTTTACTATCATCATTCGTTACATTCTATCTTTAGAGGATTACTCGTCGTATAAGGGACTTAGCACAATCGTATCATTTAGGGCGTCATAAGCTTAGTAGCTTCTAGAGATAAGATCATTGGAGAATATCGTAGACTCGTAGAAGGATAAATATTTGGCCCAAAGAACCATGCCTTATGAAAGAAGGGTTAGCCTTACATACCTTTTCGTGCAACTATTATATCACTTGTACGTTCTTCTTCAAGGCTCACGTTCTACCTTCATTGAAGTGCATGCTCATATTAGATAATGGATAGCTTAGCATTCATGACTAATTCTAGAGAAAATCGGACAGCATCTCCTTTATTTATACGACTTCCTCCGTATCATGTATCAACTCCCAAACATCAATAATAACATTCACAATATCATCACAATAGCCTTTAGTCAACTACATTACTCGTACTTCGCCATTCACTCCAATTCATCCATATTCATGATCATATCACATAATTTCGTTCATTCATATTCAAGGTCTATTCCACGTTCTCAACATCATTTATAACATGATTATATTCATAATGTATCAAGAATCATAACTCATTCCAAACATTTACTCAAAAGTGATACTATTCACACATTTATGACCCATTTCCTATTTCCTTATGTAATCCAAGTGTTTCAACTTCCAAATACTTTAAACAACATGGAAACATCATAAAACTTACCTTAGATGGTGTAGGATTGAGCCTTGGTTGCAAATACCTCACTTGAGCAAAACCCTAACTTTTCCTTCCACTTGAATTCCTTGCTTTTGATGAACTTTAATGGGTTTTCTCACTTTGATTCACTTGGTTTGATGATAAGAGCCTTTGATTTCCTTTGGATTCTTGTTCATGAAATATATGTGATGCCCTAGAGACTTTAGAGAGAAGTGGAGAAGTGTTGGAAATGAAATAATGAAGTTGGAAACATATTTAAAGACTTAGAACATTTCGGCAAATTGTCGGGAGTTCCACGATCGTTCCACGGTAGTCGTGGAACCAAGTGCTGTCCGTGAAACTGGTCGTGGTTCATGACCAGCTAGCCTCCTTCTCTGCTGGTAGTTCC
>NC_081344.1:26377224-26396228 GCF_029784015.1 Lycium ferocissimum
TCGATGTGATAGGTTTAGGAGTAGGAGATGACACAATTGACATGGAACACCCTGTTGAAGAAGGGGAAGATAAACAATTACTAAATGACCCTTTTGAGGGGTTTGTTAGTAATGTTAGAATTTCTGATGGGGATAGTATGAATCTTGAACCTTATGAAGGAATGGAGTTTGAGTCGGAGGAAGCTGCGAAAGCCTTTTATAATTCATATGCACGTAGGGTAGGGTTTAGTACGCGTGTTAGCATGTCTAGGAGAACTAGGCGTGATGGGGCTATTATTCAGAGATCATTTGTTTGTGCAAAAGAAGGGTTTCGAGTTGAGAAGGAGAAGCCAGTTGGGCGTGATGGCGGTGGTGGTGCTAGGGTTAAGAGACCCCGAGCTGAGACTAGGGTCGGGTGTAAAGCGATCTTAGTGGTTAAGATTCAAGATTCGGGGAGATGGGTTGTATCGGGATTTGTCAAAGAACATAACCATGAGCTTGTTGAACCTGATAAGGTGCATTGTTTGCGTTCGCACAGACATGTATCTGGACCAGCTAAGTCGTTGATTGATACATTACAAGTAGCTGGAATTGGTCCGAGTGGGATAATGTCTGCCTTGATTAAGGAGTATGGTGGAATTAGTAATGTTGGGTTTACGGAGCGTGATTGTAGGAATTACATGAGGAGTAGTAAACAGAGAACACTTGGGGGTGATCCGCAGACTCTTCTTGATTATTTGAAACAAAAGCATTTGGAAAATCCGTCGTTTTTCTATGCTGTGCAAGGAGATGAAGATCATTGTATGAGTAATATATTTTGGGCTGATCCTAAGGGTCGGAGTAATTTTGCTTATTTCGGTGATACTGTCACTTTTGACACTAATTACAAATCAAACAGGTATAGGTTACCGTTTGCCCCATTCACAGGGATAAATCATCATGGACAACCAGTGTTATTTGGTTGTGCTCTTTTAATAAATGAATCTGAAGCGTCTTTTAGTTGGTTATTTAGAACTTGGCTAACGGCAATGTGTGGAAAGCCGCCAGTCTCAATCACGACTGACCATGATCGGGTGATTCGGTTGGCTGTTAGTCAGGTTTTCCCCGAAACACGTCACAGGTTTTGCAAATGGCATATTTTCAAGGAATGCCAAGAAAAGTTGTCCCACGTGCTCTCTGAGCATATTAATTTCGAAGCAGAGTTTCATAAATGCGTAAGCTTGATGGAGTCCATTGAAGAGTTTGAAGCTTGTTGGTTTACTCTGATTGATAAATATGATCTTGGGAAAAATGAGTGGCTTCAAGCTATTTATGCAGATCGCAAGCAATGGGTTCCCGTCTATTTGAGGGATACATTCTTTGCAGAAATGTGTATAACACAGAGTAGTGATAGTATGAATTCATATTTTGATGGGTATGTGAATGCATCAACTACCCTTCAACAATTTATTAAGTTGTATGAAAAGGCTGTAGAGAGTCGCTACGAGAAAGAAGTTAAAGCAGATTATGACACCATCCATATTGCCGCCGTTCTAAAGACCCCATCACCCATGGAGAAGCAAGCTGCCGAGATATATACAAGGAAACTGTTCATGAAGTTTCAAACGGAGCTTGTTGAAACACTCACATTCTTGGCAACTAAAGTTGATGATGATAAGGAGTCGATCACTGTATTTCAGGTGGCTAAATTTGGGGAGAGTCATAAGTCTTACTTAGTTCACTACAATGTCAGAGAGATTAAAGCATCATGCAGCTGCCAGATGTTTGAGTTCTCCGGTCTCCTTTGTTGGCATATACTAACAGTCTTTAGAGTCACCAATACTCTCATTCTTCCTCCATGCTATGTTTTAAAGCGTTGGACTAGGAATGCTAAACGTGGTGTCATGTTGGAAGAACAGACCTGTAATTTAGTATCAAATAATTGTAAAGAATCTTTTACCGTCAGATATAACAATCTTCAGTGAGAAGCCCTCAAATATGTAGATGAAGGTGCGAAAGATGAGGAACTTTACAAGGTGGCTATTGATACCTTGCAAGAAGCTGCAAATAAAGTTGCTAATGCTAAGAAAACTGATGTGGGAGTTTCTAGTTTTAGTGGATCTTGTAGAGGAGAGTCTGCCACTCAGGAAAGGCATGTAAATAATCCCTTTGAGGCTCGTCAATTGAGTACAGATCCTTCAACGGGCGTGGTAAGTCGTCTTTAATCTTTCTTTTATTTCAAATATGCTATGCCAACATGTGTGTTTTCGTCTATATTTTGTAGCTCTTTTCTTGAAGATTGCTTTGGTTTACTCTGTTGGACGCCTTCCATCTTACAATGATTGCACAGATCAGTTGTCAAGTCAAATAAAATTATGCATCTTGTTTACTGCTTAGATGAATTTTGTGAAGATAACAGCTTGATCTCTGACTAAAGGGGGAATAAAAAGGAGAGGCTTGCTCATTTAAATTTGTTGATGTTGTTTGTCATAGTGTTCTCTATCTGCAGATTGTTCTTCCTTTTCTCTCTAGGTTATTTTACTTGAATAATCTTGTCTGCATTTACGATGAATCTGATAAGATGTTCACCAACTCTAATGCCCATTCTTTTTTTCTCAAGGAAATATGGGAAAATTGGATCACCATATTATCCCACTTGTGCAATCCATTCTTATTCATTTGTTGATTTCCTTGTAGGATGAAAAGGACAAAATGATACAGAAACTTACAAGTAAGCTGGAACGTGCAAGGCGAAAATGTGAATTATACCGGGCTAACTTATTGACAATCTTGAAAGATATTGAGCAGCAGAAGCTTCAGCTGACCGTTAAGGTTCAGAGTATTAAGTTAGGCATGAAAGATTAAGCTTGGAAGAGATAACTGCAAACCTCCACTCTCTTGTCTGTAGCACGCATTCCGCATTTGAATGGGTTGGGGCGCTGAGGTGGCATGCCACTCCTAGAAAATGTCTGTGCCACGTGGGATTGGATGTCCACCTTTGACGATCTTTCTCAACGGAGGAGGCGATATTTGAGCCATTTAGGTAACAGTGGGGTTAGTTTTGTACAGATCGTATAGCGGAGGGTAAAACCTAACCTTTTCGCAGAGTAAAGGGTAAATTTAACCCTTTTCCCTACAATATAAAGCACTTTGACTTTTTCACTTCATAGCATTGTCGATGATCGTATGGATAGCAGTTTAGAAGTGTAGCTCAAGCTAGAACCCTCAGGTTAGGTAAGAGAATTAGGAATCCGAGATAAACAAAACCAGCAAATATAGTGGGAACTGTATTTTGATCTTCCAGATGAATGTAGAACAACTTGTGTACATATTGTTACTCACTATTTGCTCCTTTATTGCAACAGATGTGCATACCTTTCTTAAAATTCTCTCACGGTTGGACATAAGGAGTTTGGATTCTTTGTCCTAATCCAAATGTGAATGGGGCTGATAATGCAAAAGGTTAAAATAGGTTAAATTTACTCTTTCAAAATTCATAGATTTATTTATTTGCCTAATATTGTAATACTCTCTTTCCTAATCTTATAAGGATTGTCGTATTCCAAAAAGGAAATTCTCCCACCTTTTCTATTACTAAGTCAAAAGGATTTCGGCTTCTAAAATACTAAAACATCAAACCTTTTTCATGTAGTATTAGGATTTCGTGTTTGTAAAAAAGGTTTCAAGTCCACTTGCTCAATAATCATATTAATCGAACATTTGTTTTTTGACCAGAGAGAAGTTTTAATACTCTGCATAATTTATTCATGATGATGTGTCAAAACCCTCGAGTAAAAATACGTCAGGAGTTGGCAAAAAAAGACGAAGCCATTATTGAACATCTAGGGTTTCCTTCTAATTCCTAGGAAACCAAGGACAAAAACAATTGTAAAAAAGATTGTGAAGAAGGATCAAAAGTTTAATTCATCAACTAGCTGCATTGGCTACAAGAGGGTGAGCAGAAAAGATGATTAGTCAAAGTGTAGTAATCAGATGTGTAGCAATTGTTACTCTAAATCACTTTCAGAATACAAAATTCCAGGACCTATTTTTGATGATCTTGATGCATTGGTATGGGATAAAAATATCGGTTTTAACTTTTGGGATTACATTCCAGACATAGTTTGCATGTGCATCCGTGTTTCGAGATCGAAATTTCATATGCATAAAGAAAATGTATGAAAAGCATTGAGTTTAATTTATTCCTAAATTGGTATACATATTATTTTATTTTTGATCTATGCTTGAACGTATTTTGACTTTATAACATCAGACTAGATAAAATATCATCCCTTACTGGCAGCGCAGCACCCTCAAATTTATAACATCTTATATTAATATGTTGTTTGATACATAATTCACTCCTAAACTTGCACCAAATTTGCAGTTACACTCTTAAACTTTGCGAGTAAATTGACACACTCTTGTACTTTTCCGGGAGTACTTTAGTTAAGATAAAAATAAAAAGAGCGAACCTGTTAAACCAACTGCTTAATTAAGGCATATATAACAATGGTTCGAAACATTCACATATCATAGTTTAACATCCCAGTCGGAGCCACCCAAGCAATTTTCTGAGGGATATCCTTCTCTTAATCCTACTCTTATTAGTAATAGTACTTTGTTCTGTCTTTTTTGTCGAAGGTATTTCATTAGTCAAGCCTTTTTCCTGCAAACAGTAAATTCATTATCATATCATATTAGTAAGTTTGAAATTTTAACTTGGAAATAGAGTGAAAATTATCGCAATAATCAGTAAAACTACAATGACAGTATAAATATTGTGTACATTGTTAATGTATATATAATGTAAATCCTTCTAATAATATGATAAAGTTAGAAAACTAACTTGTATACGCAATCTTTTTAGTTTATCTCTCGTGGAAGCAGAGGCGGATTTAGGATTTGATGCTTGTGGGTTCCAACTCATATCAAATTAAAAAATATAAGGAGAATGGTTATGCTTGTGGGTTCCCAAGTCGTATTTGATATATATTTACTGAATTTTTCAATATAAATACAGGATCCGAACAAATACATGAGGGTTCCTGGGAACCCCCATATACTAAGCTAAATCCGCCCCTGCGTGGAAGTCCTATTAAACAGGATAAATTAAATCTGATATATTCTATAAGACAATAAATACTCCTTCCTGTTGGTACCAAGGGTATGACTTTTCAACTGTGAACTCACTAGTTAGTAGTAGTACTCTCTCTGTTTCAATATGTGTTTTTCAATTTTTTTTTTTTTTTTTTTAAAGTAACTCTTTTAACTCCAACATCCCACAAAATATGTTTAAGATCACAAGATTCAAGTGCAGTTTGGTGCATTACACATCTGTAGTTGAAGACCACGACATTTAAGTCTTCCTTACTTAACTATGTGTCTAGTCAAACTAAGACACAAAATGAAATTGAGGGAGTAATTAGTGACTACTATAGTATTAACAATCTTCAGGAAGTGACATTTTGTAAATAAAATCCAAAAAGAAGTTATTTTATACACATGCATAACAAGCGTACATATATTATTCCATGAAACATCATGAAACGTGGTCTTTATTATTACCTCGACTACAAGATGATCAGGGCCTTTCCTATCCTGGAGATTTGATTTTTCGTCCTGGGCTTGGCCTACTGTAATTGAAACATGCCCTGATGATGAGCTCGACCTTGACGTGTTTCCTTCATCCATATCTAGGCTTATCTGGCTTAACTATATATGCAACACAAACCAAGAAAAGTTACCAACATCACAACATCCATATCTAGGCTTTTCAAGAGTTTTAACTTTTGTACAAGTTACATAACAAAAATAACTACTACAAATTATTGTTCATAACTAGTACTAGTAAACTTAATAACCAGCCGGCGGTAGACTGTAACGAGACCAGGAGAATTAAAGCAATGATAACGAAGAAGAAGACACAATTTTACGTGGAAACCCTCAAGGGGAAGAAAACCACACTCGTCACCAACTCTTATTTCTCAATGAATTATTCAAAAAACCATGAATAAATAGGATGTGAAAGACTCTAAACCCAGTCGAAATCGGATACATGTCCCCCAAGCTGTATTTTCCAAGTTGGAAACGGACCACTTGCTTCGTCCATTGCAGGGGGGCTGCAGCCCCGCGCAGCCCCCGCAGTCGATCAGGCCAACAAACTTAACAGTAGACAACTTGCTATAATATACTTAACACTAACAATGTAATTTATGCTGATATTGTATATATATAAGTTAAGTAGGAATAATTATTTCTGAAACCTGCAAAACTCGAGTCTCAAGTAGCGCTAGTCGCTCCATGAGTGTGCCTTTGTGATGAACTTCTTCAAGAGCAGAGGACAGAGTTAGATTAGTCTTGGACTCATCCTCCTCTCCTTCCTCTTTCTTCAAGGCAGTATCTCTTCCTGAAAGCCCATGTTTCTCTTCCAGAAGCTGCACCTGCATCACCATTTATTATTTTCCAGTTAGAAATAGTAAATAGTTGAAAAACAGCTTAGACAAAGCCAAGAATCCTAGCAAGAGGATTAAAAAAAATGCAAAAGTGCTATATACGTATATGTACACATCTGTTAAGGGATTCAATGGTTAATATATGCACAAAAAACATTGTTTTTATCCTACTTGTTGCACGGTATAATTTCCACCAGAGGGGATTCAATCGAACTCCCTGCATTACCTTTAGCTCCGCCACTGCTTTCCTTTAGGGGCAGTGGCGAAACCAAAATTGTGACCATGTGAGTGCTGATCAGTTGAGAGGGTGGATTCTACGATATATTTAGCTTTATAAATACCTTTTTTACACATATATAAGTATATAGAATCCGACAATGAACTAAGAGGTTCTGCTAAATGACTTACTAGGCGATCAAGGCGATCTAACCGTGGAAGAGCAGGCAAGGAAGAAGCCAAGTCTTGATTCTCTTGCTGGTTCATAATGTGGACACACAAGTAAGGGCCTTATTTTCTCTCTATAATATGTGCAATATATAAGGCATATTAGTGCAAATTTATCTGCTATGGTTGAATGTTCATCAAGAGAGAAAGATTGCAGAAGTGGACAAAGTGATTCTGAAATCTTACCAGTGCTAGCTTTCTAAGATGTTGAAATATCAGTAGTTGGTGATCTAATAGAAGCCCAATTAAACAATAGGGACGTGGGGTATTAAATGACAACGAACAAGCCATACCCTTTCGTCATCTTCATCATTTAATTTGCTCTTTATCTTATCGTGGGCTATGTATCTCATATCTATCTCAATGACCAGCTTGTTTCTCTCCCACCTCGCTGCGTGCACAAATTATCTTGACAAGTCAAAGTTCGCCTCATTATGTGACTAGTTATATGGTTATTGGCCCGTAAATAATTTTGAGACAGAATTATGCTTAACAAAGGCATGAAATGTGAGTTAATCGATTTGAAGTGTGATCCCACAACGTTAAGAGGAGTCATGTTTACATGTGTACACTAGGACAAGTTTTGAAGGAAAACACAAAACAGAACAAAAAGGAAAGGGTGCAGGACTGAGCGTCATAACAGTGGCGGAGCCAGGAATCTGACTAAGGGTGTTCAAATTTATAAAGTAATTTTTTTTTTTTTAGCGAGTGGGTGCACCAAAATTTTTAAATCAAAATAGATAATATTTAGCTTTGCCATTTCCTTCGTAACTAAAATTTGAAACGTATTTTTGAGTTTCACTGAAGTTTTAATTGAGTAAGGAAAATCACTCAAGGGAGTCAAATAAAGAAAATCATCGGGCACCAGTAAAAACAAAAGGTTGAAGGTAACAGAAGAGAATAAAAAAAGAGTTAGAGAAGAGCGAACCAGACAACCATCTTTGACGTCGTCCGATGAGTTTAGACGATGAGGTTTTACACAAACTTCTTGAGTACTTAAAAATAAAGTCAAATATACTTTGTTTTTCAATAAAAATAGTAAACTTATTTGGCTTCAGGTGTCAAAAACAACAATAATTTTAAAAATATATATTTTTGTAAATTTAAATAAATATTTTTATTAGATTTAAAATTTATATTGAATTGTAATTTTCATTGTCAAATTTTCTTATAAGGAAAAACATTAAAAAGATAGCAGTGAAACCTTCTTTCTGATTTAATATTTTAATGAAGAAAGTAAAAGAGAGATTGGGCCTACTGTTTAGCAACGTAAAAAGCAGTGCTTCTCCAAGGGGTTTTAGAACAAAACTATAACAAATGCTTCAGCAAGGGTTTGAACCCGTGGCGTGAGGCTCTCAATGAACACCCTTAACCACTGAGCTGCAGCATATAGTTGTTATAATGGTGTTCATTGTATATACATAACTTAAATTTACAATAGCTTCACCTATGCACCGGCTATAATTTTTCGGCGAAGGGTGGTAGCTCCGCCCCTGCGTCATAGTAGCGCCAAGTGCCTGGATATTGTTGGAATCTGAGGATGATTATTTTAGCAACAAAGTAACAAATTTATTTTAGATTTAGCACAGACCTAAAAGAACAATAAGGTAAACCAAATAGAGAGATGTAAAGGACGGGATGTGCAGATCTCAGGTGTTACGTATTACTTATGACTTAAAATGCAAGTGAAGAGGTGCTGACCTGAGCTTACTCTCAAATGGTGGCACAAGTTTGAGGTAGTCGTTGGTATCTGATATGTTGTCTCAGCTTACTCTCAGCTTGAGGATAGTCCCAGTCTAGTGATTCCCAAAATCCTTGTTCTTCCCCTACATAGATATATCTGAGAGCATATGGAATAAACAATGGTTCTCCAGCACGAAGAGGATGAAAAAATGGCAGTATTTGAAGCTTTGGAAACTTAAACTCTTATATGGATATCTAATTCAAGATTATCCAAAAGGGTTCAAGGTAAAGAGTTAAGGGAATCCACCCTAATCTAACACTAGCTAACCTAGCTAACCTAACTCCATACAAGGAGAACTTCTCTCAAAAGAGTTTCTTCAACATTCAATTCATCAAAAGTCCACTAATGAAATGACAAGTATAGTATTTATACTAACTAAGCTAAGAAGGCTACTAAAGCTATTACAATAATTCCCTTAATGAAATAAGGGCGTTGTTTGGTGGTCTTCACAATGGATGATAAAAGTCTAACCTTTTTGCATAACTAAACACCATTTGCATAACTAACTACCACCTTCCAAGCTATTTCCCATATCTTGATCACCTTCACATATGCGTCTTCAATGCCCTCCAAAGGCTCTATCTCTATCACCAATGAGTGTGTTATATGAAGATACACACTTAAGACCTCTTGAAGCATCTCAAATATGATGGATGTGCTCCATGGAACATCACTGGTTTGAGGACGAGCTCTACCAAGAATCCTAGCCCTCATAATCACCCTCGAGCCATTCCGTATCATATCATCCTTCCCTTCTTGAAAAGGATTCGTCCTCAAATCCGAACCTTGCAAAAACCAAGGAAAGATACACGGAAACATGGTCCTTAAGGCATGATGGTTAGTGTTAGAATAAACCAAATACTAGCATGCCAAGGATGCACAAACTTGTGATATGGACAAGTATCAATAACCACCATTAATAAAAATCCCATACATGAGTCATCAAGAAGTTGATTCCTCCAAAGTTCATGAAATAAGGATAAAGTAAAGGAACCAATGGATTCAAAATACAAAGCATGCAATACTACATTAGTTCTAGAAGACATGAAGCATATTTGATCCTCATTTCTCAAACAAGAACACCTCAAAGGTAGTTCCATAACTAAGTGACACAAGGCATTATTGAGGTCAAAAGGGAAAAACATTCACATAGCATGGTTAAGAACACAACCATCCACTCCGTAAGTACCCCTCTCAGCATAAGATGCACTCCCATCACAAACATGAGTGTCATCATATGCAAATAAATAGTAAAGAAAAGTGTCACACAAAACGACTTCATCGATGGTGTCTCCAAATGTAAACTCACTACTAGGTTTAAGAACAAGATCAAGCTTACTACTACAAGTTGGAAAACACAAAGAGGAATTGTCAATATGCAAGTGTCACTCTCTTTCCCACAACAATCGTCCTTAATGAACATCTTTATTTCCCACAGAGGAGGTTCCCATCATAAGGAGGAGGACCATTATCCATAGCAGGTTCCCATAGACTTTGTAGCCCCCAAATGTGGCTACACCTTCATCACCATGAAACATGTGACCATGCAACTCACTATCAATACTCTTATCATTATCAAGTAAAACATAACAAAGGGTTAAGAATCAAAGCATGTAATTTGACTCTCAAAAGGATCATTGTCATAACCCTCTACCTGGCACACAACACTATCATAACCTTGAGTCTCATCAAATATCAATAAAGTAAAATCAAGAGACTCATATTCATATGTATCACATTGGGTGGTTCGAAGTTGGAGAGACCAAATTGATAGGGCCAGACTTGGTCCAGCAAGCTATAGAGAAAGTCAAGCTTATACAGGATCGATTATTAACAGCTCAGAGCCGTCAGAAGTCCTATGCAGATAATCGTCAAAGGAACTTAGAGTTCCAAGCGAAAGATTAGGTATTCATGAAAGTGTCGCCAATGAAGGGCGTTATGAGATTTGACAAAAAGGGCAAGCTTAGCCCCCGGTACATTGGACCTAATGAGATTATACGCAAGGTAGGCCAGGTGGCTTACGAATTAGATCTACCTCCTGATTTGAAGTCAGTTCACCTAGTTTTTCATGTATCGATGCTTCGTAAGTGCATTGGAGATCCTTCCAGAATTGTACCAATAGATGAAATCGAAGTTACCAAACAATTGTCTTATGAAGAAGTCCATATTTCCATTCTAGATAGGCAAGTACAGAAACTCAGAACCAAAGATGTAGCTTCAGTTAAAGTTTTATGGAGAAATAAAAATAGAGAGGAAATGACTTGGGAAGCAGAAGAAGACATGAAGTTCAGGTAACCGCAATTATTTTCACCTTCAAAGGAGACTCAGGAAGAGACGCCATTGTCCTCAGGTATGTAGTGCTTTCCTTGATGTTTTCCTGGTTGTGTGTGGCCATGGTTATCGATGTTGTTGTTGTAGCCATGTGAGGCGATGTATTTTGGGTTTATGTTGCAAGATGGTAGTACCATATTATAGGGGAAACTCTGGAATTTTTTTTATAGAATCCCCAAGAACCTAACATTCGAGGACGAATGTTCCTAAGGGGGGAAGAATGTTACACCTCGGAAATTCCGGATTTGTTGCCTTGTGAATAGGCCAACGTGAGCTAAGGTGATTTATGAAATCCTTACAAGATTAAGGAAAGTATTAGATAGCTTAAAGTGCGTACCACAAGATTTAAAAGTTGTATGAATATGTGAAATTTAGTTTGTTGAAGGAAGTGAAATGTAAGTCGTGTTCGGAAAGGTTTTTGCTATAATTGAGATAATATTTATTTGGTAATGTCTTGAGGGGATGATATAGGGCCTATTGTATGGTTAATGAAGTGTTATGTAACTGACAAGAAGGTTCCACGAGGATTGGAAGTCAAACGAATCAACGAGAGAAAGTTTCGGATAACTGTGAGTTATACGACCACTTATACGGTCCGTATAACTTTATACGCTCGGTATAACTTTATACGGTCCGTATAAGGGGGGTCCTTATAACATGATCTTTACAGAAAGGGATATTTCCATGGTGGTGTTATACGGTCCACTTATACGAACCGTATAATATTATACGGACCGTATAATTGGTCCGTATAAGTCCATCAGGCAGCTTTTTAATTTTTTATATAAATAGATGACCCTTGCTCTTTTATTTCATTTTTCACATTTCCACAAGTATTGAGAGCTCAAAACCCTTCTCCAAGCATATTCCACTCCAACTCAAGAGAAAACAAAGATAAAAAGGCGAGAATCAAGGTACCCATGTGTTAGAAGTTTTGCTAGGGTTAGTAGACTTCAAGAATGACTTGAGTATTGAAGCTAGGGTTTTCACCCAAGGTGATATCTTGCTCCAAGGCCCATTCTTATGAGATAAAAGTTTAGTTTTCATGCTTATTTCATGTTATCATGAATGCTTGGTTGTTGAATAACTTGGGTAGAAGAAGAAAGTAGAAAATGAGGTCTAAATGTAGCTTTTATGATGTTTTTGAGTAGTAAGCTAACTTGAGTCATAATTCTTAGTATGATGTGGGTATAATCTTGTTATGAAAGGTAGTAATAGTGATGAGGAAGCATTGTATGAAAATGTTCCAAGAATGGGTGTTAAGTTGTTAGTATAGGTTGAGTATGAGAATGAATTTTGAAGACTTAATGGAATGCGATTACTTGATTATGATATTATGGATGTTTGGGAGTTGTTTTGTAATACGGTGGAAGTTGACGAAATAGGGAAAATGCTGTCCAATTTTCATTAGATCATGAATTATTCTAGTTTGAATTTAAAAGTATCATTAAGACTTAACCATGGTATGCATCCTTCTAAATGTAGATCGTTCAAACTTCGACGGTGAACGTTAAGTAGTTAAGAAGATGAAGAGGTATGTAAGGCTAACCCTTCTTTCATTAAGGCATGATTCCTTTGCTATATACCCTTTCATGAGTTCCATAATGTCTTCCAAATGACTCTATCTCTAAAATTACTAAAGCTCATGAACCTCGATATTTTCACGATGCTATTACCTCCCTCATATAATAGTTGACCCTCTAAGGATAGATGTAACGAAAACGATAATGGTAATTATGTTGATGATACTTATGGACTCTTATGTATACGTGTCTAAGTACGTATGAATATTATGTAACACCCAGCTCATATGGCCGGGTATGATGCTTATCGCGCGCACACCACTGTAGTTGGGTACGGATAACATTGAGCCTTGGTAGGGCCAGATACGTATGACACCGAGCCTTGACATAGCCGGATATGTGAAATACCGAACCTTCATGGTCGGGTATGATACTAATATATACATATACGAGTAAGCATTATAAATGGAAGTTTTCCATTAGAAAGAGGGTAAGTAAATATGACGAACGTCGCTAGAGGTATACCTAGCTCTTTTATTTCATGACTCTCCTATCTTATGTTATTTCATATGCTTCTATTATGCTATCGATT
Organism: Lycium ferocissimum; assembly: GCF_029784015.1. Lineage (NCBI taxonomy): Eukaryota > Viridiplantae > Streptophyta > Magnoliopsida > Solanales > Solanaceae > Lycium > Lycium ferocissimum. Next base: position 26,390,272 of record NC_081344.1, read on the forward strand.
ATGCTTTACATACTTAGTACATTATTCGTACTGACGTCCTTTTGTTTGTGAACGCTGCATCATGCCTGCAGGTGGACAGGGAGACAGGCTTGATCCATAGATTTCTTGTTCAGGGATTGCATAGAGGAGCTCTATTTCATCCGGAGCTGCAGCTGTTGGTATTATTATTTTGTGTACATACATATGGGCATGTCGGGGTCCTGTCCTGTCTATATAATGTTACATACTCTCTTTAGAGGCTCGTAGATAGTTGTGTACGTTTAGATGTCTTTTAGCCTTGTCGGCTTATATTTTATATATCATTTTGTTAGCCTCGTCGGCTTGTGTATATGGATATGGGCATAGTTGATGATGATGATATGAATGTGAATGTACGATAAGAGGTTCCCGAGTGGGTTAGCACCGGGTGGCCGTCATGGCCCTCCGGTTGGGTCGTGATATGTCCGAAGATCCATTCTGGAATCGTTGATTATATGAAACTGATATTTTGATGAACTCTTTTACTTGAGTGATTGTGAGAAGGCCGATGTCCGACGTTCAATTCCGGAATCATTGATTTGTCAAACTGATATTTGACAGACTCTTTTGAGTGATTGTGAGGAGGCCGATATCCGATGGTTATATTCGGGCATCGTTGTTGCATGTCCAATTCCAATGTTATCCCAAAATCGTTGTTAGTGTACGGGCTCCGCGGGTCCCCCACGGTGGTGCCGGTGAGACTCCCCGTGTGATCAATTAGCTAGGGCTCCGCGGATCCAATGTCTGTTGGGCAAAGATCCGGGACGGGTAGCACTTAGACTTCACGAGTCACGCTGGGTTGTGCTACTGAGAAGTAGATATTTTCGTCCGGAGTACCTATGTACACCTCATTTGCATGGCATGGCATCACATTCATACCATTATTGCACTGCATTGCATTATGACTTGAGTGAGATATTGTGATGACTGGATCGTGGTAACTGTGTTGTTATGATTAAAGTGTGATGATTCTATCGTGGTGATTGGTTCGAATCGGATGTACTCAGACTTATTATATTGGGGTTTAGATGCTTACATAGGTGATGACGGATACTTGGTTACGATTATATTATCTCATGCTTGGTTGGTTTATTTTTTTATCTGCCTTATTTTCTGAATTGTGTTAACTATGCTTAGTCGTTGATGATGCCTACCGATCTTGTTGTTTTTATCTTGACGACACTCATCGCATTCTTTTATGAATGCAGAGTACCAGGTCGGATCTACTTCTTTGACTCATGGCTGATCAACTCCTCAGCTTCTACTTGAGTTTTCCAGGGTGAACATGGCGTCCGCTGACCTCGAAGACTCTTGTACTGCTTATGTCTTACTTTTCGTTCAAGATATGATTTGAGACCATTTATGTATTATTATTCAGACCTTAGTATTCGGATTTAGATGCTCTTGTATGACTAGACCAGATATTGGGGAGGATTCATTTACTTCCGCACTTATCTAGATTATATTATATTGTGAGACTTACGTCATTTTACTTCTTCCGCTATTATTTTATCGATTGTGAATGTTGAGTTAAGGGTTCACCTACCGAGGTGGGAAAGGTAGGTGCCCGCATGACCTAGGCTAAAATGGGTCGTGATAAACTAATACCAAGATAAGGCTATATTTGAAGTAATTGATCGGATTAAGATTTGTTAAGGATGTTTTGCAATTGGCTGGATAAAGGCTATAATTGCAACAATCATTTAAATTTTGAAAGCCAATTGAGGCCATGTTTGCAAAATGAATCTAAGAGTAGCAATTTAAATTAATTACATCCTAATTTGACCACGATATATCTAAGTACACTCATAATTAGTTATTTTGAGTAATTGTCTATGTTAATAAAATGCCTGTTTTACCCCTACGTATGTTTATACACCTAATATATGCTAGTATATACGTATGATATACGAAAAGGGGGCCATGTCTATATATTTCTTGCCTTGGACCTAGCCAGGTCCAATAACAGGACCAGACCTGGCCGAAGAAGCAGATAATAAGGCAATACGCCTTAGCTCCCCTCATTATTCACAACACTCAGGCCCTAGAGGACTCTAAGAAAAAGAGAGAATGAGGAGGTGGCTAGGGGAAAACCCTAGAGCCGCTTTCACTCCACTGTACCCGGCCCTGTCCCATCGGAAATGGGTGCAAAGCATAAGATTTTCAGAGGAGAGGACGAAGCATTAATGGCTTCATCCTTTTCCACCTTTTTCTTTCACAAATTTCGTCCAAACGCGCCTCTAAGGTGCAATCCTTGTATTTTTCTTTTATTGTTGATTTAAAGTTGTTAAGATGCAAAAAAAAGCCGTTGATTGCGATTTCCTTTGATCTTCACCGTTTAAAGTTTAGATCTGAGTGAGACATGTGAAAATCACAAGTCCCACATCATTTGTTTAAGCTTTGGGTTGTTTTTTAGGGTTCTATAAATAGAAACCCCATGTCTTGCAAAAAAAGGGGGGGGGGGGGGAGGGTTTCAGAATCCAAAAGCTTGAGCTTTGAACCTAAAATTTCAAAAAAAAAAATAATAATAAAAAAAACTCAAGTATCAAATATAATTTCAGGCTTTAAACTCAAAATTAAAGTCTCATAGTTTTAAATTTTGTTTTGCTTTGTGTCTTTATTGGTGTTTGTGGCTCGAGTTGGAAGAATTGGAAGCACAAAAGGTTCCAAGTCCATTCTTGATCACGACTGCACGCACAAAAGGTAATATTTTATCTTGCTATTAATTTTTTGTGCATTTTTTTCTTTGTTTAATTCATATTGAGAGAAAATCTGCTTAGTTTGGGTTATTGTATTATTAGTTCCTTGCTTTGCTTAGCAAATTGTTAATGATGGGCTGTTCTAGTTTGCTAATTTCTGATGATGTTACTGTTTAGTCAAAGTTATGTGATAATCCTCGTATAGTTGAAGATATGACTTGCTAATGACATGTGCTTTAAGTTTGAGGTGGGTTTCTAATATCATCATATTGGCTTAGGTTCATTTGTGGTAAATCTATGATAATGATTAGTTAGAATTATTTGATTGAGTCATGACAATGAGATTTTACCCTGTTTTGAGTTCGTAAATATAAGTGAATTGATCTTCATCCTTGCTTAAGTAGGGTTGTATAAGAAGATAGGGGTATGATAATGTGAGGATGAATTTAGAATGGTGTAGCCCTGAATTTATAGACTAGAATTGTGGTATGGTTGTTGACAATGGAATTGAGTGATGCATTCTTGAAGTTTAGTAGAGTCAAATGTATAATGATTCTTTGTTTTGATCAGTTTTTTTCTACATAATCCTCTCTATATGATTAGTTAAGCGTCTAAACTAACCTGCTCTAATGGTCATGAGTAATACTAAGCTATACTAGGTCGTTTATATTTGAATTGATATGAACAACCCTCTATGATTGAATTCAGTGGAACTGGAGCAATTTTTGTCCAAAGCCCATCCCGTGAACTCTTTTTTGTTAATTTATTATTTTCTCCTATGTTAAAATTTAAAGTTAAAATGTAGTCATTACATTAGACTTGAGGCTTAATGAAGTTGTTTGGTCCCTCAGTGATCACGTTTGGCTTGAATCTGGTTTTGTGTCATTGCATCCCAAGTCTCTGTTTGTTGGTTGAAGCCTATCTACCCTGCATGAGACCTCATGTTGATAACCTTTTACTACTTCTATACCTCAAAATGCTCGGCTTTGAATGATCATGGGTAGTATGCATGAATCACAATACTGTGAGCTGTTATTTTCTATAATCTACTTCCCTCCCTTATTTGATCAATGACTTGAGATTTGGAGTAACCTATCCTGTAAGTGCATATTTGAGTTGATCTTTGTTCAGTTGATTAAATGATTAAATGAAAATATGGCATGACTGATTGAGTGTTGATATAGTTCACATATAGATATTAGTAGGGTTGTATGGGGATTTAAGTAACTCTGAAAGATGCAAAACATGAATCACCAACTGATCATTGCTTGCTTAATGTGTTAACACTTAGTTGTAGATTAAATGGTCTAGATAACCTCTGATTATGCTTGGTTTGACCATAAGGCCTTAAGGGTTTAAGAAGGACCTAGTGAGGTTAACTATGGTAGAATTATGATAATGCTAAGTTATTCCAAACCCTCCCAAGGCTCTTAGTAGCTGTCATGGGGTATGGAAATGAAATCCGAAGAAGGGAGGGTCTTAGGAGAGTAAAATGTGAGCTTGGGCATGAACTGAAGGTAATGACCAGTGGAACCCAGGATCCCTTTTTACTGAAAGAAGGATCCAGGAAAAGAAGATAGGGATGTGATGACCCCACCCTATCTTATTTCCCTTTCAGGATTCTGAGGTCCCTCTTTTTCTTTTGAACTTCTTTCCATGTTCCTGGGACACACAACGGACTTTGGATGGATTAGGAAGCTTGATTATATCTGGAAAAGTGTACACTTAGACCAAACCATCTATTGTTATTACTTGCAAAGCTCAAATCATGTGTTTACTATGTTTTTTTAGAGGGGTTTATTCTGAAATGATTAGTTGTCTATATTGATATTGTTTTAAGTGAGTTGATTGATAAAGAAGTTGGATTAGGGAATGTATATGGATGGATTTAAGCCTCATTGACCGTGAGAAAGTCTTTTAAAGGCACCTTGGGGTAGGGATTGGGAAGAACCAAGGTGAAACTTGGTTCACAATACCTCTCCCTCAAATAAGAGGTGCCATGGCATGCCTCAGGGATCATGTGGGGGTGCATATCCACTACCCACCTTTGCTCTCATTAGGTTCATAAACTGCCCTGGGTTGTTTTTAGTTATGCCATGAGTACGCATGCGTGGTTATGTCCTTATAGTTAGTTCTTTTGATCATCTATATTCATACACCTTAGGTCCACTTTACTTAAATTGCACTCATTGATCCCATGCATTGCCCCTGATTGTTTCTTGGTCATCCCATGAGTTTGTGTGATCGGTTATGCTTCTACTTACTTCCTATATATGTCTTGGAGCTAGGTCCTCTTTGATTATTCTATGTATATAGAACCTTAACTCGCTTTACTTACCCTGCACCCATCAGTTCTATGTATTGCCTCTGATTACATTATATTACATGTGTCTTTCTGCAATACTATAATTATAGGTTGCTACTTATTATCTTCTATTATATGGTAACATTGGTGGGTATAAGGAAATTGTGGGGAGAGGTCTAGTCTTACCCTTTCCCCAGTGTCTAGCCATGCCTGGGGTTCATAAAACCCCTTGGAACTTGTGCGCCATCGGGAATACGGGGGCCGACGACTCTTCCCTCCCTTATTATCCAAATCCCTGCCAATGGGGCGTCGTGGTGTGTGTGTGTATATATACACATACACACACACACATACATAGATACCTCACTCCATGACTTGTGAATGTGTTTGATACATGTATATATATTTGATATATGTACTTGTATAGTTATAAGTGCGAAAAGTTCAGTATCCCTAAACTAATCGGGTTCCTTTTTCCTTTTCACCCTTCTCACTACATGGCCACTTGGGTCAAGACATAACCTACATATTGGGCCAAAGGCCCAATAGAAAAAAATTCTTTTTTCGAAGAACATTGAGTCCGCGAAGATGGAATTAAATAGCGGGTGCGCAGAAGGCCCAGCTATGGGTGAAAATGGCCAACTAGGGGCTTGGTGAGCCCCTAGCCTTCCCTTATCCTTTTATTTTGATTCATTTTCTTTTATTTAAGCCTTGTTGGTATTTGTAAAAAAAAACTTGTAAAAAGCTCATATACATGCCGTTTAGATGACTTTAGGTCCCCAAACGACTTTTAAATTGCGATTGGTATAACATTTTTCTAAACCCGAGCAGATGATTAATAAAATAATTTAGGCACCGTTTTATAAATACTAATAAAGGGACAAAAAGGATTTATAAAAACGAATTTCAATATTCACAAGTATTATGACACTTTT
>NC_081344.1:26396328-26428670 GCF_029784015.1 Lycium ferocissimum
GATGTTATCCATGGCCGGGAGGCCATTTTCTGAGTTGGTAAAAATGGGAGAGGCCATAGAAGATGGTCTCAAATCTAAAAAGATCGTCAGTATCTTTAATAAAACGTCTGGACAGGCCGCTGCGGGTGTCTTCTGCAAAAAAAAAGAGGACGTGATAAGCATATCCCACATTCCGAACCAAAATCCAAAAGAACGACAATCTTCTTACTAAACTCCACCCCTCGTGAATTACTCCGCTCCTTCCAGCACCCCTATATTACGTGCAACCAAACTTCACTACTACTGTACCAGCCTATACAGCTCCGCCTAGTGTCCGTGTGTCCGCTCTTGTTTATTAACCACACCACAGCAAAACTACCGCCCACCACAAAACAACCCACCACAAGCCTATCAACTCTAAAATTACTAAAATTAACCACCGCCCCCAGCATATAATGCCCCACGTCCAACTCTCGAGAGAAGGCCAGTGAGAGAATTCACGACGCTCCTCGAGCTGTCGACTTTTTGAAAGACTATTAACTGTGGGATTGATCCAAAAAGTCCTACCTAAACCAGCACAACCAGAAAGTAGGTTCTACAGAGCCGGTCAGACTTGTGCCTACCATTCAGGAGGGAATGGGCATAGCACGAAATATTGCATAAATCTAAAATAAAAAATCCAAGATCTAATCGATAGAAGAGAAATCATCCTGGAAACTGCAGCTCCCAATATAAACACGAACCCACTACCGAATTATAAAAATAATGGGTTCCACATGATAGAGAGAGATAAAGACTGGAAAGCTTGCGGGGTGTTGGTCCCCAAAATGGTCGAGTCGCTTGAATAGCCAGTTGCCTTCCTCACACTCTAGGAACGTCTCAAATTCAAAGTCTTGATCCCCAGTCCGAGAGTTTCCAAGGCTATACCAATGTTCAAGACCTTGGTTCCAGCACCCGTGGTAGCCTAAGTGGCGCAACAGATTATGCCTAACCCCAAAAAGCCAATCACTGTGCAAGCAGTTATGACCTAAGGCGTGACTCATTCTGGAATATGCTACACTCCTGAAGAATTGGCCCAGAACGCTACAAGGAAAGAAAATATCCAGAAAAAGGCAATCAAAGGACAAGCCCTAGCTAACTTGCTGACAGAAAGTCTCGTCGATGACAAAATTGAACCATTACGGACTTTCTTCCCAGATGAGAAAGTAATGGCTATGGAGGAAGAGGTGGCAGAACCATACTCAGACTGGAGACTGTTCTTCGATGGAGCAGTCAATTACAAAGGATCAGGCATTGGGGCACTGTTAATATTAGAAACAGGACAACACTATCCGATGGCTGCAAAGCTCAACTTCAGATATACCAACAACATGGCTGAATACGAATCGTGTATCCTCGGCCTTAGGATGGTGTTTGACATGAATATACAAGAGTTATTGGTAATCGGGGACTCCGATTTGCTCATAAATCAAGTGAAAGGAAATTGGACAACCAAAATGATAAAATACTCCCATATATGAATTTGGTACAGAGATTGTGCGAAAGATTCAAGAATATCAATTTCAGGCATACCTTGAGGGCTAAAAATGAGTTTGCAGGCGAATTGGCTATGATAGCCTCCATGCTCCAGCACCCCGAGAGTGCTAACATTGATCCACTAGAGATTACACTAAGAGAAGAACAGGCTCACTGCGCCTACATTGAGGTCGAGCCGGATGGCCAACCATGGTATGCCGATATCAAGGCATTCCTGGAGAAGGGAGAGTACCCCCCAAAAAGTTCAACAAATTAGAAAAAAACCATCAGGAGGTTGGCTAATGGTTTCTTCTTGAACAAAGAAGTGTTGTACAAAAGGACACCTGACCTTGGGTTACTCAGGTGCTTGGACGTCGAAGAGGCTAGGAAACTGCTGAAAGAGGTGCACACAAGGGCGTGCAGACCCCACATGAATGGATTCATCCTCGCCAAAAAATTTTGAGGATAGGATACTATCGGATGACCATAGAGCATGACTCTTGTAAATTCGTGAAACAGTGCCATCAGTGTCAGATATATAGAGATCTGATCAAGGTTCCCCTCACGGAGTTATATGCAATGAGCTTCCCTTGGCCATTCGTGGCAATGGGGAATAGATGTTATAGGACCCTTATAGCCTCCAGCCCCTAATGGACATCGTTTCATTTTAGTAGCCATTGATTACTTCACTAACTGGGTAGAGGCGACTTCCGACAAATCAGTGACCAAGAAAGTCGTGGCTGACTTCATCAAAAACAATCTAATATGTCATTTTGGTGTACTGAAATCAGTCATCACAGATAATAGTGTCAATCTGAACAACCATTCGATAAAGGACGTCTGTGAACAATTCAAGATAACCCACAGGAACTCTACTGCCTATCGACCATAGATGAATGGAGCCGTAGAGGCTGCCAATAAGAACATCAAGAGGATCCTAAGAAAAATGATCGACAACTACAAGAATTGGCATGAGCAGTTGCCTTATGCTTTATTGAGGTACAGAACGTGTAACGACCCGTTTTGTCGTTACCATGATTATTCCGTTTTAGCCCTCGTTGACCATTCCTAAGTCTCGTTGGAACTATTTGGACCCGAGGAGCTAGTTGGCATGACTTCCTAGGGATCGTTTTGGGCTTTAAAATTTTTTCTAGAAAAATTTGGCTTTAACCGAAAATCGTTTGACCGGGAGTTAACTTTTGGGCAAACGAACTTTTTTTGGAAATCTGTCGATTCTGAGATGTCCGGATAACCATTTGTGATTGATTGGTGGGTTTGGTTTGATTCCTAATGCACTCGGTTGCGTTTTGAGACATGGGTTGGAAAGTTGATATTTAGGCCATCGAGGGCTGACTTAGTCAACGAAGCCTCAGTTGAAAATTTAGAGACCACGAGTACGTTCGTAGTGAATTTTTATATATATATCTGCATATTTGGTTTGTGTTCGGGAGGTTCCGGAATTGTTCCAGGTGTCGTTTTCAAGTTTGGAAGACACTAGATTTTTTAGGTGTCTGGTGTGACCACCACAGCGGTAAGGATGACCGCCTCAGCGGTACCACTGCAGCGGTAAAGTTGCTGGGGCAGTAATCGCTGGAGCGGTAAGGACGACCGCCGTAGCAGTCGACGAGCAATTTTTATGTTTTAAAGACTCCAAAAACCCTTATTTTCTCCCATAACTTCTATTATATTTTCTTACCACCTTAGAGTCGACTTGAGGGGATAATGGTCAGATTTCCCTTGGAAGTAAGTTCCCTAACCCTAATCTCTTCCATTTCCCTTCCTAAGTAAAAATCCATGATAGAGTTTGATTATTTGAAGATGTTTCGAAAGACAAGGCAACGTGTGGGTTCGTAGCACCTGTTCGGCTACCAGGTAGGTTATGGCTTCCCTTCAGTAGAATCTGGTTAGTTTCCCATATTTTTGTATTAGAAGGAATGGAGAATGCATGTGTCAGAAATCAGAGATTTGGGATGCAATTAGGATGGTATTGTTGTGCGACTTGTTTGTTCGGGCTTGTGGCCTGTAGATTCCTTAGTTTATTTGATGTGATTGTTCTTGAACATCAATGGATTTGTGTGACTTGGGAGCAGCGGACGGAACTTATTTTTGTGCCTAATGATGAAAATTTTTCGTAATATGTGATTAGTTGTGCTATGCCATTAAAAGTGAATCTAAGTGAAATTGATATTTGATAAACTCTTTTACTTGAGTGATTGTGACAAGGCCGATGTCCGAAGATCCATTCTGGAATCATTGATTTTATGAAAATGATATTGTGATGAACTCTTTTACTTGAGTGATGGTGAGAAGGCCGATGTCCGAGGTTCAACTCTGGAAGCATTTATTGTGTGAAGCTGATATTTGACAGACTCTTTTATTTGAGTGACTTTGAGGAGGCCGATGTTCGATGAGCTATTTCGGGCATCTTTGTTGCATGGCCGATTTCGATGTTTTCCCGAAATTATTATTAGTGCATGGACTCCTTGGGTCCCCCAGAGCAGTGTCGGTGAGACTCCCCCTGTGAGCAATTAGCCAGGGTACTGTCTGTCTATTGGGCAAAGATCTGGGACATGTGGCACTTAGATTTCGCGAGTCACACTGGGTTGTACTACCGAGACATCGATATTTCCGTCCGGAGTACAAGTGTACACCTCATTTGCATGGCATGGCATGGCATTCATACATCTTGCATTGCATTTCATTGGTACATCTTGCATTGTATTGCATTGCTTTATGCTTGCTTGAGATGATTTGGTGCTTACTTGTGATGATTGGATTCGGATTGATTTATTCAAACTTGGCACATTTGGGATTAGATTCTTTACTTAGGCACTGACGTGTACTTGGATCTGGATTTATTGATTGAACTTGTTGAGGTATCTCATAGACCGTCCGTAAGATTGGTTATATGTTTGGTCTCTATGTGCTGTAGGATAATAGAGGTCTTAATAATGAGTTGACTACTAGACTGAAACGATCGATTTGATGATATGTGAGTTCCGAGATCGTTGTGAGCTTGACTGGTGAATTATTATAGTTAAATTAATGCTTAAAGGTATTGATATACAGTGTGTGGTAGATAGATGTATGACTTGATTGGGTTGTTATCATGTTTGTCTGTGAATTCTTTTACTAATCTGTGTTACTAATCATTGTCGGCCTATGATACTTACGCAGTACGCGTGGTTGTACTGATATTACACTTGCTACACCCTCTTTGGGGTGTAGATTGTTTCAGGTGATTGATCGAAGCATATGTTGAAATACGCGACGCCTATCCAGAAGGCCTGCTCCCATTTCATTCTGGGACGGAGGTTTAGTCTTAGAATATTGTGGAAATCTAAAGTCATTAGTTGCTCTTGTACTAGTCTAGACCAAGTCATGGGAAGATGGATTGAGTCTGTAATCAAGTATTTGTTCTAATTATAAGAAAACTTGAGTTTATTACGTAAATATTATGATATTCCGCTGTTATTTCTAAATATCTATTGGTTTTAATGAATTGTCCTTATTTAATTGATGTGTATTCAATGAGAGGGTTCGCCTACCGAGGTGGAAAAGATAGGTGTCCGCGCGACTCCGAATTGGGTCGTGATAAGTTGGTATCAGAGCTTAGTTTATCGGTCTGCTAGGTACAAGAGCAATGTGTAGTAGAGTCTCATGGAATGGTATGGAGATTTCTGTACCCATCCACGAGAGGCTATGAGGCATGTTAGGAAAACTCCTTTCGTTCTTTCTATTCATGCTACTTTGGTCGAACTGGTATCTCGGTAGGGTCCAATGGGTATCTAGGCGATTCCAATTGGTATCTATGTTATCTTGTTGTATTCTCCTTCGAATGGCAGAAACCCGTTCTAAGTTCTGTGCGATTGGTTTCGTATGTCGAGTTGTGATATGATATGAGATGTGTCGTCTTGATTCGGACGCTTGACCATGTTCAATTTTAGTTATTGTTTGAGTTTTCGTTGTGGGAATTTGGTTAAGACTATCCCATTGTTGGTTCTTTGAGAGATGAGGGGTTGGTAATAAAAGCCGAAGGATATCTGTGATCCTAGTAGTCAGCTGCTCGGAAAGGGGTAAAGCATGTAGGCTAAGTAAGAGCGATCTGCTTGTTGATAGGATTGGTTTTGGAGAAAAAAGGGGTTTCGACTTCGATAAAGTTGTGATAGTATGCGTGGCACAGGTGAATATATGGCAGACAATGATTTCGCAATGGTTAAGTTTTTAGTATTGGTATGCGAGGACGAGAGTGAGTTCGCTCGGGATTACTAGATTCGACGAGTATAGTGATTGCGTATGGTAGATAAGAGAAGTTGAGAGTAAGTACTAACATGACGATATTGTGAGAGAGCATAGAGAATCCGAATTCTTAAGAGGATTGGTATTGGTACTTGTTGTGTACATAGAATTGAGTAGTGATAAAGAGGATTTGGATAGAAAATTCTTGAGCCCTAAGAAGGAAATAATTGATATCTGGCATGCTTATGAGGATGTGTTTGTGACTGTTACAAGAGTGAGGTTTTAGTAACCAAGCAACTATTAAGAGTTATGTCCAGTATCAGATTTAGGCTGCGAGCCTTTGTACTTGTTGTGTTAGCTTCGGTGAGTTTTTTTATTTATCGATGTTGTTATCCTGTTGAGTTAATAGTATAGTCGCTTGAATGGTTAGGTGTGTTTAGGTTTGACAATGGAGACGTTCTAATTTAGTGAATCAGAGATGAGGCTTAAACCTATTTGAGTTATATGGATCATTTTAGAATTCAAAAAATAAGGAATGGGATAATGGAACCGTGGTAGAGGAAAATGGGTCATTGTCGACCAAGTATGTGCTTCGTTGGATTTGGAGTTTAGTTCGGTTAGACTCCGAAGCATTGAAAGGTAACTCTAATGTGTAAAGTGTGTGGTCTGGTTCTATCCCCAAGGTTGGTTCGCTAGTGTGCAAGACTTATGATTTGCGGTAATTGATTTAGCGGCTTCCAGAATTAGTTAGTGTTAGTCGAGGGTGGCCAGAATTAGGTACGCCCTTGGGAGTACTTGAGTCTATTTGAATAGTGGTTCTGTTGTCTAGTATGGAATGGACGAGCTTATGATTGCTATGTGATTTTGAGAAAGTAAGTTTACAAAATAGGTAAGTGATAAGAAGTTGTGACCAGTGGCTGAGTGAGAAGTGAGATTTCAGATAACCGACATGTTGGGTTTATAGGAAGTGGCTTGTGTGGTACCTCTTTGGATGGTTTCACAGTACTTTGTAGTGAATAGTTAGAGTGTTTAAGAGAAAGGATTTGTGGAAATTCTTAGTATGTTTTGGCTATCAGTGTTTCTAAAATGGAGTTGTGTTGTGCTAAGTGTTTCATGTTATGAACAACATTGACGGAATGACTTCAGATATTATGGGTCCGAAATGATTATGCTTGTTAGTGCAAGGGATTATGAGATTTTGATGCTTTTAGAAGTATTATGAGTTATTGAGATATTACAATGGAAAGTTTGATAGTTAAAAGATTAGTTTATGAGTACATATGTCCTTAGTGTCGAAAAATTTGGGTTGTACCAGGTATGCATATTGGGTAATGTTAAGGAATTTGAGGTTGCATTCGCAAGATTTAGTCATCCGATACCTTGGGAACAATTTGGATAAGTTTCAGCTTTTAGAGCCGAGAGCGCTAACTTATGGTCTGCTATGCGCAGTAAGAGTGTGATGGGTTTCGGATCTTAGAATCAGTTGTGTGAGTACTGATATATTCTGAAATGATGCGTTCATTGTGGATCGTTATGGTTTGAATGGAACCGTTAAATCGAGCTTGTAACTCCAAGAGAACTTATAGGTTCCAAGTAAATCAATTTGTGGATGAGATAAGGAACTCCTGATTTTTGAGGTTTGTTATTAGTAGTCCTTGTGGTATCTCACCAGAGTCAACCTTCGATTAGTACAATGGGTTGTAATGATAATGGTTATTCTTTAGAGAGATTCTAGGATTGTGACAAGGCTCCATTGTGATCATTGGATGTTAGCAGGTCCTGCTCTATACGGTACTCGATGGTAAGTTCCTAGATAAGTGATTTGAAGAGCCAAGGAGATTTAAGACTGACCAAGTTGACTACAAGAAAGATAAGTTCCGATGAAGTAGCTTAGAATTTTCTAGAAGGCTTAGGATTCTCTTTTGGGGAAGAGTAAGTCATGGTTTCGGTTTGTATTGTGTACTTTTAAGAAATTATGATTCAAGGAACGACTTTGAAAAAAAAGGGTGAATCAAAAGGATTAGCTAGCTCGGAATATCTTACCAAATCAGAGTGTTTTATGATTTAGTTATGCCTAAAGGTTTGTGACATTCGATTTATGTATATGAGATCCTTGTTTGTTTTAGAGGTATGGTAATTGGGTCTGTCAGCTGAGTGGGAGCGAGTTACGGTTTGGGTTTGCTTCTTGTTGTAGGAGATTCGTGTTGGTTGGGATATGATTTCCTTGGTTACCGTAAGCTTGTCCAACTTTTGTTCTTCGCTCGAGGACGAGCGATTGTTTAATTGGTATCTGATGTAACGACCCGTTTTGTCGTTACCGTGATTATTCCGTTTTAGCCCTCGTTGACTGTTCCTGAGTCTCCTTAGAACTATTTGGACCCGAGGAGATAGTTGGCATGACTTCCTAGGCATCGTTTGGGCTTTAGAATGTTTTCTAGAAAAATTTAGCTTTAAGCGAAAATCATTTGACCGGGAGTTGACTTTTGGGAAAACGGTCTTTTTTCGGAAATCCGTCGATTCTGAGAGATCCGGATAACCATTTGTGATTTCTTGGTGGGTTTGGTTCGGTTCTTAATGCACTCGGTTGCGTTTTGAGACTTGGGTTGGAAAGTTGATATTTAGGCCATCAGGGGTTGACTTGGTCAACGAAGCCTCGGTTGGAATTTTCGAGACCACGAGTGCGTTCGTAGAGCGTTTTTATGTATATCTGCATATTTGGTTTGTGTTCGGGAGGTTCCGAGATTGTTTCGGGTGTCGTTTTCAAGTTTGGAAGACACCAGATTTTTTGGGTGTCTGGTGTGACCGCCGTAGCGGTAAAGGTGACCGCTGGGGCAGTAACCGCTGAAGCGGTAAGGGTGACCGCCGTAGCGGTCATCGAGCAGTTTTTATGTTTTAAAGCCTCCAAAAACTCTTATGTCCTCCCATAACTTCTATTATATTTTCTTACCACCTTAGAGGCGACTTGAGGGGCTAATGGTCAGATTTCTCTTGGAAGTAAGTTCCCTAATCCTAATCTCTTCCATTTCCCTTCCTAAGTAAGAATCCATATTAGAAATTCTTAGAAGCTTAAGACTAAAAGAGGGTTTATAGGGGTCTTTCTTGAAAAGGTTATCAAAACGAAATGGCTTCCTAGATTGTGAATAAATGATGTTAATGTTGCTATTTATGCTAGATAATGATATATCTAGGCTTGTTAACCAATAATCTTTAATTCTAGAGTTGAAATTCTTGAATTAAAGTTAGGTTTCCTAAACCCAAATTTGAGGGTTTTCATATAAATGATGATTTTGAGAATTAATTGAGTATTCCTATGATTAAAGTAATGTGTTTTGACCTTTTACTATTAAATTTGGTATTTTGGGTCATAAAATCCCTGTTTTGCCCTTAGGGCCTCTTTTTCCTATATTAAGGGTTGGAATTTGACCCGAATAGAAAGTAGCCAATATGGATATCATTATTCGTGGTTTCTTACATAGAATTCATATGTGATAGAGGTTGATTATTTGGAGATGCTTCGAAAGACAAGGCAACGTGTGGGTTCGTGACACCTATTCGGCTGCCAGGTAGGTTATGCCTTCCCTTCGGTAGACTCCAGTTAGTTTTCCATATTTTTGTATTAGAAGGAACGGAGAATGCATGTGTAGAAAATCGGAGATTTGGGATGGAATCCTAGGATGGTATTGTTGTGTGACTTGTTTATTCGGGCTTGTGGCCTGTAGATTCCTTAGGTTGTTTGATGTGGTTGTTCTTGAACATCGTGGATTTGTGTGACTTGGGAGCAGCGGACGACACTTATTTTTGTGCCTAATGATGAAAATTTCCTGTAATATGTGATTACTTGTGCTATGCCATTAAAAGTGAATGTAGTGGATAAACGGAAAGATAAAATGTACCAATGATTGTGATTGAGTCCAAAATTAGTTATGATGAGGGATTTTGAGTGTAGGGTGATACTCGTGTTCCTAATTTAAGGAAGTGGCAAAAATGTATATTGATTGGTTGACCTGTTGGGTGTGGGACTAGCCATCCTGTTGCATTCTGTTTGACTGTTCTATTGTGTTGGATTGATGCCATGTGTAGTTGGTAGATATCAAATTCTGTTTTGTCGTCCTGATTGCGATAGATTTGACATACCCACTGTTGGTGTTGTGATGTGATATATTGTTGGCATACCCACTGTTGGTATTGTGATATAGATACATTATTGGCATACCAGTTGTTGGTATTGTGATATAGATACATTGTTGGCATACCACCATTGGTATTGTGATATTGATATATTGTTGACATACCCACTATTGGTATTGTGATATGATACGTTGTTGTCGTACCCGTTGCCGGTACTTGTGATATTGATATATTATTGGCATACCATTGTTGGTATTGTGATATAGTACATTGTTGGCGTACCCCATCATTGGTACTTGTGACTGTTGAACTTGATTGTTGTGATTGACATATGTATTGCACTGTTGATGATTGACATATGTATTGCACACATTCTCACTCATTCATATTCATGCATGGCCGATACCCGGTAATGAACCGGTATTGCTGATTGAGCGAAACTGTATTGTTGATTGAGCGACACTGATATTTGATAAACTCTTTTACTTGAGTGATTGTGAAAAGGCCGATGTCAAAAGATCCATTCCGGAATCTTTGATTTTATGAAACTGATATTTTGATGAACTCTTTTACTTGAGTGATGGTGAGAAGGCCGATGTTCGAGGTTCAATTCGAGAATCGTTGATTGTGTGAAACTGATATTTGACAGACTCTTTTATTTGAGTGACTGTGAGGAGGCCGATGTCCGATGAGCTATTTCGGGCATCATTTTTGTATGGCCGATTCCGATGTTATCCCCGAATCGTTTTTAGTGCATGTAGTCCGCGGGTCCCCCAGAGTGGTGCCGATGAGACTCTCCCTGTGAGCAATTAGCCAGGGTCCCGTCTATCTGTTGGGCAAAGATCCGGGATGAGTGGCACTTAAACTTCGGGAGTCACACTGGCTTGTGCTACCAAGACGTCGATATTTCCGTCCGGAGTACATGTGTACACCTCATTTGCATGGCATGGCATCACATTCATCTATCTTGCACTGCATTGTATTAATACATCTTGCATTGCATTGCATTATGGCTTGTTTGAGATGATTTGGTGCTTACTTGTGATGATTGGATTCGGATTGATTCATTCAGATTTGGCACATTTTGGATTAGATGCTTTACTTAGGCGCTGACGTGTACTTGGATCTGGATTTATTGATTGAACTTGTTGAGGTATCCCATACACCGTCCGTAAGATTAGTTATATGTTTGGTCTCTATGTGATGTAGGATAACGGGGGTCTTAATAATGAGTTGACTACTAGACTGAAACGATCGATTTGATGATATGTGAGTTCCGAGATCGTTGTGAGCTTGACTGGTGAATTATTAGAGTTAAATTAATGCTTAAAAGTATTGATATACAGTGTGTGGTAGATAGATGTATGACTTGATTGGGTTGTTATCATGTTTATCTGTGAATTCTTTTACTAATCTGTGTTACTAATCATTATTGGCCTATGATACTTACGCAGTACGCGTGGTTGTACTGATATTGCACTTGCTACACCCTCTTTGGGGTGTAGATTGTTTCAGGTGATTGATCGAAGCATATGTGGAAATACGCGGCGCCTATCCGGAAGGCCTCCTCCCATTTCATTCCGGGACGGAGGTTGAGTCTTAGAATGTAGTGGAAATCTAAAGTCATTAGTCGCTCTTGTACTAGTCTAGACCGGCCGTCCGGGAAGATGGATTGAGTCTGTAATCATGTATTTGTTCTAATCATATGAACACTTGAGTTTATTACATAAATATTTTGATATTCAGCTGTTATTTCTAAATATCTAATTGTTTAAATGAATCGTCCTTATTTAATTGATGTGTATTCATTGAGAGGGTTCGCCTACCGAGGTGGAAAAGAGAGGTGCTCGCCCGATCCCGAATTGGGTCGTGACAGAACGATAACCCGAACTTCCACTGGGGCAACCCTATACCTTTTTGTCTACGGTGGAAAAGCAGTCATACCCGCAGAATTGGAGATCCCTTCACTCAGAATCATCCAAGAGACGGAGCTAAATGATGCAGAATGGGTTAGAAATCGCTATGAGCAGCTGGCCACGATAGATAAAAAGAGAATGGTGACGGTATGCCACGGACAGCTGTATAGACAAAGAATGTCTCGAACCTTCAACAAGCGGGTCAGAGCCCAACTTTTCCAAATTGGACAACTAGTGCTCAAGCGAGTCTTTCCCTACCAAGAAGAATACAAAGGAAAATTTGCGCCAAACTAGCAAGGGCTGTACATGATCAGGAAAGTACTCTCAGAAGGAGCCATAGTCCTAGCCGAGATAGGCGGACAAGAGTGGCCCAAAGCTATCAATGAAGACGCACTCAAGAGATACTATGTTTAGGATTCTATTTGTTTGTGATTACATAATCATTTCCTTGTGATTGTATCTCTTGCTTGTAATCATATCTTGTAATAGAACAGGAAAAACAAATCATCTATGTAATGAACTACGCAATGACCTGACTTCCTCATAGTGGGATACGTAGGCAGTCCATATCGGACCTGGTCACATTATTAGTAAAACCAAAACTTAGTTACTTTATTCCAAACTACGTTCGACCTGAATTCCTGCTGCGACAGGATACATAAGCGCTTTCGATCTCGATCGTCATAAACCAAAACTCAAGAAATCCTTAGGAAACCCCGGAGACAATAAAGCAAGAGAAATCAATGAGATCAAGCTACAAGGATCGACAAAAGAGTCAGCCAACGTCAACTCTACATTGGGGCAGAATTTTTGAGGGGGTCTCAAAAGTTCCTACCAGAAATAATCAACAAAGAAGATGGCAAAACAAAGCCATACACTGAGGTAGAATTTTTGAGAAAGATCTAAAAAATTCTACCGGTTTAGAAGTTAGCAATCATACCTCTCGGGAGATCCAAAAGACCTCGTTCGAAGAAAACACACGTTATGACACACTAAAACGAAATAAACATTTCTTTTAACAAAAAACAACGCGCGTTTTATAAAATTTTTGCTTTAAATTTTAAAATTAGTATAAGTACACCCTAGAAACATCTCTTGAAATACTGAGCCGAAGAGGGATCGAAGGAGCGTCAAGAGGAGGCGCCAGGTGAGAGGATAGCAACACTAATCGACCTTTTAGGAAACTCACGATTTTTCTGTGGATGTAAGTTTTAAATAGGACAGCAGAGGAGTCATCAATCAGCTTGCCCGCAACAAAAAACAAGGAGCGAACTCAACCTGTCATCAGATAACCGCGAGGAATATTCAACCATGAAGATCATCAAAAAGAATGAACGACAAAGACATATCTGACCAAAAGGGTCATGCAACAAATGAACAAGAAAAGACATATCTGACTACAAGGGTCAGACAAAGAATGAACGACAAAGGCATATTAGGTCGAAAGGGTCACGATGAATGAACGTAAACGCATTTTTGACCAAAACAGTCATGACAAAGATGAAAAGGCATATTCGACCACAAGGGTCAACAACCAACACAATGAACAAAATAAAGATTATCCAGCCAAAAGGGCCATATCTGTCATCTCCATCATATTTTCCTGTCACCAAGAGGGCAATTGCACATTTACTTTCCTGTTGCTAAGAGCGCCATTCATACAAACTGCCGAGAGGGCCATTCATACAAACTGCCGAGAGGGCCATTCATACAAACTGCCGAGAGGGCCATTCATACAAACTGCCGAGAGGGCCATTCATAAAAATATCATGAAAATATCTGCAATATTGTCAAATTTCAGTAGCAGGTGCACAACCTCAAAAAAGGAGCCAGCTTGCTGAACCAGATCTAGAGGAATTGCAGAGCAAATATGGAACTTTTTCTTATGCAGTCGGTCAAGATAGGGTGCCCATGAGAGTCAAGCTCTTCGGCCAAGACATAGAAGCCATCCAATCTCAGACTTAGCCATAATCTGTCTATTTTATTTTTTTATTTTAAAATCGCGACCGTTCGGATACACACCGGCAATATTCGAAAGTATTCCCGCAAAAGGGACATACTCTTCTCCAGCGAGTCGAACAACATGTGGCTTGATTCCCAGAGATCGAGGATATGTAGGCGGGCTCAAAACCAGAGAGTTGGCCACACTCTAACAACCGTCCAGAGAAATCCCGATCACAACATCGGGAATCTCAGGACTTTACTGTTAAATCACTTGAAAGTCTTTAATTAAGTCGAACTACAGGTGGCCTGAATTATCGTATAGCCCGAGATATGTAGGAAACCCAAAAGTCAGGGTCCGGCCGCATATGTGAATTGCATGAAATTGAAGGGTAAGATGAGTCGGGTTAGTAAAAAATTAGGATTAGTCAAATTTCATTGCTCAGGGGTGGTCCCCCCATCCCTGAACACCGAAGGGATAGTTGTTGACACCTAATTTTTGTCCTCCCATAAGTTATTTTAAGTACTCGGAGTCCTTGGATATTAAATAAAATAAGCTGTGCATCTTAAAGGGTCTAAATAATTTTGTAAAATTATTCAGGACAATATTTCACCTCTTTAAATTAATGAAGAGATTTTTAGGGGGTATTATAAATTATTTAGAAATTAATTGATAGTTTATGACATTTATGAAACATTTTATTAGAATTAATCAAAAGAAAAACAATTTGGATAATTATTTACTTATTGTTGAATCAAGGAAAAATCAGATTTACAAATAATTTATTCTATTTTTATCCAAGGTATTTGAATTATTAAAGGAATTGACCATTTTACCCCTCAATCTTTAGTTTCTGTGTGTTTGCATAATGGTTTACAATTAATAAATTGTTTTAGTAATTAATTTGGTTAATTAGAGGGGTCATTTTTGCAAATTTGGTTTTGATTTTTTTTTTTTACATAAATGACCACATTAAATTAACCAACTCATGTTTTGAGATGATTGGGGTCATTTTTGCAAATCTAGCCTCCTACTGGCTTTAATTGAGACGTCCAAATCCATTGGCAAATCAATTGAGGTCATTAGAGCAAAATATCTTTAATTGGTTAACTAATACCAAGATAAGGCTATATTTGAAGTAATTGATTGGATTAAGATTAGTTAAGGATATTTTTGCAATTGGCTGGATAAAGGCTATAATTGGAACAATCATTTAATTTTGAAAGCCAATTAAGGCCATGTTTGCAAAATGAATCTAATAGTAGCAATTTAAATTAATTACGTCCTAATTTGACCACGATTTAATTAATTACCCTCATAATTAGTTATTTTAAGTAATTGACTATTTTAACAAAATGCCCGTTTTACCCGTACGTATGTATATACACCAAATATATCTTTAGTATATACGTATGATATACGAAAAGAGGGCCATGTACATATATTTCTTGTATTGGACCGAGCCTGGTCCAATAACAGGACCAGATCGGGCCCAAGAAGCAGATAATAGGGCAATACGCCCTACCTTCCCTCATTATTCACAACACTCAAGCCCTAAGGGCCTCTAAGAAAAAGAGAGAATGAGGAGGCCGGTAGGGGCAAAACCCTAGTGCCGCTTTCACTCCACTGTAAACCCCCCCCTCTCTCTTGGGTCCATCGGAATTGGGTGTAAAGAGTGAGATTTTCATAGGAGAGGACGAAACATTAATGGCTTCGTCCTTTTCCACCTTTTTCTTTCACAAATTTCGTCCAAATGCGCCTCTAAGGTACAATCTTTGTATTTTTTTTAAAATTTTTCGTTGATTTACAGTTGTTAAGATGAAAACAAAGCCGTTGATTGCGATTTTCCTTTGATCTTGATCGTTTAAAGTTTAGATCTGAGTGAGACTTGTGAAAATCAGAAGTCCCACATCGTTTGTTTAAGCATTGTGTCTTACAAAAAAAGGGGGGGAGGGTGGGCGAATGGTTTCAGCATCTAAAAGCTTGAGATTTGAACCTAAAAAATTCAAAAAAAACTCAAGTATCAAATATAATTTTAGGCTTTAAACTCAAAATTAAAGTCTCATAGTTTTAATTTTTTTTTTTTGCTTTGTGTCTTTGTTGGTGATTGTGGCTCGAGTTGGAAGAATTTGAAGCACAAAAGGTTCGAAGTCCATTCTTGAACACGGCAGCACACACAAAAGGTAATATTTTATCGTGCTATTAATTTTTCTGCATTTTTTTCTTTGTTTAATTCATATTGAGAGAAAATCTACTTAGTTTGGGTTATTGTATTATTAGTTCCTTGCTTTGCTTAGTAAATTGTTAAGGACGGGCTGTTCTAGTTTGCTAATTTATGCGGATGTTAGTGTTTAGTCAAAGTTATGTGATAATCCTCGTATAGTTGAAGATATGACTTGCTAATGACACGTGCTTTAAGTTTGAGGTGGGTTTCTGATATCATTATATTGGCTTGGGTTCATTTGTGGTAAATCTGTGATAATGATTAGTTAGAATTATTTGATTGAGTCATGACAATGAGATTTTACCCTATTTTGAGTTCGTAAATGTAAGTGAATTGATCTTCATCCTTGCTTAAGTAGGGTTGTATAAGAAGATAGGGATATGATAATGTGAGGATGAATTTAGAATGGTGTAGCCCTGAATTTATAGATTAGAATTGTGGTATGGTTATTGACAATGGAATTGAGTGATGCATTTTTGAAGTCTAGTAGAGTCAAATGTATAATGATTGCTGTTTTGATTAGTTTTTTTTTTCAACATAATCCTCTCTATATGATCAGTTAAGTATCTAAACTAACCTGCTCTAATGGTCATGATCAATGCTGAGCTATACTAGGCCATTTATATTTGAATTGATATGAACAACCCTCTATGACTGAATTCAGTGGAACTGGAGCAATTTTTGTTCAAAGCCCATCCCATGAACTTTTTTTGTTAATTTGTTTTCTCCTGTGTCAAAATGTAGAGTTAGAATGCAATCATTACATTAGACCTGAGGCTTAATGATGTTGTTTGGTTCTTCAGTGATCACTTTTGCCTTGAATCTGGCTTTGTGTCATTGCATCCCAAGTCTCTATTTTTTGGTTGAAGCCTATCTAGCCTGCATGAGACCTCATGTTGATAACCTTTTACTGCTTCTATACCTCAAAATGCTCTGCTTTGACTGATCATGGGTAGTATGCATGAATCACAATACTTTGAGCTGTTATTTTTTCGTAATCTACTTCCCTCCCTTATTTGATCAATGACTTGAGATTTGAAGTAACCTATCCTGTAAGTGCATATTTGAGTTGATCTTTGTTCAGTTGATTAAATGAAAATATGGCATGAATGATTGAGCATTGATATAGTTCATACATAGATATTGGTAGGGTTGTATGGGGATTTAAGTAACTCTGAAAGATACAAAACGTGAATCATCAACTGATCATTGCTTGCTTAATATGTTAACATCTAGTTGTAGATTAAATGTCCTAGATAACCTCTGATTATGCTTGGTTTGACCATAAGGCCTTAAGGGTTTAAGCAGGACCTAGTGAGGTCAACTATAGTAGAATTATGATAATGACAACTTATCCTAAACCCTCCCAAGGCTCTTAGTGGTTGTCACTGGGGTATGGAAATGAAATCAGAAGAAGGGAGGCTCTTGGGAGACTAAAAGGTGAGCCTATGCATGAACTAGAGGTAATGACCAATAGAACCCAAGATCTCTTTTTACTGAAAGAAGGATCCAGGAAAAGAAGACGGGGATGTGATGACCCCACCCTATCCTGTTTCCCTTTCAGGACCTTGAGGTCCCTCTTTTTCTTTTGAACTTCTTTCCATGTTCCTGGGACACACAAGGGACTTTGGATAGATTAGGAAAGCTTGATTATATCTGGAAAGGGGTACACTTATACCAAATCATCTCTTGTTATTACTTGCAAAGCTCAAAACATGTGTTTAACTATGTTTTTTAGAGGGGTTTAGTCTGAAATGATCAGTTGTCTGTATTGATATAGTTTTAAGTTAGTTGATTGATAAAGAAGTAGGATTAGGTAATGTATATGGATGGATTTATGCCACATTGACCTTGAGAAAGTCTTTTAAAGGCACCTTGGGGTAGGGATTGGGAAGAACCAAGGTGAAGCTTGGTTCACAGTACCTCTCCCTCAAATAAGAGATGCCATGACATGCCTCAAGAATCCTGTGGGGAGCATATCCACTACTCACACTGCTCTCATTAGGTTCATATACTGCCTTGGGTTGTTTTTGGTTGTTCCATGAGTACGACTGCGTGGTTATGTCCCTACAGTTAGTACTTTTGATCATCTATATTCATACACCTTAGGTTCACTTTACTTAAATTGCACTCATTAATCCCATGTATTGCCCCTAATTGTTTCTTGGTCATCCCATGAGCTTGTGTTATTGATTATGCTTCTACTTACTTCTTATATATGTCTTGGAGCTAGGTCCTCCTTGATTATTCTTTGTATCTATAACCTTGACTCTTTTTGCGTACCCTGCACCCATCAGTTTTATGTATTGCCTCTGATTACATTATATTTACGTGTGTCTCTCTGCCATACTGTAATTATAGGCTGCTGCTTATTATCTTCTCTTGTATTGTTACATTGGTGGGGATAAGGAAATTCTGGGGAGGGGTCTAGTCTTAGCCTTGGAACTTGTCTGGCATAGAGAATACCGAGGGCGACGACTCTTCCCTCCCTTATCAGTAGGGCCTCGTAGTACGTGTGTGTGTGTGTGTGTGTGTGTGTGTATATATAGATACCTTACTCCATGACTTGTGAATGTGTTTGATACATGTATATATAATTGATATATTCACTTGTATAGTTGTAAGTGCGATAGGTTCAGTATCCCTTAACTAACCGGGTTCCTTTTTCCTTTTCACCCTTCTCACTGCATGGGCCACTCGGGTTAAGAAGAAAAAAATTATTTTTTCGAAGAACATTGAGTCCGCAAAGATGGAATTAAATAGCGGGTGCGCAGAAGGCCCAGCCATGGGTGAAAGTGGCCGACTAAGGGCTTGGTACGCCCCTATCTTTCCCTTATCTTTTTATTTTGGTTCATTTTCTTTTATTTGAGCCTTGTTGGTATTTGTATAACAAAAAAAAAAAAAAAAAACTTGTAAAAAACTCATATTATACTGGTGGAATCTTTATGTTTATGAACTAGCCGTCTTAAGACAACGGTACACATGCCGTTTAGATGACTTTAGGTCCCCAAACGACTTTTAAATCGCGATTGGTATAACGTTTTTCTAAACCCGAGCAGACGATTAATAAAATAATTTAGGCACCTTTTTATAAATACTAATAAAGGGATGAAAAGGGTTTATAAAAACGGATTTCAATATTCACAAGTATTATGACACTTTTATCTCAAATCAGCCCTTTTAAACAAACCTTACAAAGGTTTAAAAATTGAATTTTAAATTGGACTAAAGATTTGGTATTCAAAACAGGTTTAAAGAGATAAAAGGAGATTTTGGGCTGAGGCCCACTTAAATAAAAAACTGGTTTAAAAAGTGAAATTTTCAGAAAAACTTAGGATTCTCTTTGGGCCAATGCTGGACAGACTTTGTTGTTGTCACAAGGCAAATGTTATAATTGTGAGGTAAAATTCAAGACCAAGTCTTCAAGTTTGTAATAATTGACACCTTCTTAAAAACAAACCCGCTTCAAACAAAACATTCGTATATACAAGTTCTTAAATATGGCATTCCAAACTTATTAAACGGATCGCCCCAAACCAAGTATGAGTTAAGCATGCACAAATTATGTATACTTAAACGTGGCAATTTTACATCTTTTCCTTATAAATAACATGTATAAAAGGATGACAAAATTTTTGTACTCTCGTTACAAACAACATATACGATCCTTGTATATAAAAGGAAACTATTTACATCCGGATATTATAAATCCGAACTATAATACCCTGTATATAAAGGGGATATATTCAAACTCTTTTTTCTCAAAATGATATGCCAAAGAATGACAAATTTTTTAAATGCAGGAATAAACACTAAATAAACAGTTTATGCAAATGCTCATACATTAGAATTCGAAGGTTAACCGTATATTACGGATCCTTAATACTGGGGTGCCTAACACCTTCCCCAGGGGATCATTAGAACCCTTACCTAAAACTCTGGATTACGAAGGATTTTTTCACTGTATTTGAATAAACCCTTCACGATTAGGTTTTCCTAATTTCCTAAAAATTAGGTGGCGACTCTTTTAAAACAAAGTCTGAAAGAGCACCAAGTTCGAAGTAGCTTTCCGAGCGCTAATCCTGCCCACAAAATGTGAATCGTAACATGTGCTTTGTCCTATATTCTTTGATGAATCCTCCCTTCAATTGAGCAATGCATGCTGCATTATCTTCATGTAAGATTGTGGGTATTTTGTCACATTTGAAATCACACTTTTCTCGAATGAGATATCATTGATCTCAGGCACATAACTTCTCGGCTTGCTTCATGAATTGCTATAATCTTAGAATGATTTGATGAGGTAGCTATGATAAACTGCTTTGTAGATCGCCAAGTTATGGCCGCATCCCCACATATAAACATATAGCCTATTTTGTAACACCCCAATTTTTTTTAAAACTAACTTTTGAATTTTTGATTGACCATATCTTAATAGTAAGGGTATATTTTACTTCGCACTTTCTGAATGTGAACTTGACGATATTTGAAACTTGTTTGAAGTATTATGGTGTAGTTATATAAACTACTCCTACTATGATTATCTTAGTAATTTATTAAATGGATTAGATATATATAAAAGTGGGCAGCCCCCCCCCCCCCCACCCCGCCTTTTTTTTTCATCCTTATCCCAAGTAAGATATATACCCTTTTGGCTCTTATCCTCTCCAACCCAACCTCCCCCCCCCCCCCTCCAAATTTCATTTTTCTCCAAGGAAATAAAACACCAAAACCTCTCTCCTCTAATAATATTCATCCTCTAAATCAATCATCAAGAATTACTTTCATTGAGCCCCAAACAACTCCACACGATTGAGGTAAGTTACAAACCCGTTTTTGAACTGGACTACTGTTAGTGTTTTTAGCATAATTCCTTGTATAAAGTTTAGTTTTAAGTGATTCAATATGTTCTAGAAAGATATTTCATAGCCCTACAACTTTTGTTCAGGATCCGAAACCCAGTTTTTCTGGTATTTACTCGAACAGGGGTGATGAAGTACAGGGCAGGTGTTACCCAAATTTCTGTTTTGCAAACCCTACATGTACTACTGTTAGTATTTTGAGCATATCTTATAGTACAAAAGCTGCTATAGGAGTGATTTAAATTTAAAAAAACCCCAATACATATATCTACAACTTTCATTAAGGCCACAAAGTCTATTTTTGCCGTTTACCCCTTTGAACCGACGACAATACAAGACATTAGAAACATCGTCCCGAATTCTGTTTTGATAGTTTAGGGTGATTTTCACCGATTTCATGTTTAGTTTTGACGTACTGAAGCCATTGAACTTAAGTAGATATTTGATTGTGTATTTAAGGTATATATGCTCTTGTACAAGCTAAGAGGAATTGTTTGACGAAGTGGACTTTGGTTAGTCTATGGCGTAGATGATTTGAGCTCCTCAAGTTGTGGTAGAACTTGTTGTGTGGTAAAATGCCAAGGTTTGTGTATAAACATGAACTTGGAATATCTTTATTATCTAGAAGTTTTGAAGTATCTTGATGGGTTGTTTCCTTACTCTTCATCTTATATCATTGTATGGTTATTATCTCAAGTATTGCAAAACTTTCGCTAAATCGCCCACTTGTACGAATTGCTTGATCATTTTACATTCTTGTTGGGACTTTGTCCTTCTTGTTGCGGTGACTTTGTTATCGATATCAGCATGCCTCTTGATTCGGATCTTGCCCATCTTGACTTTGGATTTATATTTCGTCTTGATGATGGATTTCCTTCCATTTTCGAGTACGAGTGGAAAGTCACTTTCAACATGGCTCTTGATTCTCTTGATTATTGGGTGACGAACCTTCTTGATTTGGGGCTTCGATCCATCTTGATATTGATTGTGCTTGGTGTGATGGCATGACGTACATATCGAGCGAAATTGGTTATTTGACAAACTCTCTTGAATTGAATTATAAGCTTTCTTGACACTTTAGCCTTTGAATATTAATATGGATATTTTGAAACTCTTCAAGGTATGGTATTTGATACTTTTGATATACTTGGTTACTTGATTTATGTTTATCTCATTGAGCTACCTACGATGGATAAGGGAATTGGAGAATCTAATGGCTCCAAGCCCAAAGTTTATACGCCATTAAGTCTTATGCTTAGCGATAGTTGTTTTCTATCGTCGGTAATGTTTGGGAGGAGATTTGAAGATGGCCATTTGGAGTAGACTTTTTGGGAGCCTTAGTGAAGATTACATTTGCATATGCATCTAGGTCTTGAAAAATTTTGGGGACTTGTACATGATCCATATGTAACACTTATGTATGAAATTTTGGAGGCTTGTTGGACACAAGACCATATGCTTGTAACTTGAACTTGGTGACTTGTTTTGCTATTTTAGGGTGTGATTTCAACCCAAGTCATGCCATGTACTGGGTTTACATTTTGCCTTGTAATTATGTACAAAGGAAGATACTAGTTTTCTGTGATAATCGCCAGTTTGAGTTTCGTGTATCTTATGGACCTGCAGTGGTGTTAATTTGAAAATAAAATTTCAAAACGAAGTTTCTTAAATGTGCTGACTATTTGAAGAGGGCGTTACCATTTTAAATTGACACTCTGATATTGTATTTCATCTAAGAAATTTTTCGGATGGTATAATGGAAAAGAAAAATGTCGCACTTTCAACCCTTTTTCACAAGGGCCTATTTCCGCTATTAAATATTTTTGTGAATATCTTTTGACATAAATTTCTTTTAAACGTTGTAAGTGTGAAACTAGATTTTGTTTTGTAAGTGGTATCCTCCCAAAGGGAATGCTACATGTTTGAGAACTAGCTTTGTGTGAGTCAGATAAATACCCTGCATCGGCATAACTAACAAGATCGGGACTGCAATTGTTAGATTAAAATAAGCCCAAATCGATAGTCCCTTTTAGATATCTCAATATGTGTTTAATTCCGTTCCAGTGTCTCCTTGTAGGAGCACAACTATATCTTGCTAACACATTAACTGAAAATGATATGTCAGGACTTGTTGTATTGGCAAGATACATTAGCACACCAATTGCACTAAGATATGGTACATTAGGACCAGGAATTTCCTTATTCTTTTCTTAAGGTCGGAACGGATCTTTATTCACATAAAGTGATCGAACAACCATGGAAGTACTTAATGGATGTGCTTCATCCATATAAAATCGTTTCAACACTTTCTCAGATAGATGATTGATGGACAAAGAAACCATTTGTCAAATGTTCAATTTGCAAACCAAGGCATAATTTTGTTTTTCCAAGATCTTTCATCTCATATTCCTTCTTTAACTAATCAGTTGCCTTTTTGAGCTCTGCAGGGGTTCCAATAAGGTTTATGTCATCAATATATACAACAAGTACAACAAACTCCAATATTGTTTTTTTTTTTAATAAAAACACATGGGCAAATAGCATCATTTGTATGGTCTTCCTTCAAAAAATACTCACTAAGACAGTTATACCATATGCGTCCGGATTGCTTCAGACCATACAATGATCTTTGCAATCTGATTGAATATATTTCTTGAGTCTTTGAACTACATACTTCAGTCATCTTAAATCCTTCAAGGATTTTCATGTATATTTCATTTTCAAGTGACCTATAGAGATAGGCTATAACCACATCCATCAAATGCATCTCAAGTCTCTCATGGACAGTGAAACTAATAAGGTAACGTAACGTTATTGCATCCATAACGGGTGAGTACGTCTCTTCATAATTGACACCAAGCCTCTGTGAAAATCCTTCTACAACAAGGCGTGCCTTATATCTTTGTATCTTATTTTTCTCATTTCTTTTTCACAAAAAACCCCATTTATAACCAACAGGTTTAATACCCTTAGGTGTTTGGACTATAGGTCCAAAAACTTCGTGTGCGAGTTTAACTCTGATTGAATTGCCTCTTGCCACTTTGGTCAATCACATCTTTCTCGGCATTCTTTAATAGACTGGGGTTCAAGATCCTCACTATCTTGCATAATTCTTATTGCAACATTATAAGCAAAGACATAATCCACATTTATTTCCAATCGATTCAAATTAGTCCCAACATCAATTGTATTAATTGATATTTCCTCATCTTCTTGAGTCTTAGGCTCATTGATTTCTTCAAGAATATCAGTATTGTTCAAATTTTGAATTTCTTTATGAGATTCTTTCATATTGTCATCTTGACCATTTATTTTTCTTTTTCTAGGATTTTGATCCTTAGAACCCAATGGTCTACCACGCTTCAGGTGCGCTTTGGACTCACTTGCTATGACACTAGTAGATGGTCCTACAATGATATCAATGCGAATTGGGACATTCTCTGCAGGGATATGTGATTTGGCATTTGATTTGCTATTTTCTGCAAGTGAATAATCTTTTGGACCTCTTTCTCACAAATCGAAGCACGTGGATCAAGATGAGAAAATGATGGATTATTCCATAAAATTTTTCTTTTTATTTTATTATTCTCTCCCCCCTAATTTTGGGAAAATTGTCTCATCAAATCGACAATCTGCAAATCGAGCAGGGAACAAATCTCCTATTAACGGTTCAAGGTAGCAAATAATGAAGGGCGACTCAAACCCAACATTTATTCCTAATCTTCTTTGGGGACCCATCGCGGTGCGATGTGGTGGTGCAAGCACATATAAGACACATCCAAAGATTCTTAGATGGGATATATTAGGTTCTTGATCCAATACCAATTACAACGAAGAAAATTTATGATAATTTGTCTGTCTTAGACGAATAAGTCTTTGTTGCATGCAAAATAGTGTGACCCCAAATAGACATAGGCAACCTCGTTTTCATAAGTAATGGGCTTGAAATCAATTGCAGACGTTTAATTAATGACTCTGCAAGGCCATTTTGAGTGTGAACATGAGCTATAGGATGTTCAAATCTTATCTCAATTGATAAAAAATAATCATTAAATGATTGGGATGAAAACTCTGCAACATTATCAAGGCGAATATATTTTATCAGATTATCAAGAAACTGTGCCCGTAATCGAATTATTTGTGCCAATAATTTTGCGAACGCTAGGTTGCGAGATAACAGTAGGCACACATGAGATCATCTAGAAGAAGCATCTGTTAGAACCATAAAATATCTAAATAATCCACTATGTGGGTAAATAGGTCCACAAATATCCCCATGTATACGTTCCAAAAATTCAAGGGATTCAAAGCCAATCTTTATAGGTGATGGCCTTATAATTAACTTGCCTTGATAACAAGAAGGACAAGAAAATTCATTATTCAAAAGAATCTTCAGGTTCTTTAATGGATGCCCATTTGAATTTTTTATAATTCGTTTTATCATTATAGATCCAGGGTGTCCCAATCGATCATGCCAAAGTACAAACGTATTGGAGTCAGTAAACTTCTGGTTTAGGACAGAGTGTGCCTCAATCACGTAAATTTTTGTCCAATATAAGCCAGAAGGCAAAGCAAGAAACTTTTCTGTAACAACTTTCTAGCCAGAGACATCCTTGGTGATACCAATATATTCAAAATTCATCTCATCCATTGTTTTAATGTGGTATCCAATTTGACTGATATCTTTAAAACTTAATAAGTTCCTTCGGGGACTTAGGAGAGAACATTGCATCATTTATAATAAGTTTTGTTCCCTTAGGCAAAATTATGATGGCTCTTCCGGAGCCTTCAATCAAATTAGTACTACCAGAAACGATATTAACATTTGCCTTACCCAGAAGTAAATGAGAAAAATATTTCTTGTCTTTGAATATCGTATGTGTAGTAGCAGAATCAATCAAACAGATATCTTCATAATTGGATTTTAATCTAAGCTTACTCTGAGAGTTATCCATATCTTCAAATGGAATGACATACACAAAGTAAAATAAATACTCTAACAAATATTAGTACTTTTGACAAAAATAAATACAAACCAATAATATTGTACACTGGCTAAAACTTTACTTGATATAAAGTTTCAATTTAATGATCAAATCAATAATCACGTAGGAATATTATCTAATTTACAAAGTCAATGTAATAATTTAATGTTACATTCGGTGATACCCATTAATTTCCTTATTAAAATGATTTAACGATTCGTCGAAATAGTGATTAAGTCGAATTAATATCAACCACACATAGTAAACAAGTCATTTAATGGGTTAGATAATATTACATATATACGATAATTCAAGAGAAGTATTTGAAAGAACAACAATGACATGAGACGTGATGTAATGAGAAATAAGTCCTCTGCCTAGAAAAGTTTTCATCATGTAATAGAACTCTTCTCATATTCTCAACTATTGGTAAATAAAATATACACAATTCACACTTCAGATAATCAATGCATATCCCTTTCTAAGTCTACCAGAACATGATGCCCCATTTTTTTTTTTAATCAAATGTTTACGGCATTACAATTTAACACAAATATTATGTGGGGCCCAATTCCTCACTTTCAATAACAATTACTCTTTTCTAGTTCATACTTCATACTATAAATAACAAAGAAGTTAACCAGTGATCCCTCCTCTCTTTTTTTTTTTTTTTTTTCAACGAAACATCCAGAAATAGAACACCAAAACCAGTATTATCTAATCAAAATAGAATGAATAAATTTTATTAATAACTATCTATAATAATATGACTAGACTAATTAATGCTAATTGAAAAGCTAGTACTCATGTAAACGACTACTGTAACATGATCATTTGTTCACTAGTTACTATGACTAGAATAAATTAAAATAAAACTACTCAATCACCTCTAACAACAGATCCATCACCAATTAAGTGATCTATCTTTCCTCCAAGGTGCTCATGGAAATCTGCTACATCCAAGTGAGTGATGCCAACTTGATTTTCAGAGATAAAGTTAGCTCCAGGATTTTTCTCTTTCCTTTTCATTGATGCCTAATAAAGCTCAACCAAGTGCTTCTCCATACGACAGGTACGTGATCAGTGTCCACTTCCACCATACTGATAGCATTTATTTTCTGAGCACGTGCTTCTGGCACTTCATGCCTATCACCCTTCTTTTTCCTTCTCTGGTAGTGATTCTTCTTTGACGAATGATTAACACCAAGAGAAGAATTTCTTCCTTGACCATTATCACAACCACTATCATGAGCACGACCATGACCACGATTGGGGCCACTACCTTTTCCACGCCTAGAGTAGTGGGCATACACCTCATTCACCTTGGGGAATGGTGCAGCCCCAGTAGGCCGATTCTCGTGATTTTTCATCAGCAAATCATAGTTTTGTTCAGCCACAAGAAGATGAGCAATCAATTCACAATACTTTGTGAAACCTCTCTCTCGATACGGCTATTGCAGGAGCACATTTGAGGCATGAAAGGTGGAGAACATCTTTTTCAGCTTATTAGAATCACTAATCGTCTCTCCACATAGTGTCAATATTGAAGTAATTCTGAACATCTCATAATTGTACTTCGTAACTGACTTGAAATCTTGTAGCCTTAGATTGATCCATTCGTGCCGGGCATTTGGAAGGAAGACCATCTTCAGGTGGTCATACCTTTCTTTCAAGTTTTTCCATAAAATGAGTGGATCCTTAATAGTAAGATATTCAATGCGGTCTCATCAAGGTGATGACACAAGAATATCATAGCCTTGGCATTTTCTTGGTTGGATGCTTTATTTTTTTCTTTAATGGTGTCTCCAAGACCCATAGCATCCAGATGGATTTCCGCATCTAGCATCCAGGATAGGTTTTTCTTTCCCGAAATATCAAGGGCAACAAACTCAAGTTTCGTGAGATTAGCCATAAAATCTTCTATCTATATAGAATAGGAGAGGCAAAATAATGGTGGAATGACAAGTGTCATCACCACAAAAATTAGAATTTAAAAATACAAAATAAAAAATAACATGTAACGAAAACTGCAACGACGAAATAATTAGAAAGTAAGTAAAAAAAAAGTAAATTATAAAAATACAAAAACAATGTAAATTCACAAAAAATTGCAAATTTACCTTACGCAAAACTAAAAACTGCACTACACATATCCTAAAAAAACCACATTTTTGAATTTCTTAAACAAATAATCAAAAAATAATAAAAAAAAAACCCTAATAAAAATGCAAATTCAAATTAACGAGGAATTTAAGTCTTTAAGTTGATGTTGGTGCAGTTATGGGGAGAGAATATCCCAATCAGTTCTGTAATTATCTTCAAATCAAATATATGACCCTTACATGGAAGACTCCATTGACGGTTTATTCAGGGCCAACATTCAAATGTTCTTTCAACAACAATTTGCTAGCATTGAAGATCATACTGTCTGTGGATTTCCAAGTTTGGTTGAATTCCAACTCAACCGGTGTCGTTTTCCCACTTTATACCGTTGAAGAAACCATTCAACTATCTCCTCATCCTTTCTGGTATCACTGCAAATTCTCCTGGTAAAATAAAATGAACACTCATTTTTTCTCTGCAAATTGGTTGTGAATTTTCATATATTATTTATGGAGAATTCTTTTTGTGTTGTTGAAGAATGGGGTCACCATTATGTGTCGAAAAGAAGGTACCATTTGCTAATACTAGCAAATGAGAGCTGGGAAAAGCCATTGCGAGACGATTCTCTTGAAATTCGTACTCATGGTTTGATTCATTGCAATGGCTATGACCATTTGGTGTCCACTGATGGCGTTAATGCGGATTCAAATTTGCTCTCTGTAAATGATTTCAAAACAAGGTAATGCATTAATCTTAATCATTTTTTCATAGTAGTTTTTTTGTGAGAAATTGTCACCCTAACATAGTAAAATTATCAAGAACTTTCTGAAAAGAGGAAGTAGTATTGTTTGTATATGCTTGCAAATGGTGATGATTATTGGTGTGATCCTGATATAATAGAGAAAAATAGGCCAATTAGTATGGAGAGATTTGTGAATTTGATGCTATAGTGATTGTAGATGGCCTGCTAGACGGCTAGAATTTGTTCTAAGTGTATACTTTTATACACTAACTCTGCATCAATTGAGCACGAATTAGGTAGAGTAACACTGTGCAGTTGAATTTCTTAGTGGGGCAGGGAAAGAAATGGGGAAGAGAGCATATGATGGACTGATATTGGATGCAGCAAATGTTCTTTCATGTTTCATGGACGTTGTAAATCTTCTTTGTTATTAGCATTCTCAATTTAGTAGGGAAGATTACATTCGATCTAATAAGTACCTTATGTTAGAATTGAGAAAATTCTATGTGAAAATGACTATTATAATCTAAAATATACTCGCTCCGTCCCATAATAAGTGTCACCCTTCTTAATTTGTTTTTGTCCCATAATAAAGTGTCTACCTGTGATCTGCGTCATGTATTGACTAGTTTTTTTCATCTTTCTTTTGGACAAAAAATGACAAGTTTATTTATTCAAGGCCAAAAAAAGTTGGATTCCTTTGAATCAAAATTTGGTTTAGCGTAAAAATATGAAAGTTTTGCTTTATGCAATATAGGATTAAAGAAGGTATAAAGAAGTAGTAGTACTCTAAATGATGATGGTTGGATTCCCAATATCAAAAGATGAACTACTTGTGTATACTCTAATCATCAAGAGGATAAAATAATTTTTTTTTACATAAGGGTAATTTTGTAAACTTTACACTTCATTATTGGTTTCTTAATATGTGTGTTTTTGGCTAAGGTGAGACTTATTATGGGACGGAGGGAGTAAAACAAACGAGAAGCCCCATGGAGTTATTTTTCTGACAAAATGGTAACTTTAGATGAGTTGTGTTCATATTTATAGAGAAATAAAAGTCATAGGAAGAAATTTTGCTTCAATATCCTCTCAAATTTTAATTTTGCGCTCCTCTTTCGGACAGATTAAAGGTTCAAACTCAGCTCTCATAAGTGTGTTTATGACTGAACTCGAACCTGATACAACTGTAGCCAAGGTAGCTTAGTATTTATTTTATCTCTCATAAGTGTGTTTATGATTGAATCGAACCTGATACAACTGTAGCCAAGGTAGCTTAGTATTTATTTTATGAATTGTGAGTAAAACGATCGCCAGTTATTGTAGTTTTGGAATGAATTGTGAGTAAAACGATGGCCAAATATTGTAGTTTTGGAATGAATTGTGAGTAAAACGGTGGCCGATTATTGTAGTTTTGGAATGAATTGTGAGTAAAACGATGGCCAGTTATTTTAGTTTTGGAATGAATTATGAGTAAAACGATGACCGTTATAAAATCTCTATTGTCTTGATTACTTCCTTTGAAGTTGACAAAGAGGATTCCTAACTGATAGCCTTCTATATGTTCAGACTGATCTTTCTTTCCCATTTAGGATTCAAAGAGAAATTTTATGACAAAATAAATGCTCTCCGTACAAGTAATCATTGCATAACAAATAAATCCTCTTTTGTGTGTCCGTAGTCCACGCGCTACAGCCATGGGCACGCTGGCCGGCTCTTCTCCAACGCATCCTGTGGATAACATCGCCTCTCCGGTAGGGACGACGCCTACTGAAGAGCAAAAACTTGATTTTGCCTCAGCTGTAGGCAAAGCCCCAATTTCATTTCCTAAAATCGACAATTTTGGCTGCCCTAGTGTCAAATCCACAATCTCAAAACACAATGGAGAAATAGCAATCATATTCAAAGCATCAAAATATTATGGAGTAATGGCAGATCGGTGTCGATACACGATCGTCGGAAAGTTTATAAAGACTAGACCCCAAATCGACAAAATAAGGTCTCTATTTACAGAAAAAAATATCGGTGAAAGTTAAGTATTCTATTGGAGTCTTTGACTACCGCACAGTATTTATTGATTTTGATCTTGAAAAAGATTGTAATAATTTCTGGTATAGAAGATCAATTGAGATAGAAAGGCAACAAATGTGGCTCCAAAAGTGGTCACGCGATTTCAAGCCGGAGGAGGACTCCCCTATTGTACCAGTATGGGTCCTCCTGACGGAATTTCCTTTTCCCTTTCACTCTTGGTACTACCTTTGACAAATTCTTGCTCTAATTGGAACTCCACTTACCATGGACAGTTCCACTGAGAGTAGAACACATCCCAGTATGGCCAAGGTAAGGGTAGAAGTTGATCTACCAAACAGAAACTTCAGTCTATTTGGATTGGATCACAAGATGAGGACCATCCCCTTAGGGGTTTTAAGCAAAAATTGGAGTATAAAAGTGTCCCTAAATATTGTAGACATTGCAAAATCCTTGGACACTCCATACTACAACGCAGGAGAGTTGAGAAAAAAAACATTTATGAGGAGAACAAAACCGTGGAGAAGGGTTCTACATCTCAAACAAAAGAGCAGGAGGGTACTCACAAAGATAGAGAAAACAGGGATAATGCTAAGGTTCCAAAAACAGTGCCTAACAAGAAGAATGAGCCTCATCAAAACAAAAACAAACCAAACACTTCTGACCAAAAAGAACACCCAACTGAGAGCCTAGAAACTAGCATAGAGGGCAATAAAGAGGCTACAGAACCTCTGAATTCTATGATGGACAGAACAAAAGGAATGAGAAAGAAAAAGAAGAAAGGGAAAAAGAAGATGCCTAAGAAGAAGTCCAAAGTGATTTTTAAACCCTCCATGTCGCAAGAAGCTGCCAAGAAATCTAGAAAATCCAACCCTAAACCAGTAAACTATGATATCATAACCCCTAACCTCACTGAATAACAACAACTCCTCCAAAAAATTCCCCAAAAAGAAGAGGAAAATTAGCGAGAAGGGGAAACAAACACCAAGCAGTCCAAAGACCACATAGAAAACAATGACTCAAACTCTATTGCAGAAAAAAGGAATGAGCCTATTATGGATGTGGAAACTGCTTAGGAAGAAGAGGGGGAACAAAGAGAGTTAATCAATCCCATCGACAAGAGACATATGATAGAGGCACCTAATGAAACTATTAGTGCAAATATTGAGGATAGGAATTTGGAACCATATCGTTTGGTTGATTTGTTGGAATGCCAGCACTTGATTCTTGTACCTGGCAGATCAAGAGCAAAAACAACGATGATACCGATTAGGAAAATACGCCCCTAGAATCCAAAGGCTCTGACATCAACCTTGAAGCTCAACAAGAAAAAGAGAAATCCAAAGAATAAGATAGCAAAGCGGGACTGAAAAGTTGAGACAACGAATCGCGAAACAGGAGATCAGTGGTACTAACAAAGGCCAACTATCAGCCAGCAAAGGTAAAACCAAGAACAGGAACAAAGGAAGGAAGGGTAAAACCAAAAACTCCCCGGATCATTATGGGAAGGAGAAAAAAATGGTAACAAAAAATCTAATTCTCCATGATTAGTGCTATCATTTGGAATATTAGAGCGTAAGATCCAAAAAAAGCCATTCATTGGCTAAAAAGACTTTCTTATATTAACAAAAATGATTTTGTAGCAATCTCAGAACCTTTTATAAATAGCAACAATGAAG
>NC_081344.1:26428770-26433999 GCF_029784015.1 Lycium ferocissimum
CTTTCTTTTGGTGGGGGCACATAATTCAAAAGAGGGTTTTGATTTTTTTAAAGAATGGTTACATGTTTTAAAAAGGGGTATCTTTGGGTCAATTATTTTTAAAAAGGACGTCTTTTGAAAATGGTCATTGTAGTGAAAGAGGTTTTAAATCTTTGGCATGACTTTCGTAACTTTGCTCATTGTTTTGGTTTTGAAATCTTTCCATTGAGATAGCCTACTAGCGAATCCGTTGCGGACTGTTTGAATGAGTTAAATGAGAAATCGATCTGGTGTTGGTTCGTGATTGCTCGAGGGCGAGCAAAGTCTAAGTGGGGAGTAGTGATATTTGGCACAAATATCATGTTTCGTGTCATTTTACATCACATGCCTAAGACTTTTATTGCCTAATATATGATGGAATCGTCGTATTTGAGTTTATGTCGCTATATTTCATGTGTCTAGGTATGATGAAGACAAATGATGGGAAAACGAGCAGTTTTGGTTGATTCTGGAGGTGATCTTATGTACACGAGTAAACGAGAGAAGCTTGCGACACTTAGGTGAATTTCTAGAAGGATCAAGCACAAATGTGCCACACCCGCGTCGCGGATGTAACACGAGGTGGCACTCAGGTGCCATACCCACGTCGGGTGCCCATAACGGCAGAATCAAGCTGCAGGAGCTTCTCAATCAGGTTCAAGCCCCCGTCGCAGGCTCAGCACAAATAGGGGCTGAATTCACTGAAGACACCGCATTAGACCCACGACGCGTGGCCAACGCGGGAGTGCCGAAGTTTTGTCCGATTTGGTAGGATTAGGACCCTTTTTTTTGGGTTTAAACAACCCTAAACTATAAATAGATATTTTGTTCATTATTATTGACGTCTTTGGGATTATTCCAAGACTTTGAAGCCGTCATATTACCTTCTTTCTAGGTTTATTTTATTTTTCATCTTTTTCAACCCTAGATTATTCATGAATTCTTGTTGTCCATTGAGAATCATGAGTAGCTAAACTTCTTAATTCTAGGGTTGTGGCATGAGACTTGAAAGTTGGTTTGATGACAATTATTCTCTATTGATTTTTCATATTTTGGGTTGCTTATTTATTCTTGATCTTAATTATTTGATTATCTTGCCAATAGTTAGACACTATCTGTGGCGTGTGAATTGAACTAGAGATAGGGAATTTGCATGCGTAATAAGAATAAATAGGCTTGTTATATAATCGTTTCGCTAATTGAGACAGGGAATATACCATTAGCCTTGCGAGCTGACAATGAGTAGTAAACGCGTTCTGTTACCTCTCGACGACCATAGGGATATAGTTATAGTAGCATCTACAAAGTTTAGGAGCAACTCTGAAGATACTCATAAAGTTATAATTAACCCATCAACTAGTAAACCAGAAATAAGATAGGTGGAATTGTCTCAAGATCAATCGTATTGTCGAAAGCCATGACCCTAGAACTTTCTCTCATTTGATAAACCCTTTACAATCTTTGCTCTAAATATTCTCGCCACACAAAACACCCATCACAAATTGTTTACTTTTCGCTTTAGTTTAGTACAACAAACATCTCGATTTCCACTTTCTTGAATAGTTTCATTCGAATTTGAATTAGTTTACCAAGAGAATCTAAGTCTCAAGTGATCGATATCTGGACCTTAAAAGTCTATGGCCATTTGCACGACCGCGTATACTTGCATGTGCGTTTGGGAGCAACAGTTACCAGCTTCTAGCATCAAGCTCATAGGAATTGCTACTAAAGTCATTTTTACTCGAAATAAAACTCGGAGAGGAGGGATTTGGACCTGTTTACAAGGTTCATGTGTGTACGTCAAACTCCAGCAGAAAAAAATAGCAAATTTCCTGAACTTTATACTCATTTTCTTATAATTGAAGTAATGTGTGATTTATATATAAGGGTAATACCAAATGTACAAGAGGTTGCTATTGATAAACTTTCCAGGAGCTTAGGACAAGGCATAGAAGAGTTCAAAAATGAGGTAACAGTAGGTAAACGACTTGCCAAGTCGTCCATCATTTGCAAACTTCCATTTTTATACATCCTATCGAAGAATGTTGACGTGACACCATTTTTAATGTCATGTTTAACTACCAATAAGATGCTTTTATACAGAGGCGGATCTAGAATTTAAACTTTTAGGGTTCAACCTTTTAAATTTTTTAGTATTGAACCATTATATTTCTAAAGTTATGGGTTCATATCTACTATTTATTATAAATTTAGTAAATTTTTACATATAAATTTATACACTGCATCGAAAGTTTGGGGTTCAATTGAAGCCCAAATTATAATGCTCCATCCGCCCCTGCTTTTAGATGTGGCGGTAGTTGAT
This sequence comes from Lycium ferocissimum, assembly GCF_029784015.1. Lineage (NCBI taxonomy): Eukaryota > Viridiplantae > Streptophyta > Magnoliopsida > Solanales > Solanaceae > Lycium > Lycium ferocissimum. Next base: position 26,431,112 of record NC_081344.1, read on the forward strand.
GCATTGATGCAAATGCAATGCGTTGTGATTGTGAATTAAAGCACTTCTAGAAAAGTCATTTTAGAAATCTTCTTGGTGGCTGCGGATACTGGGTATGTTGTTGTTGTTGCATTCATTATCATCTACTAAATTTTATTTCTAATTTGAGGATCACTATTTTCATGAGCCTAATACTTAGTCTAAGTTATGCTGTTAAGATCTTGATATCTTAGTCACCTTCTGGTTATTCGGCAATCATTTGGTTGTGACATGTTTTGTCGACTCCTTAAGCTTTGAAGGTATAATACGTCTGTTCTCATACGTTCCATGTTTTGTTAAAGTGCAGATATGAGCTTTTCAGGAATCTTAGTCCTCCATTGCTCTGGTAATTTATCTCCTGTAAGAGTAAATTTAATGATATTGCATGTAACAAAAATTTAATGATATTGCATGTAACAAGTTTTAGCAGGCGCAGATCTTCTAATTTCCTTGAGTACAGAAGAAAGGAGAATGGAACTCAGTCAGGCTCTTGCTTCTGAGAAGAAGTCGAAACATTTTCCTTTAACTGTGTGATGATATGTTTAGCGATTCTTCTTTCAACTGGATTCATTTGCTTAATTTATTTCTCACCAATAGTAGCTGGACTCTTGTGCTTCTTCAACACACACTGTACTAGGAAAGTTTTAGTCAATTGCATAAGATTATTTCTTTGCTTATCCGATGTAATTTAAATATTGTTGTCACTCTGCTATTTAATGTGACATGGTGAATAGATTGTTGTTTATTTATGACACTATCAATGAGCAATGAAATAACATGAAATGTAGCTAAGTTTTTAATTGGATTTGAAAGATAAACGTTTTTCAAATTGAATGTAGTTATTTTTTTTATTGAGTTAATTTTATTTGATTGAATAATAAAAATAATCATTTTTAGTATAAAGGAGAAATATGATAGGAATAATAGCTTGGAAACATTTGAGCATTTATATGATTTTTTTTTATGAATACACCAATATAATTGGAGCGCGTAAATTATTGGAAGTTATATTTGTGAAAGAAATTTACTATAAAAATTAGCTTTCTAAGCTTCTTCCGTTTTAACTTAAAAGCCTTTCTATCACCTTAATAACCCTTAATTTATTTTTCATATATCGGAGTATTAAAAATTGACTATTAAAGAGAAAATAGATGGCCTCAGTAAAAAGATAGTTTAACTATTGAAGATTAGATTTGATGTGATATTACAAATAAGATGTGAATTACTAATATGTTATAATTAATTTCTTGATATGGACCTCGCATTGCGCAGGTACAGATACTAGTAGAAATAAGAAAAATAGTACCTTAGCCTTCGAAAATTTCTTTAGACGATAGAGTCTCGTGCTGATAACGTGTTGTAAAATAAAAATAGTATAAGACAAGAAATGTAGACAAAGATTTAGAGAGGAGAATAAGACTTTCTTCTTATTTTCAAGTGTGTGTCTTATGTCTTCTTGTAGGACTAGAAATACCCATTTATATAAGGTAGAATTCCATCCGAATGTTACAATCTATTAACTAGTCTATTAAATACATTCATGAATAAACTAAAGATGTTACGGAAGGGACATACACATTCAGTTGATTTATAACAGATTAAATTTACTCTTTCAAACATTATAGATTTATTTATTTGGTTAATATTGTAATATTCTCTTTCCTAATCTTATAAAGACTGTCATAATCTAAAAAGGGAATTTTCCCACCACATCTTTTCCAAAGTCAAAAGAATTCCGGCTTTTATAACAAAAACATCAAACCTGTTTCATCTAATATTAGAATTATCCTGTTTGAAAAAATGGTTTCAACACCACTTACTCAATAGTCATATTTTAATTGAACATTTGTTATTTGACGAAGAGAGAAGTTTTTATACTCTTGCTCAATTTATTTACGATGAAGCGTCAAAATCCTCGAGGAAAACTACGCCAGGGGCTGGCAAAAATAGATGAATCTATTACTGAAAATTTAGGATTTTTTTTTTTTTTTGGAAATCAATTCCTAGGAAACCAAGGACAAAAACAACCGTACAAAAAATTGTGAAGAAGGATCAAAAGTTTAGTTCAATGTTGTGAACGATAGGGTCCCTGCTGAGGTGGAAGCCGAGGTGGACGACACACAAGCTATGAGGGATATTTTAGGAAGAGGCAAAAGGATCAAAATACCAAATGTTAGGCTGGCTGACTATAACTGGAATCAGGGTTAAATGTTGGTTATATTTGTATACGGTAAAAATCGAATTTATGCTAGACCGGTGAGACCGGGAATCGAGGGAAGAAAGAAACAAGCACGAGCATGAAGACTTTCTTTCGGACCGGAGGTATTGCACTAGAAGTGGTTGATCGAAGAAAGCGAGGAAACGTTTGGTCCGGTTTCTCCATGGCCGAGTTGATCGTGGCCGTTAGTCCAAGCTTTCTCCGTGGTCGAGTTGATCGTGGCCGTTAGTCCGGTGATCGGGCTACAAAATTGCCACGCGTCAAGACCGTTCCGCGACATTGTGTCGCTAATCGTACGGTGTCGCCACCGTACGCCCAACCTTATCCTTAGGTTTTCTTTATTCTAATGGGGCTTTATGTTGTATGCAAGGCCCATAAGGCAAAACTATAAATAGGAGGCATTTTCCCTACTTTTAAGGGTTGGCTTTTTCGCATCTAGAACATTGTAATAGAAATTATATCAAGCTCTCTCTCTCTCTATCTAATTTTGGTCCGCACCGCAAAGTGTTCTTTGGCTTAATTCATCCATCCAATACAAGATAGTACCATAATATACATATATATTTAGCCTAATCTATAATATCAACATATTTGTCCAAGTTATTAACACATATATTCACATATATAAATCAACCCTACACGAATCCACATA
>NC_081344.1:26434099-26444412 GCF_029784015.1 Lycium ferocissimum
AAGGCTCCGCACTTGAATATCTGATAGTTAGCAGATATACTGACTTAAATGTTGTGATGCAGATGCACGGAGTTGGTAGCCGTCGCCAGAAGAATATGATACGCACTCGATTAATAGGTCTGCATTTAGTATTTTTGACTATAAGTGATGTGGTCCGGCGGTCTACTGCAAACTTCGTATGAGGATAACGATGCAGTCGACACCAAATTTGCGACAATCACCACAATATGTGAAAATGATATGGGTCCAAATTTTCAGGGGTAGCGGATTTCATAAGAAACAAAAATGATCCCGTACTTGAAAACATGGTTTTCATTAGTAGCATCTTGCTTACAAAAAAGACAACTGGATTGGGGTGTGTGGGTATGCAAAAATGTGGTATAGTCCGATCTAGATCCCAACGGAAGTTATCATTGAACAATGAAAATATTTGAAAATGACGGAAAAAGAGCCAGTCAAAGTATCGTGATTATTATCCAGAGTAGATCATTTTTTTAAAAAAACAAATACACGGAAAACACACACTTATAGGAAAAGAAAGAAGACGGACAAGCATTTGCGAAGAGGCGACATAATATTGGAGGATGACTTCAATGTCAATAAAATGACAAAATTCCATTCAGGTATAACTACATTAAAATCAAAATTTTCAACAAATCTAACACGCAGGACTCAGCATTTGGAGATGGCTAAAAGCTACCGAGATAGGAAGCAAAAGCCGAATTCAAAACATGTGGAGCGTACGTGAAACTTTTTTTGGGAAGCCGGTCCAAAACCGTGTATGAGAGTCAAGCTTTCTACACCGGAGATTGGAGATCACTTCAAGCATCAACACTAATAAATCCTTTCCAAAAATCGCCTCCGGTTCGAAATTTCAACCGGAAGTAGCCAAAGGGATTCCCACATAAAGGGATATTCCTTTTCGGGCTATCGAGTCAAACTACAATTGGCCTAATTTCCAAAGCCAGGGATAGGTAGGCTACTCAAGTTTCGAGGATCGGTCATATTCCCCATGGTATCTCGAGACACCTCGAGGTAGTTTGAAGAAACTCTCTGTTTTTCATAGTCCTCATAGAGTCGAACTACAAATGGCCTGAATTCTCATGTGGCTTTGAGATATACGAGGAAGCCCGAAATCGGGGTCGGCCATAGAGAGTTTTGTAATTTCTTTTATTTAGTAAAAATTAGGTTTATCAAATTCGCAGCTCAAAGATGGCCTTGTTATCCTCGAACTCCGAACGGGGCTACTGTTGACACCTAATTTTCACCTCATAAAACGCGTATTTTAATTTTCAATTTTTCCTAGTCCAAGACGGAGTAAGGATGCCCTTAAAAAATTAAAAATTTAAAAAGTCCGAGAAAATTGCAAAAATTGATGTTTAATTATTATTTTCATAAAAATTAACAATTACAAGAAATTACAAATTATTTACTTTCACAAATGTGATTTGAAAAGAAGATACATATCTCGCTCCGTCTAACTCAGAAAAATTGTTAACTAAAAATGACGTATAAATTACGGCTCATTTTGACCCCATTTTTTCACATTTTTAAACATTGCTCGGAAGTATATCAATAATGGGCTGCGTTTTGAAGCTCGTATTTTTAAAACGACGTATTATAATTTTTATTTCATCAAATATTATTTTGCGAGGGGCGTATTAGACTAATTAACCTAAAACTATATAAAAACTATGCTACATTTTTATAGAAAATAAGAAGGGAATTTTATCCATTTGTACCTTTGTTGCCACTATTTGGATAAGATCTTTTTAGGGGAAAAGTACAGCCAAGTGGCCTATTTTTGTCCATAGAATTCTAAATGTTTAGTTGGATGATCTTGAAAATTTGAATAAGGATTTTTGGGGGGGCAAAGTACGGCCAAATAGCTTTTTTTGTCAGCATAGAATTCTAATTAACTTGGTTGGATGATTTTTGAAAATTTGAATAAAGATTTTTGGGGGAAAAGCTATGGCCACATGGCCTATTTTTGTCCATGGAATTCTAAATTGGCTTGCCTACAAATAAAAGTGATGGACATTAAGAAAGGGAGACATTTTTTTAAGGGGGGACGTTTTTTGAGAGAAAAAAAAAAGGAATCTTCTTTTTCTATTTTTGGGAAAAAGAGAAGAAAAAAAAAGGAAAAACGAGAAAAAAAAAAAAGAAAAAAAAAGAGTTCAAATTTGGCATCCTAAAAGCTAAAGTTTGATTTATATATTCAAAGCTTAGTAACAAAAGATACAAATATAAGATATACATACAGAAAAAGAGAAAAAAATATTAAAATAAAAGGGGTTTAAAGATTTGTGAAGTGTTTGGTGCTTGAAGTATATTAAACCAATCCTCATTTTGATCTTTAAGTTGCCCCATCAAAAGGTAACCTCTCATTCTATTCTTTATTTCATTTCTAGTTATGATTATATATTTATTATGATACTTGTGTTAGTTAAAAATAATTCTTCGCTAGCTTAGTCTTGTTTGATGATTAAGTGGATATTATGTGAATTTGATACCATTTGAAAAAAATGAATATAAATTAGAAGTTTGATTTAGACAATGTTAAGTGATTTTAGGTTAGTTAAATTGATATCCTTTATTTCATTTCTAGTTATGATTATATATTTATTATGATACTTGTGTTAGTTAAAAATAATTCTTTACTAGCTTAGTCTTGCTTGATTATTAAGTGGATATTATGTGAATTTGATACGATTTGAAAAAATGAAAATAAATTAGAAGTTTGATTTAGACAATGTTAAGTGATTTTAGGTTAGTTAAATCGATAAAAAATAAGAAAAATTCCATCCTTTATTTCATTTTAAGTTATGATTATATATTGTTTATGATGCTTGTGTAGTTGAAAGGATTAGGTGCTAGCCTAGCTTTGTTTACACGATTAAGTGAGTATTCTATGAATTTATTACTATTTGAAAAAATGAAATTAAATTAGAAGTTTTGATTTAGACAATGTAAAGTGATTTTAGGTTAGTTAAATCGGTAAAAATAACAAAAAGAGATTCCATCCCTTATTTCATTTTAAGCTATGATTATATGTTATTTATGATGCTTGTGTAGTTAAAAAGGACTATGTGCTAGCCTAACTTTGTTTACATGATTAAGTCAGTATCGTATGGATTTATTACTGTTTTTGACAATGTTAAGCGATTTTAAGTTAATTAAAATTGATAAAAATAAGAAAAATAGTAGCTTAAGTTAGAATTTTGACATTGTGTTGATAGGTTTAGTGTAATTTATGCATTCTTGTTAGCTTTTGATATATATATATATATATATATATAAACCTTAGTTCTTGTGAGTTTGTTACTAATTCATAGCAACTATTGGGCCTTTTGCATAAATTGTCCTTTTATTTATAAGTATGGTAATTATGGGCTTGGTTTAAAAGTATTGTAATTTTTTTTTTTTGCTTTGTAAATTAATAATTGACCTCGGTCTATTACTAATGTTTTGTACATCTATCTTTTGTGATCTCCCCAATTTGTTGGTGGATCTTTCGAGGCTCACTAACATTTCTAGATTGAGTCAACCCCTATCATGGAAGGACTAAGGTATTGGAGCATAATTTGGAGCGAAAATATTTATTTATGTATTTTTCTATTGGGCTTCGTCGGCCCAATTCCTATTCTTTATATTATTTACTTGATTATATATATATGTATGCTTGTATATAAATTAAAACCCTGAATGAGATTATGACGCCTAAGAGTTGCTAAAATTGATTTTCAAAATTAAAAAAAAAAAAAAAAACCGTTTAGGAAAATTTAGGATTGCGGATGATTTTGAGGATTTTGAATACCTTTGATATGATTTTTAACTTATAGGCTAACTTTAGGACTACTATGATTGATTTGAAACTTGAGTTGGAAAAGACATTTTGTAAACTTGGATTATCATTTTGGGTGAATTGTTTTGACTATTAAAAAGGCTAATGAGTTAACTTTAAGAATTTTTGTAAAGATCAAAACCAGGAATTGCATAAAAGTTCTAAAAATATGGCTAACCTATGGAGTATATTAGTATGCCTATAAAAACTATTTTCTATACTTAAAAACTTTTTTTTCTAAAAAACCTTTTTCTAAATTCGGGTGGGCTTACGTAGCGTTCTACTTGGGTTAACGCCTTCACGTTTTAACGTAGGTATTCTAGTCCGAAATCCAAAAAACGCTCAATTTTGGGCAAAATTCTACCATTTTTTGTTTTTGAAAAAGGAGTGTTTTTGGCATGAGTGACTAATTTCTATTTGCGGAAATATGAAACAAAAACTACTTTTATCACAAGCTATTTATATCTACAAATGTATATTATTAGAACCCGTAGGTCAACCGTATTTCACGGATTCTTAATACCGGGGTGCCCAACACCTTCCCCGGGGGATCACCAGAACCCTTACCCATACTTTGATTAGATTAGGTTTCTTTTAAAATTTAACCATTTTAAATGAATCCTTTTCGAATTGGTTTTCCTAATTTTCTAAAAATTAGGTGGCGACTCTAAAACATTATCCATTTAGAGCACCATTATGTAAAGGTATATTTTTCCTTTTTTCATTTACAATTGACAACCGTACTTCCCAAGGACACTTTCCTTTTTTAAATGAGGCAAGTGCAAATGCGAATTGGAAAAAATAGTACCACTACATAAATTACGAGACTACGAATGATCTTAAGTACATCGCAAGACACGAGGTAGGTTGGGAAGTCGAGAAGTAAGCGTCCGGGTATGTTAAATTGTCCTTCTTTTTTTCTTGGCATGATTCCATATATGGTAGGAGCGTAAATAATCTTATGACTAGAGATTTGTCAAAGTAGAGCTTGTCATATTGTTGCATAGTTTCCGAGTGTTATGTTATTCTTTCTGAGGGTCCATATCCCCTCCCTACGTCCTTGAGTTTATAGAAAAACAGGAGAGACATGTTACAGTATCAGTATTTTAATAAATGTACGAGAATCTTTGCATGATATACATATATATTTTCTTTCGCACACCACTTGGTCGGTGAGACATTTTCTTTAGCCCGGCCATTTGGTCGGTGAGACGAATATGCCCCGGCTTTCTACGGTCGGTGAGACAAATATGCACGGCTGCGGTCGATGAGACAGATTGCGGCCGGCGGCGATGAGACGTATATGCCCGGCCTGCGGGTCGGTGAGGCAGTTGCCTAGCCGACGGGTCGGTGAGACGGTGCACGGCCGGGTCGGTGAGATTTTACGAGATTTTACGGCCACTTTCCGTGAGATATATAATAGTATTATATTGCATTTCATATGAGACAGGTCAGGTGAGATATTCAGGGCATCCTTTGGCCTCCAGATTATACTGTTTTTAGTTCAGTTTCAGTTATCGTTTGCCATACATACTCGGTACATTGTTTTCATAATGGCGTCTCTTTGCCCCCGGAGGAGAAGCCTTGCGTTCATGCCCTTGCCGGAGTTCGGAGCAGAGGAGCGATCCCATCTCGATGGGTCATCACGCTCGGTTTTGCGGACGGCGCGCTCCCGTAGCCCCAAGTTGCAGTCCTTTTTGGTATGATATTTTGACAAGTATATATGTAATGGTATGACGGGGCCTTGTCCTATCTTTCCTACAGTTTGTGTTCCATAGAGGTCTGCAGATAGTTGTATGTAGTTGGGATGTTGTGTGCCTTGTCGGCTACTTATTTTTGTTGTCTGGCATACGTCATGCTAAACTTTGCCTTGCCTTTGTTATCCTCGATATATATATATATATATATGTTTGGTTATGAGTTCTTGATCGAGACTCTATTGTGTTAATCTTACGAGGAGTTAGTATAACTCGATTTATAAACTATATATGGGCCACCTGTCGGCTTGGTGATTCCGGTATGAGTTTAGGGGTGCTTGGTCGGTAGAGGTCGGGCACTCGTCATGACTCGGCGTCGGCTTGGGTCGTGACAACTAGGGCCGCCCCAAAATGTGTTATGTCAATGCCTTTTGGCACTCCACAAGAGTTGAATTTTGCTCTTAGTTTTCGCGAAGAGAACAATCGGATGAAAATACGTTGCCTCGGGTAGAATATAACATAGTTACTTGATTCGGATCCAAGTGGATTCCGAGCGCGAGATGTCCGATGACGATGATTCTCCATGATATTATTAATAGTGTATTGTATTAAATAAAGTTGGTGGGGTCATAGTCACTTGATCCCACAACCATTGAGTTTGATACCTATATAAAGAGCCTTTTGCTACTTAGTATCTACTTAAAATTCAATGTCGAATAGTAGAAATATAGATTGGTCGATATTTTTCTGATTCGAATAGCGATGGTGATGACAACTCAAATCAAAACAACTATTCCGGTGATTCCTGGCAAATGTGATGAATTCGTGCTAGACGATTTCAGGCACCACACCCTTTTAATAGAGCGTAATGACGATTTACGCGAGCTAAAATATTCAGATCCACATGAATATTATTGTGGTTTACGTCGCGAATGGCGAATCGATTTTTGCTACTGAATCACAACGACTTATTCGTGACTTGAAAAATCTCAATGCTCAAATCCCAAACAAGGTGCTCAATAACTATGCCCAGAGTAGGTCCCGAAAACTGCGAGGGTGATGCATTTAAGTTGAAAAGAAAAAAACATAATGCTATGACGTTGTAGATTTTACATGCTAAAGTTGGCCGAAGAATAAGCATATCGACAAGTAGAGAATTAACATCTGAGGAAAAAGATATGTCTTAAGAAACCCAAAATGTGTTACGAGGACGATATTGAGGGACTTCTATTCGATGATGATTAACAATATTGTGATTTTAGTTTTATGTTTAATTTATGATGATTTTGTTAATTTGAAGAACATTGGTATGTTTAGTTTTGTCAACTCAGAGCATGAATTGATGAATGTATCTTAATTTTTTCTTTCTTTGATGATTGTATTTTTACTACTTTCGAGTTTGTTATTAATGAACAAGTTTAATTATTTTCATATTGTTATAACTTAAAGCTAATGACGCAAGTCTTCAAACAAAAATAGAGTTCGAGCATTTTTTAACCACTAAAACGACAATCTGAAGTTTATAGGCCTACCTTATTAATCGCCTGGAAATAAGAAAGATTCTATATAAAATATTGAAGTTTCGGAGTCCGAAACATGATTAATCTATGGCTAAAGTGTAAAAGTGTAGAAAGGGAGTTTAACTTAAAAAAGAAAGAAAAAAAGAAAAGGGGGGGGGAGGGGGGGGGGCGGCTTGCAACGTTAAATTCTTGCGTTAAAGGTAGTATGGTAACCTTGTTTTATGTTGGGATATTTTAATTCAAATTGTCCTTTTTGGGGTCATTTTTGTTCCGGACTCGCAACTAGACACGAAAGAAACCAAAGAACTGGTATGCAGTAGCCGTGAAATACCTTGAAGGCTTGAACATGCAATATAAGGTTTGTCCATGTATTGTTGTTCTTTCTTCCTCCTTTCTTTTTTTTTTTTTTTTTTTTTTGTGTGTGTGTGTGTGTGTTTCTACAACTAACTATTTTATCGCGAAGACTCAATTTTTTCCATCAATGCCCTTCACCATGTCCCTCCCTCTCCAACGACCTAAAAATGTTGCATCTATTTTCATGCCAATTGCTCTTACACATAATTTTTTCTTATTCTATTTAATTTTCTTTTTAATAGACGCAAAAGGCATATGGATCCATTAGCGAAATATCGTTCTATTTTTATCCTTTAAAAATAAATTTCACGTTGGATAAAATAGTCATTTGTTATTTTCCTAATATGTAGGAGTTTAAACCAACTAAAATTGTATGCATTAAATTCTTCCTTAATTCAAATACTTACTTTTATCTAATATTTAGGACTTTAAAATCAAAACTTTAATTACTCAAAATTTCCTTATTTGAATAGAAAATCCAATTTAAATCAATTAAGATTTACCTTTATGTAAATCCTTTTTCTTTTCATCTTTTACCTTGCAACTTAGAGCACATTATCACCGTACATAAATCCAACAAATACATCGTTAGTAAAAAATGAATTTTTTGCTTAGAGGTTCTTTCATATAATTGGGTAAATAAGAAGTGACAAAACTAATACTATACAATTAATTTTTAATTTAGTATTTGAACTTAATACAAGTAAACAATATATTCATTTCATTTTTTTTTACTATTCGAAAATAGAGTTTTTTTGGATAAGAATTATATTAAATATTTAAAATTTGGTATATTTAATATTAAGAATGTGAATCCGAAAAAATAAATATTTCTTTTAATTTGAGAACAAGTAATTAATCCGACAAGTATATTCTAAAAAAATAAAATTATAATACAATTATACTTAATTTTAAAGTGCTAAATATTAAATTCCTTTCTTAGTTTAAATAAAAAATATTTGAGATTCGAAATTTAATTACATTAGATAGTTTATAGAATATTCTAAAATGCTAGCGTTAACGATAAGAGTGAAATAATAGAAGACAAAATGTATTACAAATGAATTGTTTGCAATAAAATATTAATTCCAAATTAGTCAATTTAGACTTTATATTATGACTTGACGTTTTTTTCCTATATGTTTGTTGTCAAATGATATCTGTACGTCACGACCTATTTTCACTAAGTCGTGCGGGCACCTACCTTTCCCACCTCGTAGCGAACCCTTATTCCAACAATCAAAATATATAAATAAAGCGGAAGAAGATAAAATAACGTAAGTCTCACGATAATAATATAAAGAAATATAGAAATAATGAGAATCCAACCCCGATGTCGGTCGGTCATACAAGAGCATCTAACTAAATACTATAAGTCTGAATCATAATAATACATAGTAGCCTAAAAGATCATGTCCCAGAATGAAACAAGACATAAGGATAAAAAGAGTCATCGACATCGATCGTCCTCATGCTCATCCTGAAGGACTCGAATCAGAAATCCTCGAATATTAGCCACGAAGAGTAGAAATCGATCTCAGCTGGTACTCTGCATTCATAAAAGAATGCAGCAAGTGTAGGTCAGTACAAACAACAGGTACTGGTAGGTATCATAGGCCGACTAAGACTAGATAACGTATATAAAGAGAACAAGCAAGAAAAACATATAAACCAACAAGTACAAGTCAATATGAATCCATATCCACAGAACAAGTCATCCTTTATGTTATAGCATCTAAACCCAATTGTGCCAAGTCTTAGTATAATCAATCCGAATCAGTACATCACAGTAGTATCACAACAATCAACAGGAACCAAGATATAATGCAATGCAATAATGTATGTAGGATGAATGCAATGCATATACGGCTTTGTACAATATGTCCCGGACGAAGTAACTCCACGTCTCGACGATCATGACCCATGGGGGACCGCGAAGTCCATGTACCACTCGCTCCGAATATAACCTCGGATCACGAGCACACTCTCACGATCCCGGCAAAGACCTCGGCATCGGACACTCCGTCGTTCCCGTGAAGAAACCTCGGGCAACAAACACTCGTCTCTCTTTTTACCTCTCAGGCAAAGACCCGGGAGGCTACACTCTCTCACATATCATCATTAGTGCCATAACCATGCATATATCAATGTATCATGGAAATGCATATGAGTATGATGAAATGTAATGTTAAAAACCAATTCAATCCAAAGCGTACATACATGGAATACAAGTAATATCGAATAAGGCTACACAAAAAGCCACGATGGGATCACCATTCTCATCTCCATATCAATCAAGTAAAACACCGCAATATCATAGTCATGATATATCATTAGTCACAATACTCAATGTCTCAAGTGGCAACGAGCACAAAAAATAGATCAAGATAAGTCAACAACACAACGGGATGTGTATCCCCCAATCATACAACAAGGTCCAACCTAAGAAAATATCTAACCCAACTTGATACCCGCGAGGTTTATATGCATTCTCCGACAATATCATCTAAACATACGCTTCGCTAATCAAAGTCTCACCATAAGGTAAACCGTAACCTACCTCAATGCTTGAAACGTGATTGTCACGAACTTTCACGCTAAAGCTTTTCCTTCTCAAGTGCTTCCGAAACGGACAAGGTCTCTAGCGCTTATTCGTCACACAAATATGTGTACGCTGCCCAATAATACTTCAACCTTTATTAAAATATCATAGCTATGATTAGTTTACGAGGAATTCGATACGTATTTTGACACTCGCAATCCACTTTCTAACATTTAAGCGGCGGCAAGTTCGCATTTAAACCAACTAGTGCTACAATCTAATATTGCTAGTCATTATTTCATGTATCAATCCAAACTTGTTTAAACATGATTTAAGGGACCTTGGACAGTCCATAC
>NC_081344.1:26444512-26455119 GCF_029784015.1 Lycium ferocissimum
AATTCTACCATTTTTTGTTTTTGAAAAAAGTGTTTTTTGGCATGAGTGACTAATTTCTATTTGCGGAAATATGAAACAAAAACTACTTTTATCACAAGCTATTTATATCTACAAATGTATATTATTAGAACCCGTAGGTCAACGTATTTTCACGGATTCTTAATGCGGGGTGCCCAACACCTTCTGGGATCACCGAACACCTTACCCATACTTTGATTAGATTAGGTTTCTTTTAAAATTTAACCATTTTAAATGAATCCTTTTCGAATTGGTTTTTTTCTAATTTTCTAAAAATTAGGTGGCGACTCTAAAACATTATCCATTTAGAGCACCATTATGTAAAGGTATATTTTTCCTTTTTCCCGGTACAATTGACAACCGTACTTCCCCGGGACACTTTCCTTTTTTAAATGAGGCAAGTGCAAATGCGAATTGGAAAAAATAGTACCACTACATAAATTACGAGACTACGAATGATCTTAAGTACATCGCAAGACACGAGGTAGGTTGGGAAGTCGAGAAGTAAGCGTCCAGGTATGTTAAGGTTGTTCCTTCTTTTCTTGGCATGATTCCATATATGGTAGGAGCGTAAATAATCTTATGACTAGAGATTTGTCAAAGTAGAGCTTGTCATATTGTTGCATAGTTTCCGAGTGTTATGTTATTCTTTCTGAGGGGCCATATCCCCTCCCTACGTCCTTGAGTTTATAGAAAAACAGGAGAGACATGTTACAGTATCAGTATTTTTCAGCATATGCATGAGATACTGCATGATATACATATATATTTTCTTTCGCACGACACTTGGTCGGTGAGACATTTTCTTTGCTTTGGCCATTTGGTCGGTGAGACGGAATATGCCTGGCCTACGAGTCGGTGAGACAAATATGCACGGCCTACGGGTCAATGAGACGGTGCACCGGCCGCGGTCGGTGAGACGGATATGCGGCCTACGGGTCGGTGAGACAGTTGCCTAGCCGACGGGTCGGTGGGCAGTGCACGGCCGACGGGTCGGTGAGATTTTACGGTTGTGCGGCCACTTGGTGCAGCAGAGATATATAATAGTATTATATTGCATTTCATATGAGACAAATCAGGTGAGATATTCAGGGCATTCTTTGGCCTCCCGATTGTATTGTTTTCAGTTCAGTTTCAGTTATCGTTTGCCTTACATACTCAGTACATTATTTCATAATGACGTCTCTTTTGCCGGGGGAGGGGGGGCACTGCGTTCATGCCCGCAGGTTCAGGTAGCCAGACAGGCGATCCATCTCAGTAGGTCATCCACTCAGCTGCAGACAGCGCGCTCCACTTGGCTATAAGCTGCAGTCCTTTTTGGTATGCTATCTTGACATGTAGATATATGGGTATGACATGGCCTTGTCCTGTCTTTTCTACAGTTCGTGTTCCATAGAGGTCTGTAGACAGTTGTATATAGTTGGGATGTTGTGTAGCCTTGTCGGCTCTTATTTTTGTTGTACAACATCTGTAGCAACCTAGTACGCACCTTTGTTATCCCTGATATATATATATATATATATATATATATATATATATATATATATATATATATATATATATATATATATATATATATATATATATATATATATATATATATGCTGGTTATGAGTTCTTGATGCAGACTCTATTGTGTTAATCTTACAGGAGTTAGTATAACTCAGTTATAAACTATATATGGGCCACCCTGTCGCTTGGTGAGATTCAGGTATGAGTTTAGGGGTGCTTGGTCAGTAGAGGTCGGGCACTCATCATGACTCATCGGCTTGGGTCGTGACAACTAGGGCTTAAACGCCCAAAAAGATGTGTTATGTCAATGCCTTTTGGCACTCCACAAGAGTTGAATTTTGCTCTTAACCGTTTTCGCGAAGAGAACAATCGGATGAAAATACGTTGCCTCAGGGTAGAATATAACATAGTTACTTCAGATTCAGATCCAAGTGGATTCCGACTGTGAGATGTCCGATGACGATGATTCTCCATGATATTATTAATAGTGTATTGTATTAAATAAAGTTGGTGGGGTCATAGTCATGATCCCACAACCATTGAGTTTGATACCTATATAAAGAGCCTTTTGCTACTTAGTATCTACTTAAAATTCAATGTCGAATAGTAGAAATATAGATTGGTCGATATTTTTTCCACAGATTCGAATAGCAGTGGTGATGACAACTCAAATCAAAACAACTATTCCGGTGATTCCTCAACCGATAACAGTGAATTCGTGCTAGACGATTTCAGGCACCACCTTTTAATAGAGCGTAATGACGATTTACGCGAGCTAAAATATTCAGATCCACATGAATATTATTGTGGTTTACATCGCGAATGGCCAAATCGGTACACTGAATCACAACGACTTATTCGTGACTTGAAAAATCTCAATGCTCAAATCCCAAACAAGGTACTCAATAACTATGCCTCGAGTAGGTCCAGAAACTTGCGAGGCTGTCGTACAAAGGATTAGAAAAGAAAACAACATAATGCTAGCAAGACGTTGTAGATTTTACATGCTAAAGTTGGCCGAAGAATAAGCATCATCAACAAGTAGAGAATTAACATCTACAGAAAAAAGATATGTCTTAAGAAACCCAAAATATTGTTCTGAGGACGATATTGAGGACTTCTATTCTGATGATGATTAACAATATTGTGATTTTAGTTTTATGTTTAATTTATGATGATTTTGTTAATTTGAAGAACATTGGTATGTTTAGTTTTGTCAACTCAAGAGCATGAATTGATGAATGTATCTTAATTTTTTTCTTTCTTTGATGATTGTATTTTTACTACTTTCAGTTTGTTATTAATGAACAAGTTTAATTATTTTCATATTGTTATAACTTAAAGCTAATGACACCAAGTCTTCAAACAAAAATGGAGTTCGAGCACTTTTTAACTACTAAAACGACAATCTGAAGTTTATTGAGCCTACCTTATTAATCGCACAAAAATAAGAAAGATTCTATATAAAATATTGAAGTTTCGGAGTCCCGAAGCATGATTAATCTATGGCTAAAGTACATAAAAAAGTGTAAGAAAGAGGAGTTTAACCAAAAGAAAGAAAAAAAAAAAAAAAAGGAAGGGGGGGGGAGGGGGGGGGGGGCTTGAACGCATTAAATTCTTGCGTTAAAGGTAGTATGGTAACCTTGTTTTATGTTGGGATATTTTAATTCAAATTGTCTTTTTGGGGTCATTTTTGTTCGACTCGCAACTAGACACGAAAGAAACCAAAGAACTGGTATGCAGTAGCCGTGAAATACCTTGAAGGCTTGAACATGCAATATAAGGTTTGTCCATGTATTGTTGTTCTTTCTTCCTCCTTTCTTTTTTTTTTTTTTTTTTTTTTTTTGTGTGTGTGTGTGTGTGTTTCTACAACTAACTATTTTATCGCGAAGACTCAATTTTTTCCATCAATGCCCTTCACCATGTCCCTCCCTCTCCAACGACCTAAAAATGTTGCATCTATTTTCATGCCAATTTCTCTTACATAATTTTTTTCTTATTCTATTTAATTTTCTTTTTAATAGACGCAAAAGGCATATGGATCCATTAGCGAAATATCGTTCTATTTTTATCCTTTAAAAATAAATTTCACGTTGGATAAAATAGTCATTTGTTATTTTCCTAATATGTAGGAGTTTAAACCAACTAAAATTGTATGCATTAAATTCTTCCTTAATTCAAATACTTACTTTTATCTAATATTTAGGACTTTAAAATCAAAACTTTAATTACTCAAAATTTCCTTATTTGAATAGAAAATCCAATATAAATCAATTAAGATTTACCTTATGTAAATCCTTTTTCTTTTCATCTTTTACCTTGCAACTTAGAGCACATTATCACCGTACATAAATCCAACAAATACATCGTTAGTAAAAAATGAATTTTGCTTAGAGGTTCTTTCATATAATTGGGTAAATAAGTGACAAAACTAATACTATACAATTAATTTTTAATTTAGTATTTGAACTTAATACAAGTAAACAATATATTCATTTCATTTTTTTTTACTATTCGAAAATAGAGTTTTTTGGATAAGAATTATATTAAATATTTAAAATTTGGTATATTTAATATTAAGAATGTGAATCCGAAAAAATAAATATTTCTTTTAATTTGAGAACAAGTAATTAATCCGACAAGTATATTCTAAAAAAATAAAATTATAATACAATTATACTTAATTTTAAAGTGCTAAATATTAAATTCCTTTCTTAGTTTAAATAAAAAATATTTGAGATTCGAAATTTAATTACATTAGATAGTTTATAGAATATTCTAAAATGCTAGCGTTAACGATAAGAGTGAAATAATAGAAGACAAAATGTATTACAAATGAATTGTTTGCAATAAAATATTAATTCCAAATTAGTCAATTTAGACTTTATATTATGACTTGACAATTTTTTCCTATATGTTTGTTGTCAAATGATATACGCGCTTTGATTTGATCACGCGCACTTAATCTAGTTCAATAAAACAACCATGAAGCTGGACTTGTAGACTTAGCCTATGTTCAGACCCTTTTAACTCATGGCTATAGCAGTTATTCAAGCAAGGCCTCATTTGTAAAAATAGCTAAAAGAAGCTACTTTCGCAAATGTAGCCAGTCCAAGCTACCAGCCAATCTGACTTGTGAAAGTATTAATGTGTGTTAATATTGTTATAAATATTAATTATTATTGTGGATGTCTATCTTTAGGAGAAATATTAGGATTAGTGACTTTGGAATCAAGTCACTTTTTCCCTATAAATATAGAGGTTCCCCTTCATTGTAAATTAATACCTAACAAGAGAAATAAAGATATCTCCTCTCTTCTCTCTTTCACCACAATATTCTTCTTGTTTGCTTTATTATTTTATAACACGTTATCAGCACGAGACTCTGCCATCTTGGGCAAATATTTTAAAAAGATCGAAGAGCAAGATAAGTATCTTACGCGATAGTTTCTTGTTGTGTCAAAATTCAATTTTGTAGTATTTGCTTAATCATTATTTTCTCTATTATGAAGTGATTTTATTGAGTAGATTCAAGTTCTACCAAAAAGTTTCGGTGCTTGATACGGCGCACAAGAATCTCTTTGCTACGTAAATTAACCAAATTGTTTACCAGAGTGGCAAAACAATGAGTTGAAGGTATGCACTATTAATTAATAATAGAAGACAAAGAAAAGTTACTGTATACATGAGCTTGCTTCAAGAGGTCTACGGTTTGCACTTACATAAATTTAGATGCAATTAAAATTTGCTCCTACAGAGCATTATCGTTAGATGTGGCAAAATTTCACAAGCTTTATTGTGGTTAAATTTATTTATGCCTCAAATTTGTTCCTGAAGAACAATAATGTTAATACGGATTATGATGTTAATCTCATATTTCTTAATGGTTAAATGAGAATTTGGAAGAAATAAATAACCACCAGAAGTGGCAATATTTCTATAGGCTTGTGATTATAATTGAAGATATGTTTGAGAAGGATTCTCTATATTATATGCCCGATTTGTTCCGAAGTAACAATATTTTAAAAGAGGTTATAAGAGGTTATAATTTTATATGATTAGGCACGTTCACATGATTATATATGTTTCCTTCTCGAAGAACGGAAGCTTTTGATAAATGTACAAATACGGATTCATTCCACGAAGTGAATGTGAGCATGCGATAAGGTTATAACTACGGACGTGCGTTTTGGTTGTGAAGTTATAACGACCCATCTCCAGAAGAGATGAAAAAAAAAAGAGAAAAAAAATAACCTTTCACTACCAAGTATGAACGGTTTTTCCTGTGCAAGGATAATGACGTGACTTGCTGGATACTTTCAATTCTTTAATTAGTTCAAATTATACCTTATACAAATACACATGACTATATTTTGCTGAATTAATTCTCTATGTTTAGTTTCTTTTGGTTGTGCTCATATCTCATCGTTCTACATGGCTTATGTTTTAAACACATATTTATGTGTTTGAGTAGAATAGTGTTAAATCAAAACTACTCTGATGTTCTTTTTTCTCTGCCATCAATTTATATTATCACCCAACTACATGAACTAATGATAAAATTAAAATCATATACCTATTTGGAAATAATGAACGTAAAGATTTTTCTTATTTATCGCAAGCTTCGATTTTTAGTTATTTAAGGTGGCAAGATAATGAAGGAAATTTGTATATTTAATTTTCTGCAATTTTCTTAAAGTGTTGGGATTTACAACGTAACTAAGGAATGGTTCTATATGTATTTTGATGGTCTAGAAGTATTGGTATGACTTCTGACAAGCTAAAAAAGGTTTGAGAAATATATTGAGCGGTGTTTTCTTGTCGTTGAGAGAAATAATGAGATATTGAAAATTATGTATAAAGTTATCTAAATGAGTCAAGTTTCATTCCCCGAAGTGAATGAAAAAATACCACAACACACCTCTGAAGAGATAAAATAACAAAGGATACGATGTTATTTTGTGGTATGTAAGATCATTGCTACACGTACTGTCGTATGTCAAATCATCTTGGATACTTTTATTATATATCGTTCCAAGGCAAATGAAAAGATTTTGTAGAATATTTTCTATTATAACCACATTGATAGCATGATTAGTTGTTATTGATTTCCAAGGAAATAACAAATTCATGTATTTTCTTGATCAAGGATGTAATATTTATGTGGTCATCATTAAGATACGAAATATTCGAATGTTAATAGTGAATCTCTGGAAGGAGATGTTTGAAAATACTCAAGTTTAGAACATAATGTTTACTTTTCGTTATTATGAATTTATTATCAAATGTAAATTAGTCCACTGTCTTCTTACATGACATCGGAAAGATCTAATCAAATTCTCTTTCATGACACCAGCAGTGTCTAAGCAATATGTGGTAGTACAAAATTAATGATCAAGGTCCAGAAGAGCCTAATTATTTGTCTACAAGAATTATGATTTTGATAGGTGTCCGAACAATATGTGATTATGGAGAATAAATTAAAGGCTCTGAAGAGCTTATATACTATTATGTCATTCATTCTTGATTGTAATATACAAAGTTGTTATGATCGAAACCCAAGTTGCAGTAAACCCGAAGTTTACTAAAGTAAATGACTATCATATTGAAGTTATAAATGATTGGAGGATTAAATATCTTGAAAATTATAGTGGGTAAGAAATATGTATATGAATGGTTACCCTCTTTATTCTCCAAATTGTACTACACAAATATAACCATGATGAAATCACATGTTACTGTAAACCAGAAGTTTATTGGTACAAAAATAATAATTCATATCATAGTAAACCAGAAGTTTACTAAAACAAATAGCACATGGCATGGTAAACTTGAAGTTTACTAGTATAAATAATTTTATTAGTCGGCATGAGCGGTTCGGCCATCCCGATTCAAATATGATTGAGTATTTGACATATATTGAAGAACTAGAAGATTCTTCAAGAATTTATCTTTGTTGCTTGTTCCCGTGATAAGTTGATTATAATGGTTAATATTGGGATTGAATTCCCTAAATTCTGAAGAAAAAAAATATAAAAGGTGAATATGGGCCCGTTCGCACATTATGTGATGTCTTAAATAGATACATCAATAAGACGGTCACATGTGTGTTTATTGTCAACCCGTAGTTTGACATATGCAAAGTTACTTGCTCAAAATAATTGAGTTGAGAGCACACTTTTTAGATTATGTAATCAAGATAATTCATCTTGTTAATGTTGGTTTATATCAAAGCTGGTTTGACATTGAATGCCTCCGATAAATGGAAAACAACCATTGCTTAGAGAACAAATTTAACCCGTTCTAAGATATGATGTATTGTATACAACATCACTTGTATGCTTCGAGCCAATAAATTATGATAAATGCTCTCCTCATAATGGTTCGGGGTTAGGAACCAAATATTTCCATCTAACTTTTTTTATGTGTGGTATATGATTAATTAATCTACCATGATGCACAAAGATGGATTCCCCAAAAAGATGGGATATATGTTAGTTTTTCTAACATAAGGGGAAGAATAAGCGGTGAATATATGTTATGAATTATCATTAGTATGATCCTCATTTAAAGGATAATTCAACTCAAATGCTAGAAGCATTTGCCGACCCAAAATTAATTTCTAATTTCGATGCAAAGTGCTCTATTAAATTCATGTCCACGAAGGACGGAAGTCTGACATGCATGAGCGTGGTAGACTAATCGGTTCCAAACGCAATAATCATTGAAAAGAAAGAGGGAGAAAATGATTAATGATCATTTTAAGCGAGTCAATGTGCTCTTGAGAGCCTACGACATAACACTTTATGAAACCTCATGAGAGATTTAGGTACCTAAAAATAATGGAAGTGATGAGATCTCAATAAGTTATGTCACATTGAGAACCGATACAAATGATATATCATCGACAATATCTTTGGTACAATATAGCGCAATATTGTAAAAGATTGTGAGGATCTAAATTTTACGTCTATTAAAGCATGCTAACGCAGAAATTATTATCAAGTGAAATGACACATCTTGGTAAGCGTAAAGCTTATTGGACACAACATCTGCATACACCGTTTCTTGAAGATATAACATTTAAATAGAAATAGATTTTGTCTAACGACCTATATGAATTACTTGACAAAATTATATGAAAATTCTGAAGAATTTTGAATGCACGAAGCATATACAGAAATTTGTAGAAATTTGTTCATAATTCTCATATGAATTAAGTGAAGCAAAGGTGAACGCGATTTTATCACCTTAATGAATATTTACGACTAAGGGTACAAACGACTCTATTTATCCGTATGACTTTGTGAAAATCAAAATCATCATATTGTTGGTGCAAGTTGATTACTTGAATATTATTGAAACTCTTGAAGAGTTTTCAAAAGCAATTTATTATGCATTTGAAAGAAGTTGAAATGAGAAACTTGCGAAATTTTTTTGGTACGAAGTGCCATATCTTTATGCAATTGATGCATTTATATATTTTGCTATGACTATGAAGGATTATGGTCATACGATGTTGTTTTACATGACAGTCAAATCATATAAAGATAACAACTGTTTATAAAGCAAGTCAAGAATGCACTTGGAGTGATTTCAACAATATTATATACTGATGCAACTCTATCCAAAAAAGAAGATGGAACAACATACATAGTCCAACTAAAGAGGGTTCATAAAAGGACAAAGCTCATTTCACCAAAGTTGTTCTTCACAAACGAGCTCCAAAAGAATGGTGATACCAAGGTGCAACAAATTGTTCGAGTGATAATATACCTGATGCGTATTCACAAGTCTATACCAACTCCAACTCTCGAGTGAAGATGTGAAGATTCAAGTTTTGGAATGAAGTTCTCATCGAGGAGGAGTTGATGCGCGTTGTACTCTTTTCCCTTTCAAGGTTTTTGTCCCAGTTCGGTTTTTCCTTGTAAGGTTTTTAATGAGGGCAATCAAATAGCGTATTATTAGAAATGTGTACTCTTTTTCCTTCACTAGATTTTTTCCCATTGGGTTTTTTCTAATAGGGTTTTAACGAGGCACATTATCTATTAAATAGACATCCAAGGTGGAGTGTTATAAATATTAATTATTATTGTGGATGTCTATCTTTAGGAGAAATATTAGGGTTAGTGACTTTGGAATCAAGTCACTTTTTCCCTATAAATATAGAAGTTCCCCTTCATTGTAAATTAATACCTAACAAGAGAAATAAAGATATCTCCTCTCTTCTCTCTTTCACCACAATATTCTTCTTGTTTCCTTTATTATTTTATAACAGGTTGCGGATACAGTTTCACCAAACGACGCTATTACGTGCTAAGCCATCTCCCTCCCCTACTGAACCCGCACATGTGGTGTCATATACTGAGTCCGCAACTTTTTTAACCCAAAAAGTGTCAAAAGGCATCAGGGGCGGCTGTGAACTGGTGGCTTAAAGCCAACTTTAAGTAGAGGCCCTTAACTTTAATTAATAAAATTAAAATTATATATATGTATATATATATATATATATATAAATTTTATTGGATTTAAATCCATAAATTAATTTGGACTATATTAAGTTCAAGAAAATAGTCCAAATGATGTGGCTAATATGATTGGGTTAATCATCCAATTTTAAATACATTGGGCTAGCCATTTAATCGAGTTCCAAATGATGAGCCACTTTAATAGCCCAAGGTCCAAATAGCTATTAGCCCATTTTAAAATTCAGGCCTATGCCAAATGTCAAAGGAGGTGGCAATCCAGGTCAAATTAATGAGCCAATGAAATCATGCCAAGTGTATAGATGACATGCTCTGGCCAATCAAATCACAAAGCTACACCTTCCCTAAAACTATAAATAGGGGTCCTCATAACTCACAAAGGGGAAGGAATTAAGAACAAGAAGCAAGAAGAGAGCTCGTGGATCAAAGTCTACATATTTCTCTACAAGCTACAAGTTCAAGTATCCAAGCAATCAAGTTCAAGCTCAAGTTCAAGTTCAAGTTCAAGATTAAGAACGAAGACAAATATCAAAGTGTTAAGATCAAGTTACTTTTTCTTTGGGAAATACCAAAATTTAAACTCCAAAAAAC
>NC_081344.1:26455219-26579224 GCF_029784015.1 Lycium ferocissimum
GTGTATTTTGTAAAGGGAACATATAGAAAGAGTTTTTTTTTAGGCCACAAACAATTCATTTTTCTTTAAACCAACTGCGCAAAATAATATAAAAAGTTCTTTCTTAAAAGGGTCAAAACAGTCCAATTTACGCCTAATTTACCAAAATTTAGGTAAGGGTATTCTAAAAACATATTAAGCGGATTAACTCGATCCATGTGTGAGTGAAGCATGAATAAAATATAAACCAACAAAACAATAAATAAACTTTCCATTCTTTTAGAAAACTACTATCCTTATATATCAAAGGAACTAATTATACCCGGATATCATAAATCTAAACTTAAATACCCTATATATAAAGGGGATATATTAAAAAAAATGATATGCAACACGACAGTTTTTTACCGAAAATAAACACTAAGTAAACAGTTCAAGAAAATACTCACACATTGGAATTCGAAGGTCGACCGTATGGTACGGATCCTTAATACTAGGGTACCAAACACCTTCTCTGGAGGATCACTAGAAACCTTACCTAGAATTTTGGATTAAGAAGGTTTTTTCACGGCTTATGAATAAACCCTTCAAAATCGGTTTTCTTAATTTTCTAAAAATTAGGTGGAGACTCTTTTAAAACAAAGTCCGAAAGAGCACCAACGATTTTGAAGTTGCTTTTCCAAGTGCTAACCCCGCCCGCGAAAATGCGAACCGTCACAGTGTGTATATCTGGTTCGGTTCCCAATGCACTCGGATACATTTTGGGACTTGGGTTGGGAAATTGAAAATGAGGTATCGGTGGTTGACTCGGTCAATGAGACCTCCGTTGGAAATTCCGAGACCATGGGTGCATTCGTAGCGTATTTTTATATTGATATGTGTATGTGGTTTATGAGCAGATGGCCTCGGGAGTGGTTCGGGATTTCGATTGAGACTTAGAAAAATTGGGGGATTTCTGGTACCTGGTGTCCGCATTGGCGGCACCGGTCACCGTCCCCGGCCGACACGGCCGTATTCTTGTTGGTAGACAGGGAGGCAAGTGCTATTGGTCCAGACCGCCACGGTGGTTTGTTGGGGAGCTGTTGCAGCGCCGCATTTGTGGCCCCCATTACCGTCGTGGCGGTAACAGGCCTGTTATTTCATTAAGCGTATTTTAAATAAGCCTTTAGTCCCTCATTTAATACCATTACAAAAATAGAGCTCTTGGGATCTGTTCTTTGAGATTTTTAGAGAAGATTCTTGGTGGTAAGTTTGCCTAATCCTTTCACTATTTCATTAATCCTAATCATCATAGATTCCTCCTTCCCTTAATAATCCCTTAGTAATGGAAGATGAAAGTGGGTTTTGATGAATGTTCTAACTAGGTTTATTAATGATGAAATGGATGGAGTTTATTCTAGATTTTGATGAATCTAAGTTTGTTAATCATATATCTTCCATTATTAGAGTTGAATTCTTGAATCAAAGAGTTAGGGTTAATACCCAATTTTGGGGGTTTTGCTTGAAATCAGAAATTAGGCCTATCCTTGAGTTAAATCAACAATTAGTAGTTAGCTTATGATCACCTAGTGCTTAATTTGATATTTTGCTTTCGAATTTCCTGTTTTGACCTTGTGGGACCCGTTTCCCAAATTCTAGAGTTGGAATTGACCTAAATTGAATGGTAGCAATATTAGTATCATTCTTCCTGATTTCTAATCTAGATTTCGATTATGCTTAGACTACTTTGGTTCTGAGGCTCAGCAGAAAGGCAAGGCAATAGAGTGAGTTGTTGGTGTTGCGGTTTAGCCATCCAGGTAGGTTATGGCTTACCTTTGGTGAGACTTCGCATAGCGAAGCATATATTTAGATTATATCGTCAGAGAAATCATGTGAACCTTCGGGTATAAAGTTGGGATGGATATTGTCTTAGGTTGGGCCCTGTTGTGTGTTTGGGACTAGCCATCCCGGTGTGTTGTGATTGATTGTTCTATCATATTGGCTTGATGCCACGTGTTGTTAGTAGATATTGACATTGTTGTTCCATCTTGATTATGATATTGTTGGTGTACCCACTGTTGGTACTTGTGATTCAGATATATTGTTGGCGTACCCACCGTGGATACTTGTCATTCTAATATATTATTGGCTTACCCACTGTTGGTACTTGTGATATTAAGCATGATTATTGATATGCATACATGCATTGCACGCACTCTCATTCTTCATGATATACTGTTGAGATACTGTTGATACTTGATAGAACACTGTGATGAGCTGGGCTCGGTTTTTACTTGAGTGATGTGAGAGTCCGATATCCGATGTTCATCCCGAATTCATGGATTGAGTGAGTGCATGGACTCTGCGGGTCCCCTAGTATGGTACCGGTGAGAACCCCCCGTGGGCAAAGATCCGAGGTCCCGTCTGTCTATTGAGCAAAGATCCGGGATGGGTGGCACTTAGACTTTGCGAGTCACCTTGGGTTGTGCTACCGAGATGTTGATATTTCCGTCCGGAGTACATGTGTACACAACATTTGCATGGCATTGCATTGTATCCATACATTCTTTTGCATTGCATTGCATCGCGTCTTGATTTGGAGATGATTAGATGTTGTACTTGTGATGTTGGATTTGGACTTGATATATTGCGAATTGGCACACTTGGGATTAGATGCTCTACTTAGGCGTTGACACATACTTGGCTTCTGTTATGTTTTATTTATACTTGTTGGTTTAATTTCCTATCTTGCTTTATTATCTGAATTGTGTTAGCTATGCTTAGTCGGCCGATGATGCCTACCAGTACCGTTGTTTTGTCTTGACCTTTGCACTTGCTTGCATTTCATATGAATGCGAGTATTAGGTTGGTGTACTTCTATCTCCCGTGCACGATTGTCGTCTTCGGCATTAGCAGGAGTCTTGGGTGAGCACGGCCGTCCGCTGTCTTGAAGACTTCTCTATTACTTATGTCCTATTCCTATTCAGAGACAAATATTTTTATGTATTATTATTCCAGACTTGTGTTATTTTCTTTTAGATGCTCTTGTATGACTTAGACTAGACCCTGGGGGTATTATTATTGTCCCACACTATCTCTACTATATATGTTAACGTGAGACTTACGTATCTATTCTTTTCCGCTTGATTGATTATTTGTTATGTCTTTATTTATTGTCGGGTTGAGGGTTCGCTTACCGAGGTGGGAAAGGTAAGTGCCCGCACGGCTTAGGCAAAATAGGTTGTGACAAAAGGGGCAAAACTAAAAGGGTTTATTATTAACCACAATATTTCAAATATAACCAAATTAAGACATAATTAAATGATTAAACCATTAAAAAGCTGATTTTACAATAAGGACCATGATTGCCTAGAACCATGAATTGGTTATTTTAATTATGGCCGTAATAAAAATAATTAAGGCAATTCAAGGCTAGTTTTGCAATAATGACACTAATTGACTAAATCCATGAAAATTGTCTATTTCAGTAAGGCAAGAATTAAACTTAACAATTGATTATTTCAATTGTAGCCACTATTAGCCATATAGTAAATAATTTGTGGAATTTAACCATCATTAAACACTTGATTAATTATGATTAACTCTAATAATTTGTACAAATGCATATTGAATATGTAAAATTAAGAATTGAGGGGTAAAATAATTAATTCATTCAATTAATCTGATCCCTTGAATTAATCGGAGTGAAATGCTTGTTGATTGACTTTCTGATAATTTTATCAATTAAATAAACAATTGTTTCAGATTACTTTTTCTTAAAAATATGTAAATTATTTTCCAGATGATTCATATTATTATAGAAGTTATTTGTCACGACCTAATTTTGCCTAAGCCGTGCGGGCACTTACCTTACCACCTCGGTAAGCGAACCCCCAACCCATCAATGAATAAATACGTAAATAATGAATATTAAGCAACAAAATACAAATGAATACAAAAGTCTCACGATATATATATATATATATATATATATATATATATATATATAGTGCAGAATAATAATAACACCCCCAAGGTTTAGTCTGAATAATACAAGAGTATCTAAAAAGGGGAATAATACAGGTATAGAATAATAATACATAAGTGTCTATGTCTCTGAATAGAATATGACATAAAGATAGAGAAGTCTTCAAGGCAGCGAGCAGCCATGCTCACCCTGGAAACTCGAAGATAAAGCTGAAGCCACTATCAGCCACGTGTCACGGAAGTAGATCCGACCTAATACTCTGAATTCATAAAGGAATGCAGCAAGTGCCAGTCAGTACAAGACAACAGTACTGGTAGGCATCATCGGCGGACTAAGCATAGCTAACGCAACCCAGATAATAAAGCAGATAAACCGAGAAGTGTAAGTCAATATAATCAATTCCAGGTATACTTCATCGCCTACGTAAAGCATCTAATCCCAAATGTGCCAAGTCTGAATATATCCAATCTGAATGCAATTATAACAAGTACAACACCAAAACATCTCATAATCAAGTCATAATGCAATACAATGCAATAGTGTATGAATGCAATGCAATGCAATAGTGTATGAATGCAATGCAATGCAATAGTGTATGAATGCAATGCAATGCCATGCAAATGTTGTGTACACATGTACTCCGGATGGAAATATCGACATCTCGGTAGCACAACCCAGTGTGACTCGCGAAGTCTAAGTGCCACCCATCCCGGATCTTTTCCCAACAGACAGACGGGACCCCGAATTTTTGCCCACAGGAGGGTCTCACTGGCACCACTCCGGGGGACCCGTGGAGTCCATGCACTCACTCAATCAACGATTCCGAAACTAACATCGGACATCGGCCATCTCACGTCACTCAAGTAAAATCGAGCCCAACTCATCAAAGTGTTCCATCAAGTATCATCAGTATCTCAACAATGTATCATGAAAATGAGAGTGCGTGCAATGTATGTATCAACATCAATAATCATGCTCAATATCACAAGTACCGGCAATGGGTACGCCAACAATATATCCGAATCACAAATACCAACAGTGGGTATGCCAACAATATAACCGAATCACAAGTACCAACAGTAGGTACGCCAACAATATCAAAATCAAGACGATAAACAGAATCCAATATCTATCAACAACTCATGGCATCAAGCCAACACAATAGAACAATCAAATCACAACACAACGGGGTGGCTAGTCCCAACACACAACAGGGCCCAACCTAAGGCAATATCCAACCCAACTTCATACCTGAAGGTTCACATGCTGTCTCTGACAATATATTCAAAATATGTGCTTCGCTATACGAAGTCTCACCAAGGGTAAGCCATAACCTACATAGATGGCCGAACCGCAACACCAACAACTCACTCCTTTGCCTTGCCTTTCCACTGAACCTCGGAACCAAAGTAGTTTAAGCATAATCGAAATCTAGATTTGAAATCATGAAGAATGATACTAATATTGCTACTATTCAATCTAGGTCAATTCTAACCCTAGAAGTTGGGAAAACGGGCCCATAAGGGCAAAATGGAAAATTCGGAAGTAAAATATCAAATTAAGCACTTAGTGATCAAAACCCAATCACTAATTGCTAAATTAACTCATAGATTTACCCAATTTCAAATTTGAAGTAAAACACCCAATTTGGGTATAAACCCTAACTCTTTGATTCCGAAATTCAACACTAGAAATGGAAGATATATGATTAATAAGCTTAGATTCATCAAAATCTAACATAAACACCGTCAATTTCATCATTAATAAGCCTAGGGAAAAATTCATCAAAACCCACTTCCATCTTCCATTACTAAGGGATTATTAAAGGAGAGGAGGAATCTATGATGATTAGGATCAATGGAATAGTAAAGGGATTAGCAAGATTTACCTCCAAGAATTTTCTCCAAATATCTCCAGGAATAGTCCCCAAAGCTCTAATTTCGAATTGGACATAAATGAGGGTCTAAAGGCTTAGTTAAATCACACTTAATGAAATAACAGGCCCGTTACCGCCACGACGGTAACGGGACCGAAACAGCGGCGCAGCTACAGCGCTCCCTAGATTGCCCAAGCGGCCAACATACCACAGTAGCGGTGCCGCTGGGACGGCCCTGGTGCCGCCAATGCAGGCACCAGGTGCCAGAATCCCCCAATTTTCCCTAAGTCCCAATCAAAGTCCCGAACCATTCCCGATGCCATCTGCTCGCCAATCACATACACAAACCCACACGAAAATACGCTACGAATGCTCTCGTGGCCTCGAAATTCCCAACGGATGTCTCGTTGAACGAGTCAACCCCCGATGCCTTAATTTTATTTTCCTAACCCAAGTCCCAAAATGCATCCGAGTGCATTGAGAACCGAACCAGATATCCACACAAATGATAAATGACCATCCGGACCTCTCGGAATCGACGGATTTTCAAAAAAGGTCTATTTACCCAAAAGTAAACTTCGGGTCAAAATGCGCTAGTCAATGCTCGGAAAAGGGCAAAAATGCCGAAAAGACTATAACGACCAAACGGGTCGTTACATCAGATACCAATTGAACCGTCGCTTGTCCTCGAGCGAAGAAAAGAAAGAAAGCAGGGAAATACCTGAATCGGTAAACAACTGAGGATATCGGCTACACATGTCGGACTCGGTCTCCCAAGTAGCCTCCTTAGCAGGACGGTGCTTCCATTGCACCTTCACAGAAGCGATTT
The DNA here is from genome assembly GCF_029784015.1 of Lycium ferocissimum. Lineage (NCBI taxonomy): Eukaryota > Viridiplantae > Streptophyta > Magnoliopsida > Solanales > Solanaceae > Lycium > Lycium ferocissimum. Next base: position 26,461,871 of record NC_081344.1, read on the forward strand.
CTTTCGACCTCAACTTTCGAATCTGCCTATCCAAGATTGTGATAGGCTCCTCCTCATAAGTTAAATTCTCATCAAGCAATATAGCATCCCAAAGAATAATATAGGTACCGTCGGCATGGTACTTCTTCAGCATCGAAACATGAAAAACTGGATGAGCTCCCGCCAAGCCTAGTCGCAATGCCAACTCATAAGCTACTTCACCGATACGGTCAACTATCTCAAACGGACCAATATACCTGAGGCTCAACTTGCCCCTCTTACCAAACCTCATAACACCTTTCATGGGTGAAACCTTCAATAGAACCTGGTCACCAATAGCAAACTTCAAATCCTGGACCTTTCGGTCCGCATACATCTTTTTCCAACTCGAAATTTGTTAAAAGCTTGGCCTGAATAACTCTCACTTTATCAAGGGACTCTCTCAATGGATCCGTGCTGCAAGGCCGAGCCTCGAATCCATCAAACAACCCAATTGGAGATCTACATCTCTTACCATATAAAGCCTCAAAAGGCGCCATGCCAATACTTGAATGATAACTGTTGTTGTACACAAACTCTACTATGAGAAAGTGTTGATCCCAATGACCACCAAAATCAATAATACACGCTCTCAATATGTCCTCGAGCACCTGAATAGTCCCCTTGGACTGGCCATCAGTCTGGGGATCAAAAGCTGTACTAAGATCCAATCGGGTACCTACTCCTCATGAAAAACCCTCCAGAAACGGGAAGTGAAAAATAGTAACCCGATCAGATACAACAGAAATAGGAAACCCATGCAACCTCACAATATCCCGAATGTACATCTTTGCTAACTTCTCCGCGGTATAAGAAACCTGAACTGGAACAAAGTGAGCGGAGTTAGTCAACCGATCAACTATCACCCAAATAGAATCAAACTTGCCAAGGGTCTTTGGAAGACCCGTGACAAAATCCATGGTAATCCTCTCCCACTTCCACTCGGGAATGGGCATCCTCTGAAGTACCCCACCGGGTCGCTGGTGCTCATACTTTACCTGCTGACAATTTTCACACTTAGCCATAAAATCAACTATATCTCTCTTCATCCAATGCCACCAATAGTGCTATCTCAAATCACGGTACATCTTAGTCACCCCCGGATAAATGGAATAGCGAGAGCTATGAGCCTCAGACAAGATCAATTGAATAAAATCACTAACACGAGGAACACACATGCGCCCTCTAATCCTCAAAAAGCCTCACCTCTCAAAACTCTATCCCGAATCTTGCTCAACTGAGCATCCTCAAACTGGCGATTCCTGATCCGATCCAAAAAGGATGACTTCGTATCTAAACAAGCCAAAATCTTGCCCAGGGCAAAAATATCAAGGCGAATGAAACTGTTGGCCAGAGTCTCAACCTCCACGGCCAAAAAACTCTTGGAAACAATCAATCGAGCTAAACTCCCCATAATCACTGCTTTGCGACTCAAGGCATCAGCCACCACATTGGCTTTCCCGGGATGATACAGAATAGAGATGTCATAGTCCTTCAGGAGCTCCATCCATCGGCCGCTGATCGCCCGGAATTAAGATCTATTTGGGTAAACACATGATGAAGACTATAGTGATCGGTGAAAACCTCACAATGAACACAGTACAAATAATGCCTCTAAATCTTCAAAGCGAAGACCACAGCCAACAACTCCAAATCATTGGTAGGGTAATTCTTCTCATGAACCTTCAATTGTTGGGAAGTATAAGCTATCACTCTACTCTCCTGCATCAATACAACTCCCAAACCCATACGGGACCCATCACAACAGACAACAAAATCCTTACTTTCCACATGTAATGCTAAAATCAGAGCTGTAGTCAAAAAAAGTTTGAGCCTTTGAAAGCTCTCCTCATAATCATCTGTCCACTGGAGGGGAACATCTTTCTGAGTCAATCTGGTCAAGGATGAAGCAATAGCAGCAAAACCCTTCACAAAGCGATGGTAATAACTAGCTAAACCCACAAAACTACGAATCTCAATAGCAGTAGTGGGCCTCGCCCAACCTTTCACAACCTCAATCTTCTGTGGATCAATCATAATCCCATCCTTAGACACAACATGGCCCAAGAATGCTATAGACTCCAACAAGAACTCACACCTAGAAAACTTAGCAAATAGGCTATGCCTCTTTAACAACCCAAGAACAGAACGAAGATGGCTCTCATGCTCCTCCCTACTCTTGGAATACACCAAGATGTCAACAATGAATACAATTATAAAGGAATCCAAGAATGGCCTAAAAATGCCATTCATCAAGGTCATGAATGCAGTCGGGGCATTGCTAAGCCCAAAAGGCATCACTAGAAACTCATAGTGGCCATATCTCATCCAAAAGGCCGTCTTCGGAATATCCTCCGCCCTGATCTTCAACTGGTGATAGAAGGAACGCAAATCAATCTTCGAAAACACTGAAGCACCCTGAAGCTGGTAAAACAAAAAATCGATACGAGGCATAGGGCACTTGTTCCAAATAGTAATCAATACACATGCTCATGGTCCCATCTTTCTTTTTCACAAATAACACAGGAGCACCCCAAGGGGAGACACTCGGTCTAATGAACCCCTTGCTCAATAAATCCTGTAACTGCTCCTTAATCTTCCTCAACTCGGCAGGTGCCATCTGATATGGCGAAATAGAGATGGGACGAGTGCCCGAATCCAAATCAATACAGAAACCAATGTTGCGATCGGGTGCCATTGTAATGACCCTTCCGGTCGTTATGGGAAATTAGGACTCCATTAGAAATTCTAAGGCAGCGGGTGGTTCGTAGGCGTCTTTTTATATGTATACATGTTTTGTGTTGTGTTTTTGAGGCCTTGGATGAAATGTGAGGTAATAGGGGGAAAAAGACGAGAAAAACGAGTCGATCGCCCAAAATGCACCCTTGTGGCGATGGGAGTACCAGATGTACGGTACCACGATGGCGTGGGTCGACCACTCCCGGCCGCCGCCCACTTTCTCTTGTGGCAGCTATGGCGGACAATTGCCCGCTAAGGCGATGCCGCTATAGCGGGGTAGTGACCGCTATAGCGGTGAGTGGATTTATCTTAGGTCCGCCATAGCGGTGGATTGCCCGCTATAGCGGGACCGCTGCATGGGCTTAGTGACCGCCACAACGGTCGACGTGAAGGCAGTATCCGTGTTTTAATGCCTTAGTTTTATGTTTTCATTCATAACACACCAACACACTTCCCAACAAGCACCTAGAGAGGATTTTCAAGCTAGGGCAAGTTAACCTTGAGAGGTAAGTGTCTTTGCTTTCCATTCTACCATTCCATTCCCTCTGTTATTGTAATCATCTTCATGGGTCTTTAATGGTGAAAGTGAAGTAGGAACTATAGAATATCAATAAACTTTCTAAACTTGATGGGTTGGGATTATTAACGCGTATTTATCAATTAAATTGATTGATTAGTTGCTAGTTGTCATAAATTGAACATTTAGAATAGTAAACTAAGTTATTGAGACCTAGGGTTCTATAAAAATTGGTGTCTTTACCATAAAAACTGCTTGTAATGGGAATGTTTGATAGAATGTGGTATAAATTGATGGTTTATGAATATTAGGGGCTTTGATAGGTTGTTTATCACCTAGAAAATCATCCACCCTTAGAATGGGGAGAGGGAAGGGTATTCTTGCCTTGGTATTTGTAAATTGAGCAATGTGACTCATTGAGCCTTCTATTTTTAGACCGTGAATGTATTGTGGCTTTAAGGAAAAGGAAAGGTTGTAGCAGAGTGACGGACATTGTTCTAGCTCTACTTTGAGGTAAGTTACGATTTCCTTAAGTTAGACTTTGGTTAGTTGATTGTATGTTTGGTGATCTCCTTAGGAGAAAGTATGTCTTGTTTTCATGCATGGTATTATGTGGTCAATTCTTATGTGAATGTGATTGATTGATTATGTAGGCTTCGTGCCATTATTCCTGTGTGATTAATTCTACAGTGGATATGTTGTGATGAGAAGCTATTATAATCTTCTCAAGGGTATTGTGATACGGAATGATGAGCTGAATTCTTAATATTGGAAAGGTAAGAAACATTGTTCTGTAAAAGTTATAGAAAGGCACTCATGTGACTTAGATTATGAGCTCGTTGTCTGAGGATAGTTCCGGATATAAGAGATACTTGATACGCCCCGTGATCGAGGTTCGTTCCGGGATCGAGGTTTGCGCTCGGGTCCGAGGGGTATTCCGGAACGAGTGGTACATGGACACCATGGGCCCCCTGCAGGTCATGACTACTGAGCTAAGACATCAGCTAGCATGTATGTACAGTGCGTGTGGTTATTGTGGTAAATTTGTTTCCGTTGTTGACTTACGTGATTGTGATGCTTGACATCTTGGTGATTGATTGTGATTGTTCTTGGTTGACTTGCTGTGATTTACTGATGTTCCTGACTGTTGACTGGCGTGTTTTATTCTATTGATTTTATGAAATATGCATGATACTAATCTTAGTTGACCTATGATGCTTACCGGTACATAGTGTTTGTACTTATACTACCTTGCTGCATTCTTGAGTGTAGATTATGATATAGAGAACGCTGATCATCCTCAGAGGATATTTGTTGACTGATTTTAGGGTGAGCTTCTTCCCATGCGAGGCCGCCCGAAGATCTTCTTCCTATTATGTCTTTTCGTATTCTAGACATTATGGATTACTTACTTATTAGACATCAAATTCTTATACTTGTTTTTGGCTTAGAGTGTTGTACGATGTCTTTTGAATTTTGGGTATTGTAATAGTTAGAACTTCCGCACTTACTACAGTATTTATGGCATGATTTACTTGTTCTTTGTTGTTAAATGAGTAATAATTGTTTAGCTTGATTAATATAAAATCGGATTGAATGGATAGGTGTTTCGTATGTTGGTTCGCCCACTAGGATTTAGATGGGTGCCAGTCATGGCGGGTTGGGTCATGACAAAGTTGGTATCAGAGCTTTAGGTTCTTCAATCTCATCGTACAAGGACATGTCTAGCAGAGTCTTATAGATCGGTACGGAGACGTCTGTGCTTATCATCTGGAGGTACGGCGAACACTAGGAAAACTCCCTTTTCTTTCTTCTTTCGTGCTACTTGATTCCAATTGGTATCTGCTGATTCAAATTGGTATCTGACTATCCTTCATTCTCTCGTAGATGGCGAGAACACGCGCGGCAACAGCTAGAGGTAGAGGTGGAGGCAGAGGAGCTGGCAGAGGGGCGGCCCCAGCTGGGGGTGGCATCCTAGTGGTTGACCCCGTGCCTCCAGTGGTCCCTAACGAGGCAGCGGGAGTTGCAGCCTATTACACCTCGAAATTTTGAGTTACTGAGCGGTGAATGGAATAACACAAGTTATGGTGTTATGGTGTCCCTACAAGTAAGAAGGGATACTTAATGACTCTAATTAAGATTCCAAAGATATTTGAAGCAAGAGAGAAAAGTTCATCAAAATGAAACTTCACTGCAGTTCTGCGAAAAGGGGGTTCGACGGTCGTTCTTTGTACCGTCGGACGGGTCAACGCTTCGTCGATTGTGTCATAGAATTGATTTAGAGCGAAGACTATTCGACGAAGCCGATCGACGCTCCGTCGATCAGTTTGACGGACCGTCCTTCTCACTGTAGAACGAAAGGAAACAAAAGATTGCTCACTGGAAATTTCACGACTTCGACGGTCAGATCGACGCTCCGTCGATCTGATAGACGCTTTGTCATTCATACCGTATAACACCCGACGGGCAGCTTTTAAATTTTATATAAGGAGGACCATAAGTTCATTTCCCTCATTTCTCATCTTCTCCAACTCTCTCAAAACCTCTAGAATCTTCTCCAAGCTATATCAACACACACCCAAGGAAAAATCAAAGATCAAACACTAATAATCAAGGAAATCAAGTGTTTGGATGTTCATTAAGGTTGCTAGAAGCCAAGCATCTCTTTGGGATTGAAGTTGGGTTTCTCTCCAAGAAAAGTATTACCATCCAAAGCTTATTCCTAAATCATAAAAGGTGAGTTTTATGTTCATTTCATGCCATTAAGAATATTGAGTGGTTGACAGACTTGGATTATCGAAGAAAGTAGAGTATGGAGTTCAAATATGAAAATATTGGTATTCTTGAATAGTAACTTGACTTGAATCATAGTTCTTGATATGTAACGAGTATAATCTTGCTATGATATAGATGATGTTAAAAAAGTATTATATGAGGATGAATATGGTGTTATATTATAGCTATGGTTATGGATGACTTTGAGAGGGAATTTTAAGAATTGAATAATGTTTAGCTTAACGAAATTTATTGATTATGATATTGTGGGTGTTGTTGTTGATGTTTGGGAGTTGTTATATTGTATGGAGAAAGTTGCGGAAACAAAGGAGATTCTGCCCAATTTTCATTAGCTTTAGCTTAAGCTTAAATATGTTTCCGATTATCTAATCTTAGTACGGACTCTCTTGAATGTAGAATCACGAGCTTGGAAGGAGAGCGTTTAATCGATAAAGTTAAAGAGGCATAAAGGTATGTAAGGCTAGTCCCTTTTCTTCAAAGGCATGACGTCTATTATGTGACTCCTTTCTTACATTCCCATGATCTTCTTACATCCTGAGAGATAAAAGTTAGAGATTCTCAAGAGCTTCTTACGAACTAGAGATGAGACATGTTTTATGACAATGATGATGAGAATGATGCTAGTATGAGATTGATAATTTTAGCTTCATGACTTCATTGATGTTATATCTTGTTGTTACCTCACCTCATGGTATTAGTTCCTTCAAGGTGAGGCATAGCGATGATGATTATTCCATAATGTAATCGGAGGCTACTGACCTTACGTCACTCCAATGGAGTTATATCTTTTCTTGAGATCTCATGCATACATTATGTTATGTATACGTATGATTACACCGCGCCTATACGGTCAGGCAGTCACCACTACGACAGGCATAGTGGGCAGCTATGATGATGATTACACCATGTATATATGGCATGGGCAGACAACACTAGTGGGCGGCTTGGGATATTTTACCCCGGATGCGGGCTAATGATGATCACAACGTACCTATATGGTCGGGAAGTTTTTATACATATATATGCATGGTATGATGTTTCTTGTTGGCATACATGATTCCGCCTTAAGAGGCAATCGGTTACAGGTTATCTCTTCATCCCATGCTCTCTTACTTCTTTCTTATGTTGATATACATGCCTTACATACTCAGTACATTGTTCGTACTGACGTCCTTTCTTTTACGGACATTGTGTTCATGCCCACAGGTAGACAGGGAGACAGCACAGACGCCTAGGAGCCTATCAGCAGCTATACAGGAACACTCCACTACTTCGGAGGTGCTATTTGTTGGTATATTCTTTTGTGTACATATATGGGGCATGGCGGGGCCCTGTCCCATCACTATGATTCCAGTATTCAAGTTAGAGGCTCGTAGATGCATACGTGTGGGTTGTAGATGCTATGTGACCTCTCAGTGTATATTTTGTATATCATTTTTGTAGCCTTGTGGGCTAATGTACATATACATGTTTTAGAAGATATTTGGAGAATGTTTCATGATAAGCCTTGTGTTGAGAATGATGTATGCCCTGGTTGAGTATGGTAGATAGCATGACGGGTGGTGCTCGATAGTCAGCTCCGGGTACTCGTCACGACCCACTAGTTGGGTCGTGACAAAAGTGGTATCAGAGCAGTTCCGTCCTAGGGTGTGTCTACGAGCCATGTCCATGTAAAGTCTTGTTTATGGGTGTGAAGCGCGCCACATTTATAAACAAAAGGCTGCAAAGAATTTAGCAAAAATGATCATTTTTCTTCCACATAGATCGTGCGATAGAGCTATGTTATAAGATTTCCTTTTCCCTAATGGTGTGTTATGATTTCAGCGATGCCGGTAAAGAGAAAAGCAACAGCCGCCCAGAAGGGAAAGACTGCTTACGAAACTCCATAATGGAATCGGGGGTTCACGACCTTATGTCACCTTGATAAAGTATAGTTGTCTTTGAGTTCCTATGCATGCATTATGATTAGTACATGACGATGATATTACACCGCGCCTTTATGGCCGGGAAAACACCGCTAAGGCGGGCAGTGTATACACTATGTCCAGATGGCATAGGCAGACACCACTAGTGGGATGCATGAGATGTTTACCCCGGACGCGGGAGGCCTGGACGCTGGATAATGATGATCACACCGTACCTATATGGTCGGGCAGCTTTTACATATATGGATACATGATATGATGATGTTTATGAAGTAAGTTAGCATGTATTATTTCATTCTTAAGCTACAGGTTGCTCTTCCCTCGATGCCTCCTTATCTCATTGATATGTCATTATTTTTTATGCCTTACATACTCAGTACAATATTTATACTGACGTCCTTTTCTTTGGAAGCTGTGTTCATGCCCACAGGTAGACAGGGAGACGGTGCAGATCCATAGGAGCTATCAGCAGATTTACAGGAGCACTCCATTATTTCGGAGGTGCTATTTTGAGATATTATTTTTGTGTACAATTTGGGTACGACGGGATCCTGTCCCGTCCATATGTTTAGTACTCTAGTAGAGGCTCGTAGATACGTATGTGTGGATAATATGGTCTCATGATTTTCCTCGTTGTATATATGTATTATCTTGATAGCCGAAGGGCTTATGTATATAAATGTAGATATGCTTGAAATTGAAAATGGTTTTCTTTATGGCTAGAAGTGTGAGAGTAATAGATAAAAGCAGATTAAGCATGACGGTTAGCAGTATGAGTGGTGCTCGGTAGTCAGCTCCGGGAGTGGTGCTCGGTAGTCAGCTCCGGGTACCCGTCATGGCCCCCTAGTCGGGTCGTGACAAAAGTGGTATCAGAGCAGTTCAGTCCTAGGGTGTGTCTACAAGCCGTGTCCAGCAGAGTCTCGTTTATGGGTGTGAAGCGCGCCACACTTATAAACAAGAAGCTGTGGGGCATTTAGGAAATATGACCATTCTTCTTATGAGATCGCCGAGGCACGTTATAAGATTTTCTCCTCCCTAATTGTGCGTTATGATTTCAGTGATGCCGCCAAAGAGAAAAGCTACCGCCGCCCAGAAGGGCAAGGCTACTACAGCACGGCGAGTGGAGAGGGAGCCACCAACGAATATAGAAGAAGGTGAATCTTATAATGAGGCTCCATCTAATACCTCCCCCACTCCGTCTGTTCAAGAAGAATAAGAGGTGGCTTCAGTTCCAGCTCCTATGCCTCCAGTTCCTTCACCGACTGCTTCGGGTCAACAAATGACCGAGGCTATCCATTTATTAACACAGTTAGTTGCCGCTCAGGCATAGCGGTAGGGTACAGGTTCAGGTGGCAGGGTGAATAGTACTCGAGCCCGGGATTTTATGGGTTTAAACCCTCCAGAGTTTTTCGGGTCAAAGCATGATGAAGATCCGCAAGGTTTTATTGATGAGATGTTGAGAACATTAAAAATTATTCATGCCTCCGATACGGAATCTGTGGAATTGGCATCTTATAGATTCCTGGATGTAGCGGTCCTATGGTATAATAATTGGATATCTTCAAGAAAAGAGAATGCACCTCCTCCAGTTTGGCAAGAGTATGTAGATGCCTTCATCCGCCACTATTTGCCACCCGAGGTTCGAAGGGCCCGTGCTGACAGGTTCCTGAATTTAAAATAAGGAAAAATGAGTGCCCGGGAGTATAGCCTTCAATTTAATTCATTGGCTAGATATGCTCCGACTATGGTAGACGATATGGGAGATAGAGTGTATAGGTTTATGAGAGGCTTAGGGCCACATTTGTTTAAAGACTGCTTGACAGCTTCGTTGCAAGAGGGAATGAATATTTTCCGTATTCAAGCCCATGCCCAAAACTAAGAAGAGCAGGAACATCCGCAAAGGGGTGAGCGCGATGTCGATAGAGAGCAAAGTAAAAGGGCCAGATCTATAGGTGCCGGTAGCGACTACAGAGGGGGATCGAGGGAGTTATATTCTAGATATTCAGGCCAGTCAGCGACTAGTGCACCTCTTTGATTTGCAGGCAGGTGATTTGATCGCTCCATTCATTCAGGATAGCGTCAGAGTTCAAAAGTTTCAGGTTTTCAGTTTGGAGGCGATTATAGCCAGAGGAGACCTCCAGTACCGCGATGTAGCCAGTGCGGTAAGTTACATTCCAATCAATGTCGCCGAGGTTTAGATGCTTGCTATGCCTGCAGTCAGGTTGAACATATGATGCGAGATTGTCCATCGATGAGTGGTAGAGTTGGGGTTCGGCCCACGGGATCGACGGGCGTCGATTCTTCTTCGGTGCGCCGATGGGGAAGACTCCTCGGATTTCAGCGGAGTCGAGGTAGAGGCAAAGCGGGGGAGCATCCGGTTCGGGTGGTACTCGGCCCGTATTTATGCTCTAGCCGGACGACAGGATCTTGAGTCCTCCTCGAATGTGGTTATAGGTATATTGACTATATTCTCTCATGATGTTTATGCATTGATAGATCCGGGTTCTATGTTATCTTATATTACCCCGTATATTGCTGGTCGTATTGGGGTGAAATCCGAGCCAATTAAACCTTTTGAGGTATCTACTCCGATTGGTAATCCCGTGATAGTTAGACAAGTTTACAAGAATTGTGTAATTGTGGTATGTGAACACCGGACTAAAGTTGATTTAATTGAGATGGAAATGTTAGATTTTGATGTGATTATGGGCATGGATTGGTTGGCCTCATGTTATGCCAATGTCGATTACCGAATAAAAGTTGTTCGATTCCAATTTTCGAGAGAACCCGTGCTTGAATGGAATAGTAATACAGCGTCTCCTAGAGGTAGGTTTATTTCCTAACTTAAAGCAAGGAAGATGATGGCTAAGGGCTATATTTATCACCTAGTCCGAGTTCATGACACCGAAGCAAAGCCACCGACTTTTCAATCCGTCTCGGTAGTGAATGAATTTTCGGATGTATTCCCCGCATGAGATTCCGGTCTTTCTCTGGAAAGAGAGATTGATTTTACTATTGATGTATTGCCAGACACCAAGCCTATTTCTATTCCTCCGTACCGAATGGCTCCTGCAGAATTGAAAGAGCTAAAGGCACAACTGAAGGATTTGCTTGAGAAGGGGTTTATTAGGCCCAGTTCATCACCGTGGGGAGCACCGGTCCTGTTTATGAGGAAGAAAGATGGTTCCCTACGGATGTGTATTGACTATAGGCAGTTGGACAAGGTGACAATAAAGAATAAATATCCTCTCCTGAGAATCGATGACTTGTTTGACCAATTACAAGGCGCCAAGTGATTTTCCAAAATCGATCTAAGATCGGGTTATCATCAAGTGAGAGTCAGAGAAGAAGATATTCCTAAAATAGCTTTCAGAACAAGATATGACCACTATTAATTTCGGGTGATGTCATTTGGGTTGACTATTGATCCGGCGGTGTTTATGAATTTGATGACAATGTATCGAGGCCTCTCTTAGATCTGTTCGTGATCGTGTTCATTGATGATATTCTTGTATACTCTCGGACAGAATCTAAGTATGCAGACCACTTGCGTATTGTCCTTGGGATTCTTCGTACTCGTGAATTGTATGCAAAATTTTCAAAATGCAAATTTTGGCTGAATTCTATAACTTTTCTAGGCCATGTTATTTCAGCTGATGGCATTCAAGTTGATACTCAAAAAATTGAGGCTGTGAAGACTTGGCTAAGGCCTACAACGCCTACGGAAGTCCGTAGTTTTCTGGGGTTGGCAAGTTACTATAGGAGGTTTGTGGAAGAGTTTTCTTCTATTTCAACACCATTAACGAAGTTAACTCAGAAATTAGCAAAATTTCAATGGACTGATGCTTGTGAAAGTAGTTTTCAAGAATTGAAGGACAGATTAACTTCAGCCCCAGTCTTGACACTCTCATAAGGGCCAGATGGGTATGTTGTATATTGTGATGCGTCTGGCGTTAGGTTATGATGTGTGTTGATGCAGCACGATGAAGTCATTGCCTATGCTTTAAGGCAGTTGCAGAAACATGAGAAGAATTATCAGACCCATGACCTTGAGTTGGCTGCGGTTATTCATGCATTAAAGATGTGGAGACACTACATGTATGGTGTACATGTTGATATCTACAGACCACAAGAGCCTCCAATATATTTTCAAACAGAAGAAGTTGAATCATCGACAGAGGCGGTGGTTAGAATTATTAAAAGATTATGATGTGAGTATTTTATACCATCCCGGGAAAGCGAATGTAGTGGCTGATGCACTTAGCCGCAAATCAATGGGTAGTCTATGTGAGGTCCCTCCAGGGAAGAAAGAATTAATATGTGAGCTTCACCAGCTAGCCAGCCTCGGAGTTCGTCTGGTCGATTCAGGCGATGCTAGAATTGATATAAAAAACCCAGCCGTTTCCTCCTTAGATATGGAAGTGAAGGAACGTCAACATAAAGATCCTCAGTTGAGCCACTATAGAGATACATTTCATGAGAAAGAGAAGTCCCTATTCGGAATTTCTATAAATGGAGTTCTTAGATACCGAGACAGGCTATGTGTTCCGACTGTTGCAGAGCTACGTCGCCAGATTCTAGAAGAAGCTCATTATTCTCGGTATTCTATTCATCCAGGGGCAACAAAAATGTATCACGATCTTAAGCTCATGTATTGGTGGGATGGAATGAAGAAAGACATAGCAGAATTTGTAGCTAGTGTCCAAATTGCCAACAAGTGAAAATTGAGCATCAAAAGCCAAGAGGATTATTACAAGCAATGGAAATTTCAACTTGGAAATGGGAAGCGGTAAACATGGATTTCATTGTAGGGTTGCCTCGTTCCCGAAGCAAGTATGATTCTATATGAGTGATTGTGGATAGATTGACAAAATCAGCCCATTTTCTTCCAGTCAAAACTACCTATTCAGGAGAGGATTATGCAAGGTTATACCTTAAGGAAATAGTGCGACTTCATGGTGTCCCGATATCTATTATCACAGATAGAGGAGCACAATTTACAGCTAAATTCTGGAAGTCTTTCCAAGAAGGTTTGGGTACTCAGGTAAAGCTTAGCACATCATTTCATCCACAAACTGACGGGCAAGCCGAACGCACTATTCAGACCTTGGAAGATATGTTACGGGCATGTGTGCTAGATTTTGGTGGTAGTTGGGATGACCACTTACCTCTTATCGAGTTTGCATACAACAACAGCTACCATACCAATATTCAAATGGCCCCGTATGAAGCATTATATGGAAGAAAGTGTAGATCCCCAATTGGGTGGTTCGAAGTAGGAGAGGTACAGCTAATAGGCCCTTAGTTGATACAATAAGCAGTGGAAAACGTCAAGGCTATCCAAGATCGATTATTGACAGCCCAAAGTCGCCAAAAATCCTATGCGGACAACCGTCGACGAGACTTAAAATTTCAAGTTGATGATTGGGCATTCCTGAAGGTATCACCAATGAAAGGCGTGATGAGATTTGGTAAGAAAGGGAAGTTAAGTCCTCGATACATTGGGCCTTATAAGATTATCCACAAGGTAGGCCAAGTAGCATATGAATTGAACTTACCTCCAAAACTTGAATCAGTCCATCCGATTTTTCACGTCTCAATGCTCCGAAAATGTATTGGAGATCCTACTAGGATCATGCCGGTAGATGATGTTCGAGCGACGTAAAAAGTTGACCTATGAAGAGGTACCTATTACTATACTAGCCAGGTAAGTACGGAGACTTAGGAATAAAGAAGTAGCTTCAGTCAACGTCTTATGGAGAAATAATAACCAAGAAGAAATGACTTGGAAAGCGAAAGAAAATATGAAGTCCAAGTACCCGCACTTGTTTCTGCCCCCAGAAGATATTCAAGATGAAACATCAACATTATGAGGTATGTATGCTTTCTTTTCATGCTTCTGGTCGTGTGTGGCCACAAATATATTGCTATTTTGTTGTGGCCCTGTGAGGTATGTTTATTGTGGGCTGTTGTGACAGGATGATAGCACCATATTACAAGGGAAACTCTGGCAAAATTTTCATAGGATTCCCGAGAACCTAACATTCGAGGATGTATGTTTTTAAAAGGGGGGAAGGATGTTACACCTCAGAAAATTCCATGTCGTTGCATAGTAAATGGACTAACGCAGGGTAAGGAGTATACAATGTTTCTATAATTAAGGAAGGTTATTTAACAATTCTAATTAAGATTCCAAAGACGTTGGAGGTAAGAGGAAAAAAGTTCCTTAAGGAAGGCAAAGCATATGTTGTGTTTTGGAAAAGTTTCGTAAAGTACCGAGCTAGTGTTGACTTAGTGATGTCTTAAAGAAGAGTTATAACACTCCTTAGGTTGCTAATGAAGTGTTAAGCAAGTGTTAAGAAGGTTCCATAAGGATTGGAGATCAAACAAACGACAAAAATCATTTCATAAAAATGGAGTTGTACGACCACTTATACGGTCCGTATAACTTTATACGGTCCGTATAAGGGTCCGTATAACACCTAACAGAAATGTTGTTTCCCTGATGGTGAACTACGGTCACTTATATATACCGTATAATGCTATACGGACCGTATAAATTTCCGTGGAAGTCCCGACGAGCTGAGTTAAGTTCAAGTATAAAATGATGTTCCCACTTCATTATTTTCATTTTCCACACTTCTCCATTTCTCTCCAAGACTCTAGAACATTCCACACATTTCATATACAAGAATTCAAGGGAAATCAAGGGTTCACATCATAAATTCAAGTGAATCAAGTGCAAGAAGCTCACTAGGGTTCATCCAAGACAAGAAATCTCTTTGGAAGTGGAACTAGGGTTTTCCTCAAGTGAAGTATTTTCATCCAAACTTGCTCCTACACAATCAAAGGTAAGTTTTATGATTCTTCCATGCTATTTGGACTATGGAGAGGTTGAAAGACTTGGATTATGGAAGAAAATAGAAAATGGGTTACAAACATGAAAATAGTGACATTGTTGAATAATAGCTTAATACGAATCAGGATTCTTGATATGTTGTGATTATAATTATGTTATAAAGATATTAAGAACATGGGAGAGACATTATATGGGGATGAATGAAATGTTGTATTATGACCATGGTTATGGATGATTTGGAATGGAATTGGGAGACTTGAATAACGTATGGTTGATGAATATTGTTGAGTATGATATGATGAATGTTATTATTGATGATTGGGAGTTGTTATATGATATGGAGAAAGTAGTAGAAACAAAAGAGATGCTGCCCAATTTTCTCTAGCTTTAGTTCAAACACGCTTATGTTATCGACTATCTAATATTGGTATGAACTCTCTTGAAGGTAGAAACGTGAATATTGGAGGGGAACGTTTAAGCGATAGAGTAGCTAAACAAAAAGGTATGTGAGGCTAGTCCCTTCTTTCTAAGGCATGATTCCCATGACATGATATTCCCTATCTCTTCATGACTTTCTTACATCCCGAAAACTATGAATCAATATTGATAAAGAGCCCCATATGAGATAAAGATAAGAGATACGTTATGAGTATGATAATGATGATGATTAGCTTAAGTCTAAAGATTCTAAGGTTCACGACCTTATGTCACACCGATAAAGTATAGTTGTCTTTGAGTTCCTATGCATGCAGTATGATGAGTACATGACGATGATATTACACCGTACCTATATGGCTAGGCAGACACCGCTAAGGCGGGCAGCGTATACACCATGTCCAGATGGCATGGGCAGACACCACTAGTGGGCGGCATGAGATGTTTACCCCGAACGCGGAAGGCCTGGACGCGGGCTAATGATTATCACACCGTACCTATATGGTCGGGCAGCTTATACATATATGCATACATGATATGATGATGTTTATGAAGTAAGTTAGCATGCATTATTTCATTCTTAAGCTACAAGTTGCTCTTCCCTCGTTGTCTCCTTATCTCATTGATATGTCATTATTGTTTATGCCTTACATACTCAGAACAATGTTCGTACTGACGTTCTTTTCTTTGGACGTTGTGTTCATGCCCACATGTAGGCAGGGAGACGGCGCAGATCCATAGGAGTTATTAGCAGATTTACAGGAGCACTCCATTATTTCGGAGGTGCTATTTTAAAATATTATTTTTGTGTACATATTTGGGCACGACGTGGTCCTGTCCTGTCCATATGTCTAGTACTCTAGTAGAGGCTCATAGATACGTATGTGTGGGTAATATGGTCTCATAATTTTCCTCGTTGTATATATATTATCTTGATAGCCGAAGGGCTTATGTATATAAATGTAGATATGCTTGAAATTGAAAATGGTTTTCTTTATGGCTAGAAGTGTGAGAGTAATAGATAAATGCAGAGTAAGCATAACGGTTAGCAGTATGAGTGGTGCTCGGTAGTCAGCTCCGGGTACCCGTCATGGCCCCCTAGTCGGGCCGTGACAAGTGTGAGGGAATGAGGGACTAATCGGAGCTTGAGAGTAGATCATACATTTTTTTTTCATAAGGCTCCGATGTGAGGGAGAGTGGAATTTAGTGAGGTGAAAATGTGGCTATATCGGTTTATGTAGAGGTGAGGAGGGGTAGTTGAATAGTCTAGTTTTGGGATGAGTAAGATTTGATAGTTGTGACTTTTCAAGGCTTGTTGTCATTGTTCCCCTTTTTCTCTTTTCAATGCATAATAAGGGCGGCTAGACATAACTAGGGTAGGTAAAATGGGTTGTTTAAATTGTTTCGTTACCTGAGTATATAATTGACTACAGGGAAAAGAAAACATACCTAAAGCATATTTGCAATCTTTAAATTTGAGGCCTGCTTCTATGACAGTCAGCATGTTTAACCTTTTCATGATCATGACTCTACCTTGTATATGATGTACAATTTAATGTACCAGACGAGTAAAATATTTTCATTAATTTTATGAACCACACAATCTATGACAACCTTCCTAGTCAGTTCTAAGGGATACATGTGCAGCGTTAATCATTCCCAATGCTTAGCATAATTTTCCTTTTATTCGCCCAAAGAGAATCTTTATTCATTGCAGCGTAGATGCACTGACCACATGTTTTCCCTTTACATTGAATGTGTCCTGTGATTTTGCTTCCTTGATTTTAGCTCTTGACATCCGGAGTTTACAACACCTGCTCCTGTTGCACATCTTCGTTTAATACAAGGAAAAGGTTTCTGAACCTGTTTCAACCAATGTTCCCCCTGTCTGATTGCTTTCTTCTTTTGATGACCTTTCTTTTGCAGTGTCTCCTTTCTTCTATTTTGAGAGTGAGCAGAATTAATAATGTGTTCTCTCTTCCTATCTTGAGCAAGCACTATTCATATGTCTTCTAGCTTGCTCTTCTGCTCCTCTTTCCTGCAAAACAATCAGGAGTTAGTTTTAGGCACCCATGCAAGAGTTAGTTTTAGGCACCCATGCAAGCTTGGGTCCCTTTCCTTCAACCATGGGATGGATTAATTTCTTCTTCGTCCATTCAGGCAGTGTCCAAATGAACCTATTCCCAATATTTGTAGCTTTTTTCATAGCTGACTTGGTGTTCTTCTTCACAATCCTTAGGTCTTTCATCTTATAGCACATTCACCTGACATTCAACTCTGTAGTGCCCCATCTTACCACATAAGGTGCATAACACATCACTTGACACTTTATGTTCAACCATCCTGTCAAATCCCAACCCTTTGGTTCTGTTCTGCTTTTGGCTTGTGAGCTTTGCCAGCAGTTGTGAGGCTTGTGTCCATTGATTAGGCATTTCAAGATCACGCTCTACTTGAAGCAGTTTTGAGCTAATATCTTTGGATTTTACTCTTTCTAAGTGCAGCTCCCTCTTTGCCCTTTGCAATTCAGACTAAACCTCTAATTCTTCAGTGTTAACTTCATGCTCTGCTGTTCTAAGTGTCAACTTTAGAACCTCAGATTGTAGACCAAAGACGGATGAACCAAGTTGAGCAACCTATTCTTTTAGTAGCTGATTTTCTTTCTCTATTTTGACCCTACTTTCTTCATTCTTTAATAATTGATCCTCTAGGCATGTAAGTTCAGTGAGTGATTCATCTTTTCTTATGGTCATCTCATCATATTCATCAATTAGGTCTTCCGTCAAGGATATTATTTCTTCTTTTGACATACGTTTAAATTGTCTTTGAGCCCATATGTGCTTATCTTAATGTCTTCTTCCAACTCCGACTCTGAGTGATCATCGACCATGAGTGTAGTGTGGTCAGCATTGTCTCCTCACTTATTATCAGAGCATGATCTTCTACTAAAGTGTTAATCCTTTGAGGAGAACCTCGCTCCGATACCACTTATTAGCTTAGCGCGACCGACTTTCTATACTATGTCGTATTCGATTTTCGCTTATAGTATGGAACACGTTACACTACTTGTTCTATGCTAACGTCTTACCGAATTTAATCAATAGGTAAGTAAAGGACACACGATATTTACGTGAAAACCACCCAGCTCACAAGGGCGATAAAAACCATGACCTACAAACCTATAGGATTTTCCCCAAACTCCACTACAACTGTGAGACAACTGCAAATTAAGTTACAAACTTTGCAACCTAATTTGTACCTTAGCCTTGCTACCCAAACTCTGACTAGCAAGCTATCTCCAAGTAGTAAACTTCCTACTTGGAGTTACAATTATTTGTATCTACTTTAATGCTTCTAACTAAGCTGATAAAGATACAACTCGATAACCAAACTTAATACACAAATCTAAAATATTGGGCAACATTATTCAGTAAAATACTCTATTGATCCTTGTTTGTGCACTAGGGACGCAACCCCGGATTCTTGAATATTCTTGGATATATCTTCTTCGCTTGATATTCTTAATTCTCGCGCAAACTTCTTCTTAGAAAGACCTAGGTATTTATAACATTGAAGCTCCGCCGGTTGATAAACATAAAATCCTTTCTTATTCGATCAATGATACGCACGTAGGGCATGTGTAGTATTTGGGTTCTTGCCTTGTTGAGTCCGCTCCTTGTACTTGTAGAAGGCTTACTAATCCCTACAAATATGGAAAGGAATCTTTCATATTTGACCAACAAGTTCTTTCCATAGTTCTGCAAATCCCAGTTGTTATAGGGCTTGCCTGAAATATGTTCACGAACCTGTTTCATCCACTCGGTTTGTGCTCTCGAATCTTTGGCTCGTTTGAGATGGAACATGTTCTCAAACCTATTGCATCATGGAACATGTTCTCAAACCTATCCATCCTTTCATTCATACTTCTGACTACTTCTTGAGTTTGGTTTTGGTATGGATGATGAAACATGTTGACACTTTTTTCATTGATCATGTGTAGCTCTATGTCTGTCTTCTTCCCATGCATTTATTCATTGCTGGAATAAATCATGCCTTCAATATTGGCACACTCATTGACTTCTGATTTTGTTCTTTCTCTATGATGGATCTTGTTTGCAGACCTGGTTCTTCTGTTAACCTGATTTACATGCTTTGTCCGCAAAATCTTTAGCTGAGCAATTTCTTCCTTCTAAACACTCTTCTTAGTTAGAGTCACTCCACTTCTCCTCCTCATGATCTCCTTACTTCTTGGTCATCTAATCACCATAATTGATAACTCCTTAGTGTAGAACATGTTTGCACACTTGTTCTATTTTCCTCTTTAACTGCTCTGAGACTGAGTCATCTAATCTTCATCTTCTCTCCGCTTTTCTGCCTTGTTCAGTAGCTCTGTTTGTGGAACATTCATACTGTACACTGAAAATCTCTGTATCTTTGGGTCACTTCATCTTTTTTGCTTGTCTGTATCTGATAGAACATGTCTGTGAGCCTGATTCATGTGCATTGCTTGCAACTCTTCTTTTGCGATAAATTAGGTCTTTGTACTTGTTCAATGTCTTGCATTCTTGCTTATTCAGACATTTCACTTGTGTTTGGAACTTCTGCTTCCTTCATCTATATGTCCAGCTCTGTTCTATCATTGTTGTCCATTGTCATATGTATCTTGACCTGGTTTGTCTTCTTCATGGTACCAATCAATGTGATCTTTTGTCAATCATTGTTTGCCCTGTTGACACCTAATTTTTTACCTCCCGTAATTTATTTTAATCACTCAAAATCCTTGGATAATAAATAAAATGAGCTATGCACCTTAAGGGTTTTAAATGATGTTCATATAAATTGTTCAAGTCAATGATTTTACTCCTTTAAATTGGTAAAAAGATTTTTTTGGACATCATAAATTATTTAGAAATTAATTGGTACCTTTTAGATTTAATCAAAAGAAAAAGGGCATTTCGTTTAAAAATAATAATCATTTATTTAATTGTTTAAATTGTCAAAAATAAAAATTAGCAAATACTTTATTCCTTTCAATTCAAGGAGTTTGAGTAATTTAATTAATTAACCATTTCACCCCTTAATCTTTAATTTAGTATAATTGCATAATTTTTCAAAATTATGTATAATTGTCTATAAATGTTTTAATTAGGCTAATTAATCAATTAGGTGATTGTTGACACCAAATTTTTTACCTCCCATAATTTGTTTAATCACCTAGAGTCCTTGAATATTAAACAAAGTTAAATATGTATTTTTTCAGAAGTGAAAATAACTTTATAAAATTATTCAGATAATATTTTACCAATTTCGTCTGGTAAAATGATTTCTATAATATTGCAAATTGATTTAATTTAAGTATTTTCACAATTATAATACTTTTGCTAAAATTAGCCAAGAGAAAAAATAATTTACCATAATTATTCATTTAATTGTCTAAATTGTTAAATGTCAATTTGTCAAGTATTTTACTATGTTTAATGCAAGGAATCTGGTTAATTAAATAAACCAACCATTTTTACCCCTCAATTCTTGTTTAATCAATTTATTAGAATCTTGTCATAATTAAATAAGTCCTAATTGTAATTGAGTCTGAAAATTGTCATTAAGCGGCCGTAATTGAAATAATCAATTATTAGCCAACTATGGCAATAATTTGAGCTAGCCAAGCTCATGGCTCATTTTAATTAAGGTTACTTTGATAGAATTTATTTATATTTTGTTGTTATTGTTATTTCCTTTAAAAGCGACTAATTAGTTTAAATGGGGTTTTATTTTAAATATCCAATTAGTGGACATAGTTTTAAATTTTGGGCTAGTTGTTAAATTTTGCACATTTTGTCCCATCCATATATACATGATATACATGAGTATACATTCGTGTATATATATAACAAATCAATTTCTTTAAAAAAAAAAAAGAAAAAAAAAAGGAAATGTTGAGCCGAGTCCAGCCCAACAAGGTCAGACCCGGCCCAACTCGTTACCCATATCTCAACAACAACGAGGAAACATACCCTAATGGTCTTATTTGCGTAAAAGGTGAAAAGAGGGGAGGGGAACCCTAGCCGCTACCCCTTCCCTTTTCTCTCTCTTTGACGTCATATGCCGGATTTGGTAAAGGGTCCAGGCGTATCAGCCTTGTGTAGTATTGTGTGACCATTTTGGGTGAGAACATTAATTGAGAACTCCACGCCACCACGATAACACCACCAAAGGGGGTAATACTCTTCCTCTCTCTTACTTTTCAGTGCTTTGAGGTCAAACAAGGACGAATCCCTTAATGGGGTTTGTCTTGATCCATTTTTTAATCAAGGTTTTTCATTGCTTCGATCAGTGACCAATGGATAGATCTGAGTTGGGTTGAATCTGACCCTTTGCTTGATTTTTACAATCAATCCACACCGCACGTTGAGGATTGTGAGGAAACAGGTCCAAAAAATTGACTTGTCCCATATCGATGCGGTTAGGGTTTGAAAGATTTGGGGGTTTCTATATAAATTGACCCCAAGTTACATTTGTTAGACGAGATCAGCCATATATTCATACAAAAACTCGATACTAGGTTTTTTTAATGAGTGACCGACATTAGAATTGGACACTTAGTTGAATTTCCTTAGTTTTTGTCGAGTGCTAGTTTAAATTTTGATTTTTATTTCTTCTTATGGCTGAGTTCGTGTGGTGGAGGAGCAAAAAGATCTCTAAATCCATTCTCGTTAAAAGGTTGTGCCTAAAAGAGGTAATTGCTTATCCCTTCTATTTCATGCCTTGTTATTTATGTGGTGAGGTATTTATAATAGTCTAGATATTGTTATTTTTAATGGTTTGACTCAGTTTAATCTCTGTTTTAGTAATGTGTTTAGTCTAGCCTTGATATAGGCCTGGGTACATGCTTATTCATGTTTGAGTTCCTGCCTAGTTCCATGTTAGCCCAGATTATTTACAAATATGTAATGATTTGTTTGTTTAGTTAGGTTAAATTGGTTTCTAGTGTGGTATGAATCTGTTGTTCCTCAGTCAGTATATATTAGTAGATATATTAACATGATATTGGAGTTTAGCTTAACTTTAGTTATTAGATAAGATTAATACATTAGTATGTATTTAAAGGTTTCTGAATGCTTGATTAGTTTGAAATATTATATTAGTTCATCATTTGAATGATTCTTGAATAGTTTAAGTTCAAAATAGAAAGGCAAAAGTGAGGGTTCAACTGATTATGTGGAGTCTTTATATGTAAACTAAACTTAAGTAGCATTGAAAGCTTTAACAAGATTATTTGAACCTATTCTCATTTAACTTGGCATAGAAACTATTTTTGAACTACTTTGAATAAGTCAAAATGTTTTATCTTCAATGAACACTTTTTATCTGCCTTCATGGTCAATCTAAAGTTTGGTCTAATGTAGCTAGGGTCCTAATCTCAAAAAATGGCAGTTTTATTTGATAAGCATTTGTAGATCTATCTAAGTTCTCTGTATAATCCTTGATGCAATAGTAAAGGTGAGCTGTTTAGGTTGTTCACATGTGTTGTCTGATAAAAGGGTAAGGATCATCAAGACAAGATTTAGTATATGAATGGACAAGTTATTTGATATCATGCTTGTTTAGACCTCTTTTTATTTTTATTTTTAGTTTTTATTATGATGAAATTGTGTCCTTCTGTCATTTGCTTGAATCTACCTTTGCTGGCTTAAGACTCTAAGAGTAGCTATTTTAAGCCTTGTTTATTTGAGTATGGTACCTATTAAGTTCTACTGGTGTTGTAAAAAGACTTTGTGAACTATGTTGTATGCCTACTAACCATGTTTATACATGTGAGCCTTCTGAGATTTGCCTGCCTATAGTCAATATTATTCAAATCCTGTCACTAATGTACTTGTATAAAATTCTAGGAAGGTTCAAGAAGTAAGTTGTTGTTCTGTATTGTTTGGCTTTGGTCTTAGCTGGTTGAGTCTATGATTTCCTTAATTCTAAAGACTATGGCTTGAACCCCCTATATTGTCCCCTGTTTGCTATGGCATGTAGTGTATTAAGTTGTTTTAAGAGGGTCTATCCCTACTAGTCTTATTTTGTGTTGAAATCAATTGTGGCTATGAAGCCTGCCTGATTAAGTCAAATGATTATCTATCAAGTCCTTTATTGAGTCAAAAGAATGTGATTGTAGCTCTCCATGACTGAATCCAAATCTGTCTGAACCTAAAAAAAAATGTCTTTTAAAATCTCAAAAGTGATACTGCTCCATGTTTAAAATGATTAGTTTTGGCATTTTTTTTAAAGTGATAAAGAAGGCCAGAAACTGATGTGCATATGTTGTTACCCTTAATACCTGCTTTGATATTGCATGATTGTGGTTACATATGGCCTTACTTAAAGATAGCTTTGAAATGAACCTAGTGAACCAGACCTTTATATACTCCTTTGATGTCTATTCTAAGTTAAAGGACTTGCATTTTGTTGATGATTTAGTATCTTGAGTTTCAAAGTAAAAATGGCATGCAAGAAAGGTTTGAGAAATCCTGAATTTAGCAACTGTGGATTTGGTTAATGATTTGGGAATCCTGCTAGTTTCTTTGGAGTGTCCTATAGGGAAATTTTGCACTTTGTGCCTTACCTGACTCTGCTGTACATGCCTATTTCATTTTCCATGACCTTAAATGACTGCTTGTCTATGTTTAGAAAAGTATCAAAAGGTAGACCTAAGTACAATGTGAACTAGCAATGAGTAAAGATTTAGATTGAAAGTGAGTGTGTTTTAGGACTTATGTGATTCACAATATTTTAACATGTCAAAGCCATCTCCCTGTGGCATGTATGCTCCCCTTGCCTCTAAACTAAACATTGCTGCTGTCATGCTGTACCTGTGCATTTTACCTCATTTCATATGTGTGCATGGAGTTATTGTCAAGTGTCTTATTTTAAAACTCTTTTGCCCTTCTTTGCTGAATTCCCTATATATAGGAAGTACACCCTCTGATATACAAGGTATATTTAACTTCATGTACACTCCAGTATATGTGAGGTGGAACAATTATTGTATACAACTGTATATCCACCCTCCTACTTTCTTTAAATGAATTGATGATGGATAGTACTTGTGCCTACATGACTGTTTAAACTCTTCTGTGTGTGCTTATTTAAAAAGTGTCTTCCTGAAAATTGGTCAAGTATTGATGCCATATGTAGACTGTGTATACTGGTTCTGTGTCTTTGCAATCATGGATTATTTCTTACTTTGTTTTGGCTGTGTGACAAATTTTTTCACTTGGTATAGCCAAATCTGTTAGATATATACATGGATAGTTTTGCTAAGGATTGTTTGCTGCCATCATTGGATATACATTTCTTCTCCTGTATACTATGAGTTTAACACATAAGTGGAGAGGCAAAAATAGCACTTGGGGATTAAGCTTAAGCCTTCCCTAGTGTCTACCATTCCTGGGATTCCTAGAAACCCGTTGGATCTTGTGTGACATCAGGAACAAGAGGTGTGACATCAGGAACAAGAGGATGAAGCTTTCCCTTTTGGGCTGCATTTAGTGTCTCCATGGGTGTGTATATCATGGTATATCGGTTGATAATTATGTATATTCACTTATATGGCATTGCCTATTTTTTGTTCGAGAAAATGATCTTGTGGGCTTTTATTTATTTATTTTGATATTGGGTCTGTTTCTATCTTTTGTCTTGATTTATATGGGCTTAAAGTTGCAAGTCTTTGGTTATATGCAAATTTGGGCCTATCTCTTTGCTGTTTTTAGTCTACATGGGTATATATGCCTAGTCAAAGTTCTATTCCATTGAATGATGTATTTTAGAGCTACATGCCTAATATATACTTATTACACCAATCTTCTTTTATTTTAAATCTTAGCTTAAACATGTCCTAATCCATATCCTCCTGTTTCTTTGCTTGCATGAAATACTATTCGATGGGCGAGTTCTATTGCATAACCCTTTTGGGCCAAGGGCCCAATACCCTTTCTTGATCGAGTCCGTGGGAAAAAGTGGAAAGGGAAGGTAAATTATTTGAAGGCCCATCCATGGGTAAAAATGGAGTCCTGGTGGGTTTGGTAGGCCCACTTGACTTGATTTCCTCTCTTTTAATTTCAGTTGTATATCATATATGTATGTATGCAAATACTCATGAAAAAATATTGAAACCCCTATGCATGTGTAGAGTTTAGGAGATCAACTTTTAGTATTGTAGAAGGTCGCTAAACTTTTTTTTTTTTTTTTAAACTGGGATAGTAATCAATTTTTACGTGGCAAGTCAAAACTTAGCTTTGGTTCTAAATGTTTTTAAATTGGTTCAATGACACGGCTAGTGGTAAAAAGTGGAAAAAATGGGATTTTGGTTAAAAGGGGAGCAGCGTCCAAATGATTCTTAAAAAATGGCTAAGTAATAAATTTTGGGCTATCTTCCATGATTTAAAGATCAAACCGTGATATCCTCTTGGGATTTAAATTGAGCTGTGATAATAAGTTTTTTTTGCAAACTCAAAAGAGCAGTTTTAATTTGGACTTTATTTGCTGAGAAATAAGAAAATCGCATGTTCTTAAGGCTTTGAACTTAACAAAAATATGATAAAAAAATAGTGACTGATTTGGGCCTCGAAGCTAAAACCAAATGGACTGAAAATGAGAGAAATATATTTGGACCGAGAATGAGGTACGATGGATTTTGGACTTGGAATATATTTTGACCTTATGGGCTTCAAAAGTGATAAAATTTGGACTGAATAAAACTTTATTTTTTCTTATATATTTATAAATATAGAGATAATACTCATATTTTCTTATGAAAAATAAAAACCCATGAGAACTAAACTCATCTTATTAGGATTAGAATAGTAGCGACTCCACTCGGGAGAAATCCCGAGTGTGTCCTAGTCCGGCAATAAAGTGAGTTGAACACTTATGTGGATTTTTTAAACCCAAAAACCCTTTTATAAAGGGGACTTTTTGCCAATTTTTTTCCTGAAATTATGGTATGAATATGAATGACATTTTTTTTTTGCCGAAAATTAAACATCTATAAATAAATAAGTACATTAATCACACGTTGAAGCTCGTAGGTCAACCGTATTATATGGGTCTTTCATACTAGGGTGCGTAAAACCTTCTCAAGGGGATTACCAGAACCCTTATCTCGAACTTTGGTACTAAAAGATTATCTCTTGCTTGAAAAATCTTTTACCCGATTTTTCCTAATTTTCCTTTAATAAATTATGTGGCGACTCTAAAAACACTAAAGTCCAATTAGAGCACCAACAAATACTCATGAGTGAAGAAGATGCTGAGAAAACAACTTTCATCACTCCTTGGGGAGTCTACCACTACAGAGTAATGTCGTTTGGCCTCAAGAATGCCGGGGCCAGATACATGAGAGAAATGACTACCTTGTTCCATGATATGATACAACGAGAGATTGAAGTCTATGTAAACGATGTCATCATGAAATCAAAGGAAAGATCAGAACACACCACGCATTTGCGTGTGTTCTTTGGCAAACTTCGCAAGTTCAATCTGAAGCTAAACCCGGTGAAGTGCGCATTTGGAGTGCCCGCGGGTAAACTGTTGGGATTTATAGTCAGCCGGAGAGACATTAAACTAGACCCTACCAAAATCAAATCTATTAAGGAATTACCACCTCCTAAGACCAAGAAAGAAGTCATGAGTTTCTTGGGAAGGCTGAACTACATCGGGCGATTCATAGCCCAGTTGACTGTGATAGTGGAACTAATCCTCAAGCTGCTAAAGAAAGACGCTCCCACAAAATGGGTAGAAGAGTGACAACAGGCATTTGATACAATTAAGTGATACCTTTCCAATCCTCCCGTCTTAGTGCCACCCAGGCCGGGGAGTCCATTGTTGCTATACCTGTCAGTATTAAAAAACGCCTTCGGGTGTATGTTGGCCCAGCATGACAAAGGTAGCAAAAAGGAACATGCCATCTATTTCCTGAGCAAGAAATTCACATCCTACGAGTCGATGTATATCCTCATAGAAAAAACATGCTGCGCCCTGACATGGGCCGCCCAGAAGTTGAGACACTACTTGTCAGTATATACTGCTCCCCTTATCCCCAAGATGGATCCCCTGAGATATATCTTTTGACAGCTATTGCCCATTAGAAAGTTAGCCAAATGGCAGATGCTACTGAGTGAATTTGATATTATATACGTAGCACGAAAGGTAGTAAAAGGGCAAGCACTAGTCGATATGTTAGCAGAAAGTCCTGTCAATAATAAATTGGAATCATTGTGAACCTTCTTCTCGAACGAAGAAGTAATGGTCGTAGAAGAAGAGGTGACCGAGCCGTACTCAGGATGGAAACTGTTCTTCGACGGAGCGGTCAACTATAAAGTGTCAGGAATAGGAGTAGCACTGGTATCAGAGACAGGACAACACTACCCAATGACTGCAAAACTTAATTTTCAATGTACTAACAACATGGACGAATAAGAAGCATGTATTCTCGGCTTCAGGATGACATTGGACATGAACGTATGAGAGCTGCTGGTAATCAAAGATTCTGATCTACTCATCCATCAAGTGAAAGGAGATTGGGCTACCAAGAATCACAAGACTCTGCCATATGTGAATCTAATACAAAGGTTGTGCGGAAGATTCAAGAATATTGATTTCAAAGACACTACGAGGGCTCAGAATGAGTTCACCAATGCTTTGGCTACCATAGCATCCATGATTCCGCACCCCGAAAGCAGTCACATTGATCCATTGAAGATCACTTTGAAAGAGAAACAGGCTCACTGCGCTCACATCGAGGCAGAGCTGGATGGTAAACCCTGGTACGCTGACATCAAGGCATACATGAAGAAAGGAGAATACCCACCTGACAGTTCAGGAAATCAGAAGAAGGCCATCAAGAGGTTGGCCAATGGATTCTTCCTGAACAAAGAAGTGTACGAAAAGACTCGGGTTACTCAGATGTGTGGACACCGAAGAGGCCACAAAGTTCTTTGAAAGAGCTACATGCAGGGACATGCGGACCTCACACGAATGGATTCATCCTATCCAAGAAGATATTGAGAACAGGATGCCACTTGATGACCGTGAAGCACGACTATTGCAAATTTGTGCAAAAGTGTCATCAATGTCAGATTCACGGATTCCTACAACAGAGCGACACGCAATGAGCTCACCTTGGCCGTTCGTGGCATGGGGGATGGACGTCATCGGAACCATCGAGCTACCGGTATCCAACAGACATCATTTCATTCTAGTCGCCATCGACTATTTTACTAAATGGATAGAAGCCATCTCTCACAAGTCAGTAACCAAAAAGGTTGTGGCTGAATTTGTGAAGAACAACCTTATATCTTTGCTTCGGTGTGCCAGAGTCTATCATTACAGACAATGGAGCTAATCTGAACAGTCATATGATGAGCGACATCTGCGAATAATTCAAGATAACTCATCGAAACTCTACTGCCTATCGGCCACAAATGAATAGAGCTGTAGAGGCTACCAACAAGAACATCAAGAGAATCATTCAGAAAATGATTGACAACTATAAGAATTGGCACGAGCAGTTGCTTTATGCTTTGTTGGGATATAGAAATACAACTTGGATGTTTACCGGAACAACTCCATACTTGCTTGTTTACGGTACTGAAGCAGTCATACCCGCAGAGGTGGAAATTATCTCACTAAGAATCATTCAAGAAGCCAAGCTAGATAATGCAGAATGGGTTTGAAGCCGGTACGAGCAGTTAGCCATGATAGACGAAAAGAGAATGGTTGCAGTATGTCTCGGACAACTGTACCATCAAAGAATGTCTCGCGTTTTTGACAAACGGGTCAGAGCCCGACTCTTCCAAATAGGATAGCTCGTGCTCAAATGAATCTTCCCACATTAAGATGAATACAAAGGAAAATTCACACCAAATTGGCAAGAACCATACATGGTCTGAAAAGTACTTTCCGAAGGAGCCGTAGTCCTAGCCGAGATGGATGGACAAGAGTGGACCAAAGCCGTAAACGCAGATGCCCTCAAGAGATATTACATTTAGGACTTTCATTTACTTGTAATCGCATTATTATATTTTACTTGTAACAGTGCTTTTGCTTGTAATATCACTTTTAGAATAGAATAGGAAAAACATTGAGTCTATGTAATATGAACTATGCAATGACCTGACTTCCCCACAGTGGGATACATAGGCAGTCCACATCGGACCCGGTCACATTATTAGGAAAAACCAAAAACTCAATTAGTTTACCCCGAACTATGTTCGACCTGATTCCTGCTGTGACAAGATACGTAGGCGCTTTTGAGCTCGATCGTCACAAAAGAAAAACCCAAAAAACCCTTAGGAAGCCTCGGAAACATGGAATTTAGAAGGAAGCTGCAAAATCAGAATACAAGGAGCGACGCAAGAGTCAGCCAACATCATTCTGGAAACTGGGGCAGAATTTTTAAGGGGACCTCAAAATTCCTTTCAAAACAATCAACAGAAGAAGGCGATCAGCATGGTCTGCATACTATGGCAAAATTTTTGAGGGAACCTCAAAAATTTCTTCAAGTCACGATGGTGCCTGAGTCAAGAAACACAAGACGTGAAACGGGGGCAGAATTTTTGAGAAGGGTCTAAAAAATTCTACCAGTTCATAAATTTAACATTAGAACTTCCTGGAAGACTGGAGAACCTCATTCGGAGACGCGTATCATGATATGAAAATTAAAACAAGTTTTTCAAAGAAAACAATACATCTATTATAACTCAGTCTTTAGATTTTTCAAACAATAATTAGCATAAGTTTATCCTAAAAAACCCTCTCTCGAAATACCGAGTCCAAGAGGAGCGGATTCAGAGAAGCAATCAAGAGAAGGACACCGGGAGGAGAGACGATGCTAATCGACCTCTTAGGAAACTAACCTATTTTTGTGGACGCAAGTTCCCCAATGTCATCAGGAAAACAGCTATATCATTAATTGTGTTCGCTCGAAACGAAAGGGAAAAACAGCTCAACAAAATATTAGACCAAGAGGGTCACAAGGTGAATGAATGAAAAATACATCTGACCAAGAAGGTCACCATGAATGAGCATAAGGACACATCTTACTAAAAGGGTCATGAAAAAAGGGTGTACCCGACCACAAGGGTCACAACTAACACTACGGACAAAAGAATGATTATCCAGCCACAAGGGTTATATATGTCATCTACAAGCCAAGAGGGCCATTGATTCATAAAAACAAAGCAGTGCCAAGAGGGCCATGCCGAGAGGGCATTCATTCATACAAACAAAGCAGTGCCAAGAGGACCATCCATTCATACAAAATACATTGCCAAAAGGCTATTCATTCAAAGATATTTCGCCAAAAGGGCCATTCATACAAACAACACTGCCAAAAGGGCCATTCATTCGAAGACGTTTTTCCAAAAGGGCTATTCATACAAACAACACTGCCAAAAGGGCCATTCATTCGAAGACGCTTTGCCGAAAGGGCCATTCATAAAAATGACATTGCCAAAAGAGCCATTCATTTAAAGACATTGCCAAAAGGGCCATTCATTCAAACGGTTTTGCCAAAAGGCCATTTATTCATACACGTTTTGCTAAAGGTCCATTCATTCAAGAAAAGCCGGCCAAGAGGGCCGTTCATTAAAGGGATCATACATAAGTCACGTGGTACATCAACAATACTGTTAACATATGGAAGCAGGTACAGAGCTGCCAAGAAGGAGTAGGCACACTGAATCGAATCCAGACCCTTCTGGAGCAAACGTGGAACTTTTTCTTATGTAGCCGGTCAAGATAAGGTTCCCATGAGAGTCAAGCTCTCCGGCCAGGATTTGGAATCCATCCGATCTCAGACATAGCTACAGTTTTTCCGTTTATTTTTCTTTATTAAAAAAAAAAAACAAAAAAAAAAAAAACAAAAACTGCAATCGGTTGGATACACACCGGAAAAATTCGAAGGTGTTCCCACAGAAGGGATACCCTTTTCCCCAGTGAGTTGAACTGCATGTGACCTGATTTTCAGATACCAGAGATATGTAGGCTGGCTCAAAACCAAAGAGTCGGTCTCATTCTAACAAGCCATCCTGAGATATGTCAGCCACAATGCTGAAAATATCGAGACTTTCCCCTACATCACTTAGGAGTCCAATTGAGTCAAACTACAAATGACTTGAACTCTCATACAACCTGAGATATGTAGGAAACCCAGAGACAAGGGTCCAGCTATCACTTTGAAAATTTCCATAAAAAAGGATATCACTTTGAATTGGTCAGCCAAAAATCAGGGCTGTCAAATTTCGTTGCCCGCAGATGGCTTTGCCATCCCCGAACACCAAAGGGGCAGTTTTTGACCCTTAATTTTTGACCACTCATAATTTATTTTGATTACCTAGAGTCCTTGGATATCAAACGGAGTGAAATATGCATTGTTACCAGTCAAAATAATTTTGTAAAATTATTCTGATAATATTTTGCAATTTCATTTGCAAAACAACTTCAGTAATATTATAAATCATTTAGAAATAAATTTACATATTTATGTATGTGGAGCATTTGTTAAGTTTAATCAGGAAGATATTTTAAAAACAATTATTTATCCAGTTGTTAAAGTCATCAGAAGATCGATCAACAAGTATTTTTACTCCGTTTAATTCAAGAAATCTGATTGATTAAATGAATTAACCATTTTATCCATCAATTCTTAATTTTACATTTTCAATG
Source organism: Lycium ferocissimum (assembly GCF_029784015.1). Taxonomy (NCBI): domain Eukaryota; kingdom Viridiplantae; phylum Streptophyta; class Magnoliopsida; order Solanales; family Solanaceae; genus Lycium; species Lycium ferocissimum. Next base: position 26,493,870 of record NC_081344.1, read on the forward strand.
TGCATGTGTACAATTTATTAGAGTTAATCATAATTAATCAAGTGGTTAATTCCATAAGTTGTTCATTATGTGGCTAATTGTGGCTACAACTGCAATAGTCAATTGTTAGTTAACCCTAGCCTTAATGGAAATAGCCAAATTCATGGCTTAAGTCAATTGAGGTCACTATTGCAAAAAAAAAAAAAAAAAAAAAACTAGTCTTTAATTGTTTGATTAGGCTAATTATGGCCATAATTGAAATGGCCAATTTCATGGTTCAAAGTCAATTAAAGTTATATTTGCAACTTAAGTCCATTTGCATAATGAATCATGTCCTTTAGTTTGGATAATTAATTAATTAAGTTGTATTTGGCCATTAATTAAAGAATTTAATTCATTAGTTGTTTAGTTGTGGCTATCTTTTAAATTGAGTATTTAAAGTCTCCCCATATATATACACATATACCCGAATATTCATGTATATCAGGTATATGCATGTATATAACAGCCCCCTCTTTATTTCCCTTTAAATTCAGCCGGGCTCAGTCCAATAAGGACCTAACCCGACCCAACTCAGCTGTAAAGAGGTAATACCCCCTCCATTCCTCATTTTTCATCGACCAAACACATCTCTCACTCTCCTTTTCTCTCAAAGGGTTACAAACCCTAGCTGCCTCACCCTCTCTTCTCTTTTGCATGACGTCACGAACGCCGAAAATTGCAAAAAGGAAAGGGCCCGCGTGGTTTGCTAGTTGTGGTATGGCCGAGAATGGCAAGAGCATTAATTGCTCTGCCATTTCTCAACCATTTCCACTAAGAGATAACCTAAACACGGTATAATCCCATTCCTTTCTTCACTTTTTCTACATTTTACAACGGACAGGATAGAAATCCTTAGTTGTTTTTGTTTGTACTCATTTTGAATGAGCAATTACTATTGGTTTGTGCATGCGGATTAACCTTGTAAGGGTCGAATCTGACCTTTGCTTTCTCCCTTGCCTTCAATTTGGACCTATGATTTGTTGTGGAAGAGAGCAATTCTCAGAAAATTACAAACTCCCACATCGAAAATTGCTAGGGTTTCGTCCAGTTTTGGGGTTCTATAAATAGAAGCCCCCAAAGTCACAAAAGAAGAGGACATATGCATACACCTAGATTTTGAGTATTGAGATTTAAAATTAGGGTTTCAGTTTAAAATTTCGACTTAACTTTCAAAGTTCGAGTCTTCAGTTTCAAATTTTAATTGCTTGTTTTTATTTGTGGATGACTTCTTGGTGTTGGAAGAACAAAGCAGCTCCAAATTCATTTTTGAAGCCGGCTGCACTTCGAAAAGTTAATTTTTATCTTGTTATTGCTTTTCTTTAGTTCTTGATTAGTTTAGATGCTCTAGTAATGTTTGGTTAGTTGTTAACTGTTCGATTAGTTATGTGTTTGTATGTTTGTATTTGCTTGATTATGGTTAATGGTTGAGTATAACATGACTCTGTGGAGACATTGCTTGTCAAATATTGAGTTTAGCTATCATGTCTAGTTATCTGAAGTAAGATTTAGTATATTCTAGTTTAAGATTGAAACTAAAAATGCTAGGATTAAATTCAAATTGATTGATAAATGTGTGGGAATAATCTGTTAACCTGTAAATTTGAATGGTGTTAATTATGATGATGTTTTCTCGAGTTTGAACCTTAGTTTAACTACCTGGAATTAGGTGAGAACTTCAAAAAGGGTTTGACAAGTATAATAGCTTAATAAGGTGAATTTATGTGCAAAGAATTACTAACTCCCTTTGTCAAACTTGAGAGTGAAATGGCCTTAAGGGATCTGTTCTAAACCTGTTTGTAGACAATTTATTTATTTCAAAGAAGTCAGTCCCTAACCACGTGAGGCTAAGGGTATTAAGGAGTCTAGTTGGAATAAGTATTCAATAATAAGGTGGCAAGTCTAATAAACACATTGAACTAGGTTTGTTATAGCTTGGTGTTGTTGATTTGATCTTGAGAAGTCAAAATATGGTCAATATGGTTTCCTAAAATTGTCTCACTTTTAGTTTAATTAGTGTAATAATAGTATGAGGAGGTTCATGTGTATGGATGGGCATGTTAGAAACCACTTGACATGGGAAGTCTTTTTAAATACAACTTGGAGAGAAGGAGATTGGGACGGAATCAAGTGTAATTTGATTCAAGTACTACTCTATCTCAAATAAAAGGTTGTTATGACTGGGCTTGCAAGTTCATGGGGGTAAACATGCCACAATGATGTACTGATTCAACTCTTTCTCTCATTGGAACTAGGGCTTTGGTTTAAGAAGTAAATCTGTTTCCTTAAAAGATATTTTTTAAATGATCTTGTTCCAATAGGGTTTGTCCTAATTGACTCATAATGTCTGATCTCCAAAACATGGGAAAAATGGTGTAGTAAGAGTCCTGGGCATATCTGGCCTTAGTTTAATATAGAGCTATGGGTTGATTCAAGTTCTTTCCTTGTCACTTATATCATGGCATGTGTCTTTAGATTGCAAAGAATGGTATTGAGTGCCCTCTGTTGATAGCTGAATGTTTGATTACATGTTTCTGATGCCTACTTAAGCTGTTTCCAACTGCCTAGCTTTGTCAAATTTTGTAGTTGTTTATTGAGGTTACTTGCATCAAGTTTGGGATCTGCTTGACTCATTTAAGATTGTATATTCATGCTATGCAACTCTGATGCATGTTGGGTATCCTGTTAGTTATGTTAGAGTCTAGATTAGGACTTAGGTCTTGTTTGACACCGTAGTGATAAATGAAAAAATGGATTAGGGGGTTAATAGAGCCAAAAGCTTAAGGTGAATTTGGAAAAAACTTGGAGTTGCTTGCAACCCATTTCAGTACAGTCAACTTAAGTTAATGACTGATAATTCTAATTAGGCCATAGGATAAAGGTGATACTTGGATGGATTAGAGTTGTTTTGACCCAGCCAATGTAGTTTAATCAGGATAAAAAAAAAGAGTTGGAATTATATTGGTTAAAAGGGGCAAGTTAATTAATCACTTAAGTTTTAAAAATAGAGGTGTATACATGATATATACATAAGACTTTATAAGACTTAACCCTTTATGTAAGTGATACTTTAGTTTATCAAATGTATATCAGGTATACACACCTGATATACATGTCAAAGTGTATATCAGATGGTATATAGGTGTATATCAAGTAAAAATCAGATAGGATTCCTTTGGGCCTTAATCCTTGGAGTCTGTCAGCTTGAATATAGTGTCCAAACTTCTAAATGGATATAAAAAGGCCCATTTCAGGCTCAGGTTAGCATAAAGGGATAAGTTTGGGCTTGTCCTTCGGTCTCATTAGGAGTTTTTACGATGTATATGTGATTGGGGCTTGCCAGGCCCACTTTCTGAATTTGTTGTGGCAATACTGTAATCTGATATTGTATATGCTTTGTTGATATCTGTACATATACTTGTTTTTAGTTCGTTCTTGTGAATGATAAGCACAATAAATAAATTCTAACCGGGTTCCTTTTTCCTCTCTTATCCTCTTCACCCTCTTTGGCCACTTGGGCCTGTGTCAAGCCAAACTGTTAGGCTAAGGCCCAACAAATCTTTCCTTCTTTCAAAGGCAGTTCAGCATGGAAAGGGAAGCTAATATATATATGTATATGAACATGCGTTGAAAGCACAACCACGGGTAAAAATGGCTAACTAGGGGCTTGGTATGCTCCTAGCCTAAATCTTCTATTTCATTATTAATCTTTAAATGTTGTATTGTGGTTTGTGAACATTTGTAAAGACTCACATTATTATTGGCATCTTTTATGTTTGGAACTAGTCGTCTTAGGACAATGGTGCTCATGCCGTTTAGTAGACTTTAGGCCCCCCAAAATGGTTTTCAAAATCCGGATACATACTTAAACAATTTTTTGCAAAAATAAATGGAGAAGTTGAAAATTGATTTTTGAATACAAGTCTTTAGAATTTTAAGAAGATCAACGGCTTTGGATTACAAAATAATATGAAGTGCTTCTCTAAAAATTTTACAAACCAGTTTTCAAATGAGAGGTTTCAAGTATATGACTTTGACTGAATCTGAAAAGGAAAAATGATTTCTGGGCTGAAGCCCAACGTAAACTAAAAATGAAAATTTTGGGCCAAGCCTTAACTAAATTACTTTTTCATAAAACAAAAAATGTAGATTTTGGGTCCAAGCCCAACTCAAACCAAAACCAATTTTGCTTACATATATAAGGATCCGAGAAAAAAAATCAAAAAATCAAATTATTTTTATAAACTGGACTTATTCAAATAAATGAAACACACTTGTAAATACGAGGACCTAGAATGGGATGTTTTGGAGTAGTATATGGTCTAACCAAGAATCGAGGGTTATGCATGGACATAAAAATGATATATATATATTGGCACTTTTCAAAACAAAATATACTATCCTTATACATAAAAGGGAATTATTCTTATCCAGATATTATAAATCCAAACCTAAAGTACCCTTGTATAAAGGGAATATGTTCAATCCTTTAAAAAAAAAATATGCCAAATGATAATCTTTTATAAATACGGGAAAATAAACACAAATATAAACAGTTCATGAGTAATTCACACATTAGAATTCGAAGGACAACCATATAATACGGATCTTTAATACTGGGGTGCCTAACACCTTCCCCAGGGGATCACCAGAACCTTACCTAGAACTTTAGATTACAAAGGCTTTTTTTCGCATTTGAATAAATCCTTTGGACCCGATTTCCTAGTTTACTCATAAATTAGGTGGCGACTCTTTTTTTGAAAACAAAGTCCAAAAGAGCACCAACTCTCTCCTAGTAGCTTTCAGATAGCTAACCCTGCCTGCGAAATACGAATCGTAACAGCTGCTTGAAGAATTTCTTTGGACCGCCACTGTCGGATCATCGGACACGACTGCCAGCGAACGGACCGCAGACCCCTTGGGCAGGCCGTGATTTTTCCCCTTCCAAATGTTTTTGGTGGAAATTTCCTTCCACACGCGAAGAGCAGGAGTGGAGGAGTCTAGGATATTATGAACCCACTTAGATAGGTCTCCTATCAGAGCCAGCCTCCATATCACGGCTAAAAGCATAACCGAAGAAGAAATTAGCAATAAAGGGCATAATAATGACTACAAGACGCGGTTAGAGGCAAAACTCATGATTTGGGTTCCACTCTTCGGGTGTTGGGGGTTCTGGCGGCTTGACTAAATCTGTGGTACGGATAATGAAGAATCTCTCCATCCATCCTCAATCAGATTCATCATCGGTGCTAGCAACCAAGGAGTTCTGACCGTGCCGGAGTAACCGAAAAATCCCGGCCCTAAATATTTTTGGGGAACAAAGATGGATCAGGTGTGAAAGAGTGAAATCCTCTTCCACTCGAGAAGAATGGTACTGAAGGCACGCCACCTTTCTCCAAACTGTCGGCCCGACTTGAGCTAAACATATATTATACTGCCTACAAAATTCTAAGATCACGGGGTCAATCTTGTCGCTCACTCTGAGCGCGAAGGAATCGGTGTAAATAAATGAATACCCCAGCCGGTAAGAGGTGTTCTCCCTCTCATCAGGAACGATCACCTCGATATCCTTCCAACTGCAATCTTCTTTGACCTGGCTCAGACTGCTATTGCGAATGGAGGCACGATACATGCTCATCGACCATTCTCGGTCACGGTTAGGAGCGGTGGATGTAGCGCTCTTAGTGAGATCTCTCTCGCTGGTCCAATCTTTAGGAATGAACAATTTCGCCTGTTGACCCTCGGAATTCGAAGAGGGGGCATTCTTCTTCTACACCTTGCTCAGTGACGGTCGTCGACCCCCAATTAGGACTCGGTGGATCAGAACGTCAGTGTCATTATGACACGTATTTTGTGACCGTGTGGTGGTGCCTCCGGTTATGGAAGAGTCGGAAGACATATTGGAAGTTGTTTCTAGTTGCAAAGACACTTAAGAAGGTTTTTTTATGGAAGGGTTGAAAGCGAACTACGGAGAAGTAGAGAGCTTTTAAGAAGCAGGAACAGAGAAATCAAGGGCGGATCTATTTTGAAAAGTGATAAGAGGAATTTGAAATAAGAAGCATAGACTAATGGGCAAGACAAGGAGGGGAAGTAACCCCTCACGCGTGTCAATCACGGCTCAGTAGAAGTGAATCATTTCATTATGATCGAACTCGATACCCTAGGAGGTTCCTTGAACGAGAAAGAGACACGTGGAAGATGACGTCGGACGAGCGAGACAGAGCATTAAATGAGGGGAGCTGGCGTGCAGAGAATGTGAACCGTCAAGTCAAAAGCACACAAATTGAGAAACGGCTCGACTACAGAGATTAGATAAGAACGGAGAGCGGGACTCTTCCACTTCCCGAACTCACGTCGTGAAGGTCCCGAAAAGTGGGGGACTATCTGCATTAGGATAAAACACGCTCCCGGGGCTAGGCCACATGGCCGGATGATCGGGGAGGTTGAAGGTGCTATACAGCTGGCCTCTACCCCTACCAACTTAGGCCATGTCTGCAGGCCTTGATCAGGTGTGCCAAAGTAGGAAAGCACGTTAAGCCATAGTCAGGTCACATCACCCGAGCGTTAGGGTTGAAAAATCTTGCATTGGCTTACATAAGATAGCTTAGGTGTCACGCCCCGAACCATGGCCTGGGCGAAACACGGCACTCGGTGCCTTACTGCATGTGACCGAGCGAACCACATGGCTTGCTGAATCATCATGAGGCATAACATGAGCGAAATATAACGTGAATGCATGATGAGCCTTTATAAAACGTAGTCAGTCATAATACTTAATAAAATACTTGTTTAAACATGAGTGCGGAAATAACATGAATGAGCCAAAATAGCTATACGACTCCGAATGTCTGACATAACACAACTGACTTGTCTAGTCTATGAAACCTCTATCATGAGTCTGACTGGAAAACATACTTACTGGGACAAGGCCCCCAGCATACCTTAGATCCATAACAAATCATAAAAACAAAAGTTGACTAAACCCCGAATGAGATGGGGCTCACCAATAAGCTGATACTTGCTGTCCTACTGAGCAGATGTGTCGTCCTGTATATCAATACCTGCATCGTGAAATGCAGGCCCCCGGGCAATAAAAGGGGACGTCGGCCACATTGAATGTACGGTATGTAAAGCAACCGAATGAAATAACGTGGGACATGAAATAACATGATGAGAACTGAAACGAAAACCTGGACATGAACATGAGCATGAGCATGGATATATATATATATATATATATATATATATATATATATATATATAACATAAGTAAAACATGATAAGTAGGGAGAGCATTTCATAAACCGACATGTGATATCACCACGTGGGTACGTGGAGTCTGGTACCTCGCCGGACCAGCAGAGCCCCCATACCTTGCCAGGGTATAAGGTGGTAAATCACCACGTGGGTACGTGGAGTCTGGTACCTCGCCGGACCAGCAGAGCCCCCATACCTTGCCAGGGTATAAGGTGGTAACGTGCCTGATGGATCCATTCAGTGTAAAATTAAGGTATCGTCCTATCTGGGCGGAGCGATCCTTGTCCTATGGTGGCTACATAGTTTCAGGCTATCTGAGCCTTCTCGGTAATTCGTGCAACTCCCAAAAACATGAACATAATATAATTGGCTAAGAAGCCCATGACTTTCGTGAATTAACTTGTACTTGTCTTGTAATCATGATTTCACGAAATAACTTGTAAACATGGTTTCATGAAATAGCTTGTAAACATGGTTTCATGAAATAACTTGTATTTAGTATGTATGTATCTTGTATCATAGCATGAAAGTAATTATATAATACAGTTGCATGAAAACTTGTAGATATGTAGGATATTCATGAAATAATCATCTTATTTAAAAACATGCATGCAAGAACCCATGGAATACAAGATATGGGTTTTCATGGATTACGAACGGATTCTCAATAATCATAAAGAAATATTAAGAACTCAATGATGGAATTATAACAATTCATACGTAATATAATCATGGACATGGACCTAGGGTTATCATGAGCATGGTATAGAAACCCTAGTTTTAGTATAGAATCATAATTTATGGATTATGAGGCGTGGGGAAGAAACAATGATGTTCCCACACGTAGATAGTAACTCTACATACCTGGTAATGCTCCAAACTTGAATTAAATACTTTAACTTTGAAGAAGATTTCCAAAATCTTGAGTTCTTGAACCTTGAGATGGGTTTTCTTGAAAACCCTAGTTTAGGAATGATGATTTCTTGTTTAGATTACAAGGATATATATTAGAATTGACTTGGAATGATTAGAGTAGGCTTACCTTGGTGTTCTTGATGATGGGAGAGAATATAAGGTCGTTCTAGGGCTTGGGGGTGTGAAGAATGAAGTGAAAAAGCCTTAAAACGAAGTTTTATAATTCTCTGTCGGACCCATTTTACGCCCTATTTTACGTCCAGTAAAAATTCTACGGACCGTATGTCTTACCGTACATCCATTCCAGTGAATTGGGCTTTCTGGGCCAATTTTACGGTCTGAATATACGGCCCGTATAATTTTTACGGCCCGTATATTCTACCGTATATCTGCAGAACACTATTTTAGTAAAACGGGCATAACTTTTTGTACAGATGTCCGTTTGACCTTCATAATATACCGTTGGAAAGGTATTCCAAAGATCTACAACTTTCAAGAAGGAAATTTTCCCAAATTCCTTACAGATTTTTCCGTATACTCATTTTAATTGAGACGTGGTGCAAACTCACTTAAAAACACTCTCCGTAGGGTAGCTTCCGACTTTCCTTTGCTAAAGGACTCTTCTCATGTCTTTATTGGGTTTCAAACTCCATTTATACACTACTAAATTGGGTTCATGATACCCTTGTCTTATGAGTCAAATCTTAGCCCGAATGCACGAGGTGTTACATTAGGGCGGAAGGAAGAGGCAGATTCATTTATTTCACTCTCTTGCTCTCTTCATTTGTGACCCCTTTATTATTTTTCAAGCAATATACACAGAATTATCACTTTCTAGTCATTTTTAGCTATTTAAATCTTATGATACGATCTTTGTTGCTTGTTAAACTCTATCACGATCCAAACTACTCCAGACCTGGCTCATAAAAAGAGTTCTCGGGGTTGGATACGTCCCACTTGTCTTTAAACTCTGTATAAAAAAATCTCTAATTGATTTTTCTGTTAAATCCGATTTCACTGGAAAACAGTGTTAAATATGTTATAGCAAGTTGTCTACTGTTAAGTTTGTGGGCCAGATCGCCCCCCTTGCAATGGACAAAACAAGGGGCCGAAGCAAGTGATCCTTTTCCTACTTGGAAAACACCTTGAGGACATCCGATTTTGACTGGGTTTAGGGTATTTGGCGGCCTATATATTCATGATTTTTTGCATAATTATGTATCCTGTAAAAGCATCTTTCCGTGAGAAAATAAGAGTTGGTGACGAGCGTGGTTTTCTTCCCATTAAGAGTTTCAACATATAATTGTGTGTTCTTTCTTTTTCGTTATCTCATAACTATCTACCACCGACCGGTTATTAAGTTTACTAGCACTTGTTATGAATAATAATTTGTAGGAGTAGTTAAATTTTTTTATGTAACCATTCTTTCACACTATCAATGTATAAAGCTTAGAAGTCTTGAAAAGAGAAGTACCTACTCTATTAAATTGTGATGTTGGTATCTTTTCTTGGTTTGTGTTGCATATATAATTAAGCCAGATAAGCCTAGATATGGATGATGGAAACACGTCAAGGTCCAGCTCATCGTCAGGGCATGTTTCAGTTTCAGTAGGCCAAGCCCAGGACCAAAAATCAAATCTCCAGGATAGGAAAGCCCCTGATCATCTTGCAGTTGAGGTACTAACAAAGACTTCGTTTCATGATGTTTAATGGAATAATAAATGTATGCTTGTAATGCATGTGTACAAAATAACTGCTTTTTGGATTTTATATACAAAATCACTTCCTGATGATTGTTAATACTATATTAATCACTAATTACTCCATTTGTTTCATTTTATGTGTCTTTGTTTGACTAGACACTGAGTTTAAATAAAGTAATGAAGACTTGAATGTTGTGGTCTTCAAACAAAGATGTTTAATTTACCAAAGAGCACTTAAATCTTGTGTTCTTAAATATATTTTGTGGAATGTTGGAGTTAAAAGAGGTACTACACATAGAAAGTGACATTCATTTTGAAGCAAACTGAATTAAAAAATAAATTAAAAAGACTATTACTATTACTATTACTATTGCTAACTAGTGAGTTTACAGTTGAAAAGTCATAACCTTAAGGAGTGCTAATAGGAAGGAGTATTAATTTGTCTTATAGAATATATCAGATTTAATTTATCCTGTTTAATAGGACTTCCACGTGAGATAAACTAAAAAGATTGCGTATACAAGTTACTTTTCTAAGTTTACCATATTATTAGAAGGATTTACATTATATATACATTAACAATATAAACAATTTTATACTGTCAATGTAGTTTACTGATTATAGCAATAATTTTCACTCTATTTCCAAGGTAACGTATCGAACTTACTAATATGATTTACTTCTTATTAACTTAAATCCTTATCAGAAACATGCTTGAAGATAACTGCATTGAATTGTTGTACTGCAGGAAAAATGCTTGACTAATGAAGTACCTTTGACCAAAAAGACAGAACAAAGTAGTATTACTAATAAGAGTAGGATTAAGAGAAGGATATCCCACAGAAAATGGCTTGGGTGGCTCCGACTGGGATGTTAAACTATGATGTGTGAATGTTTGGAATCATTGTTATAGAGGCCTTAATTTTTGAAGGGCATCTTACACGACAAAGGAAGCCAACGCAAAGAATCAAGAGGCTAGGAGCATATGAACCAGTTGATATTTTCAAGAAATTAACAAATAATGAACCATTTCACATGAAGTCAGTGGTTACAACGTCGCCACTATGGTGCAGCAAAGCCACTATTCAAAGTGTGGAGGAAGTAAATGACATTGCATGGGGGCAAAAGAGAGAGGCAGGGAGAATAGGACTTGTCTTACAAGATCACATTTGTAGACAGTTTATTGAAGAGCTCGTCAAAGAAATGGATCTAGTTTGCTTGCGTTCTTTACTGTTTATAGCATGTAAGAACAAGTTTTCTTCTAAAGTTTTATTGCTTTTATTACTGGTTTTTTATCCTTTTATATCACATATATTGAGATTGTTGATCTTTATTATTACTTACAGTGACAGGCTTTGAAAACATATGTTGTATTTAGTTGACTTAATACTATTCTGTTTTGCACAATTTCTATATGAAATAACATGCAATAATTGTCTATTATAGGAATACCATGTCTGTTCTTTTTATACAAGATTTTGTATATGTGTTGAAAATGATCCAGTCGAGGCACTCAAAAATGATGCAAGATCTTATCAACGGTGCTTCACATTAATAAATCCTATGCATAGGTGTCATTTGGTAATCACTCCATGCGTCGCAATCAGTTCTGCGCAAATGGTCTCTTAAATATCAACTAGCAAGCAAGCACTGCAAGCAAGCAGCTGGCAAGGGAACATGTAGTCTTTTGGTGTCAACTCCATCACTATTAAACATGTTTTGCAATCCTAAGCCATTCATCTCTTCACTTCTATGATCCCTTCTAAAATGATTCTTGACTAAATTGATACGATCCTAGTTAGGAATGTACGAAAACAACAATCAAAACACGCAAAAATTAAAGGATAGTAGAAATCCAGAGGTGAGATAGAAGAAATAGGAGATGAGATAGAAGAAAGAAAGGGTCTAATTCAAATATAATTGTGACTAATCAAATATTTGAAACAAATGACAACAGGTGCGTGGAGGCCAACTCAGCATCGAGATGTGTTTTAATACAAAGGAAGTGATAGTTTAGGTAGGTAAATGAAACAATGGATATATAGTCAAGGTATGAAACTCACAAAATCAAATGCCAATCAAACGCCAAACGCAAAAATGAAGTCGAGGTTAATTCATTGTGTGCGTTTGATTTTGTGTCCGAATAAAACTATGGAGTGGCTTTTTTCTTATGTTGGGTCGTCTGGGCCGGGTCGGGGTGGGTCGACTGATTTTTAAACAGCCACATGGTAATTTTTTATTTTAAAAAGAAGGTAAAAGATTTTTAATTCGAAAAATAGGAGTCCGTTAATGAAAAGGGTAAATATGCACCATTTCTGTAACAACAAAGGTATATATGCTCTAAATTGCAAAGTTGAGGGGTATATTTGCCCCCTTTCCCTTGTTTTTACCTTTACGTGGCATTGATGGTCTTGTAAAATAGTCCATTTGATAGATATTTCATTGTTTGCTTTGTTATATCATCTAGTGAGCTACCATGGCTAACATGCTAGCAAACCTAAAGAACTTATGAAATCGGGAGAAAGATATCAGGAAGAGAACTAATTATTTGCAAAGAAGAAAAAGACGTGACACTTTATTGAATCCAGTTAATGGCCTTATAAAGGCTTACAGATACTATAGGAGTCATAGTCCCATTAAACTACTAACAAGATTCCACTAAATAAATTCCCCTAAACTTTAGGAAAAGATATCCACAACTCCAAAAACTAGAAAAGACATTAAGAACTAAAAATAACAAAATAACAACTGAAAGCTTAAAAAATAGCAACACTGCAGACTTTGTCAACATTAACATACGACTGATGTTGTACAACATTAACACTGTCACGACCCGCCTAGGGGGGGCCGTGACGGGTACCCGGAGTGGCTACCGAGCACCACATATCATACTACCGTCGTCTTAACCTGTACACATATATGCTCCATAAAACATGTACACATATCCACATATATAAGCCCTCGCGGCAGCAAAAGAATAATATACAAAATATACATCAAGAGTCACATAACCTCCGTTACCCATATACAAGTATCTACGAGCCTCTAACTGAAACTCTGAGATCATGAAGATGGGACAGGACCCCATCATATCCGAACATATACACAAAAGAATATATCAAGACGGCACCTCCGGTCTATGGAAGTGCTCTGGTGCAAGCTGATCTGACTCCTAGGAAGCGGGGTCGTCTCCCTGCCTACCTGTGGGCATGAGCACAGCATCCAAAGAAAAGGATGTCAGTACGAACAATGTACTGAGTATGTAAGGCATACATCATAAAGTAACAGCAGAACAAGAAAATACAGTAAAGATGAGAAGGCAACTGGTGACTGCTTGCCTCTTAAGGCGGAGCCATGCATGCATACGCGTAAGTATCATATCATATGTTGCTGCGGAACGTGCAGCCCGATCCATATATCAATATATTGCCGTGGAACGTACGGCCCGATCCATCATCCATATAGCCCGCATCCGGGATGATATCATAATATGCCAGCTGATCAGGTGGCTATGCGTCTATAGCGCCTCTCCTTTCCCCATATCCCCTATATACATATACATATCATATATATATATATATATATATATATATATATATATATATATAATATACGTAGCATGCATGAGAGCCCAAATAAAGATACACTCTTTCGGAGTGACGTAAGGTCGTAACCCTCTGAGTACATTATTGTCACACCCCAACTTTTGATAGGGCATGATGGGCACCCGACCCTTACTTAGGTGTTATATCCCATATTTTGTACGTCGGAATATTTTAAGTTGGTTGCGACAAGTTAAAGACAAGGCTATTTTCCGGTTTTGCTCTAATGCACAAGTTGCGTATGAATTTTATTGGATGGAAATATTAAGGAAAATTTGGGGTTAAAAGTTAAATATGAAAAGTTGGCATTTCATGAAAATGGCCTAGGTTGGCCGTGTGATGTGGGGCCCACTTCCCCTTGGTTGGCTAAATTTGATTAGTATAAAACTATGAGTGGTACATGTGTACACCATGTATTTGTAGGGGTTAGAAGTGAAAATAATATTTCATGAAAGGGCCTAAGTGACCAAGTGAATTAGTGTGGGCCATGGGCCACATGGATGATTAATATAAGTGTATAAAAGGTGATTCATTAAATCATAATTCATCATCTCTACACCTAGAAATTTCAAGAAGCTTGGAGAGAAATAAGGGGAGAACCATTCGGCCATAGGAGCTGGCCGAATATGGTCCTCCAATTTTGAACAAGAAAAATTATTTTCTTTTAGTCTCTCTACTAATTGGAAGGCCCTCGTTAACATGGACTAGTTGTTGGAACAAGAAAACCGCTCGTTGTCGCAATTCACTAACTCTAGCCGAGGGTGAAGTCAAGTGGAGAAGGGTAAGATTAAATCTTCTTTCATGTGTTGTGGGTGATTTGTACATGTTGTGATATGTGGAAATGAATGAAGTTCATAAAAATATGGTGTTGTGTGTGTGGCCGTGTATATGTAGTGTTATGTAGGGGTGAAGAACTAATTTCATTTAGCATGTTTGGATTGTTGTGTTGTGGATTCTATGGTGCTAATGAAAGTTTAATGATTCAAATTGAAGTTATAGTTATTTGCGGCTTGTTATGGAAGCTAATGGAATTTTTGTATAGTTTCTTGAATTTACGGAAGTAATGTTATGAACGTATGGATTGATAATGTAGTTCATGAATTTGGAAGGAAGAAATGTGTTGTGTCGTTTTCTTGAACTTGGAGTGCTTCGGGTGGCATGTTGTATGTTGATTGGGCTGATTTGAATAATTTGTGGATTGTCCGAAGCATTCTTGAATTTTGTTTGAATGGTTTCGGATTAGTACTTGAACATGTGATCGTCGATGTTGGTTTGAATATATGTAGTTGAATTGAATATAAATGAATGTCGTCGAATTATGTAGAAAGGAGTTATGGATGTTAGAATGCGTTTGGAATTGATTATTGATGTTGTTTGTATGGTTATTGGTATTGTTGTTGAAGAATTGGCCGAGTTGAACCCTCGGGGATGTTGAATTTATAGGGGAAGTGCTGCCCAAATTTCGGTAGATAAAGTGATGGCTTGGGATTGAATTCTTCGATGCTTATGGCTAATGTCGATATCAAATAACGTTGTTGTAGATTTTGAGAAGCTGAGACGTAAGTTCGGATCAGCTTAGGAAGCGGACGAGGTATGTAAAGCTCAGCCTTTCTTTCTTTTGGCATGTCCTAGTTGCAAGTAGGCTATGACACGAGCCTCATATTCTTACGATCCGAGCATGTCTACGATTCTTATTTGCCTCTTAATGTTGACATTCTTAAGGTAGTAATATTATGGTCCTTATGCCTTTGTATGTTTGGAAATAAATGCTGCGGAAAGAATTTTGTTCTTAAAGGATTCTGAAACTACGAACGACCGTAACTTTCGTAGACGAGCTCGGATCGCCTCGAAACGTTTGTAGGAGATCCCATAACGAATAATAACTCTAACTTTCATAGGCGGGCCCGGATTGGGTTGACGCTCGTCCGGGGGCCCCGCGATTTTCTATGTTTGGTTCTAACGACCTATTTTTGAAAGAACTTAATATGACTACTTTTCCGACCCCCGAGTATGATTATATATTTATCTGCTGAGTCTGAAATGATGATTCGTATACTTATGATTCCGATACGTAGTTATGATTTTTTTTAAAAAAGTTCCGTTTTATATGTATCCGAGTAACATCCGAAGGAAATTAGATTGGACTATTGTCTTGGCTTATGACTGATGGTTCGCTTTGGTTAATTTGTTGTGTCTTTATGAATGTTTTAAATTGCATATAGTCTCCCACGATTCTGCTCGTGCACATTATTGTTAATCCCTTCGCCGAGTCCCGGCCGGTATGTATCGTGCGCATTTGTTATATTCGAAGTATGATGAGTTTTCGAAGTATGATGAGTTTTGATATATGATATGATACGAAGTATGATGAGTTCTGAATTATGATGTGATACGGAGGATGTGTTCGGAGATATGCAAAACTTCCGAAGTATGATGAGTTGTGGCGCCCAAGGCAGGAGGGGCGACCACGTTCCGTCCGCCGGGTCCTATTATGGACCGCATATGATAGATGTTCTTGATATGCATGAATTATGTTCAGAAGTAAGCATTCTGGCATTCTGATTATTATTGTATATGTTTTCTGTAATTCGCATATGATTCCCGATAATTGACATGCTTATGATGATTTCATTTACCGAGTCCCTCATTAGAGGGCCGGGACACGCTATATGTTTATACGATGGATTACTCACCGAGTCCCTCATTAGAGAGCCGGGTACGGTATGTATATGTGCGATGATATGAAGACTTGATTATAATATGATTTTATTTACCGACATATGCATATGCCTGATAAGTGTTTTAAAAACAAGTTTTGGTTATCTGGTTATTACACTTGTTCCTGTAACCCCTGTTTCGATTATGGTCCTGTTTACTGTCTTTCATGCTTTTACATACTAGACATATTCCTTATTCATCCCCCCTTTCTTCGGGGGCTGCGTTTCATGCCGCGGTACATGCAGACGAGTAGATGATGTTAGCAGAAGATGTTCCAGCCGGATTGGCGAGCCTTCGGAGCGCTGCCGAGTCAGAGTGTATGTGCGCTATGGTATCTTGGGTTATGTTAGAGACTTTGCAGACAGAGTCATATGTATAGTATGTCAGTTTGTAAGCGGCTCCATAAGCCGATGTATTGTTATGCATTATTTTACAGATTTTATACGACTATAGACTTCATTTGATTTGAAAAGGTATGAAAAGCATATTTGATTTCCGAAAACCTTTTATGATGTATTTATGTTATGGTTTAAGGCCCAAGATGCATTTGAGTATCACGAGAGTCAGTGGGTTCGCTCGGCCCTAGGTAAGGGTCGGGTGCCCATCACACCCTATCGGATTAAGGGTGTGACATTAGGGCTGAGCGAACCCGCTGATTCTCGTGATACTCATAATCTTACTGGACTCTTAAATCATGAAATGAGTGCATAGTGTAAGCTTTTAAAAAAAAACATGCTTTTGTCTTTTCAAATCAAGTAAAATCTCGTAATCATATGAAATTTGTAACATAATGCATAATGATACATCGGCTTACTGCAGCCGCTTACAAGACTGACATGTTATATACGTGACTCTGTCTGCAAAGTCTCTAACATAAATCAAGATACCATAACATAGATATTCTGACTCGACAACACTCCGGAAGGAAACGGAGCTCGCCAATCTAGCTGGAACATCTTCTACTAATATCCTCTACTCATCTGTATACACCTGCGTGGCATGAAACGCAGCGTCCACAAGAAGGGACGTCAGTACGAATAATGTACTGAGTATGTAAGGCATGAATAACAACATAATATAGATATGAAAGGTAACATGGAATATGAGAGATAACCTGTACATCTGGATGCCTCATAAGGTGGATGTCATGCATGCTTAGCTTTTAAAAAAAATATTTCTATACATATACATAGTACCATGCCCGGCCATTAAGGCTTGGTGTCATATATATATAGTATCATGCCCGGCCATTAAGGGTCATATATAGTATCATGCCCGGCCACGTGCTCGGTTATTATCGCGTCCGCGTCCGGGCAATATCATAACATGCCCACTGCAAAGGTGTGCACATCTACGTGCCATGCCCGGCCGACTATAGCGCGCGTGTGTGAGAAAATACATACATATATATATAAAGCATACATGAGAGCCCAATCAAAAGCCACAATTATATCGGAGTGACGTAAGGTCGGTAGCCTCCGATTATATTATGGAATAATCATCATCGCTTTATCTCACCTTGAAGGAACAATTATTATAAGGCGAGATCAACAACAATGAATAAAATCGAGAAAATCATGAAATAATCTCAATAATCTCATAATAGTATTAACATCATAAGCTTTGGAATTTAAACTTGAAATTTAAAATCATCATCATCATAGAAACATTCTCATCTTTAACATCGTCATTCATATTGTAAAAACATGTCCGTTATTGTTGTCATAAAAGCTTATAGAATAGAATCATCGGAAAATTCATTTTGGAAAGCTCGGATTATCAAGAAATAAGTCATGCCTTTGAATCATGAACATTTTGGAAAATATTTATGGATTATCAAGAGAAATAGATCATGTCACAAAACACGTTTATCTTTAGAATCATGAACTCTATGAATCATGAATTTCTAGCTTTTGAGAATAAGAATATTCTTGGAAAACATTTATGGATTCACATAAAGGGATCATGGGACATTTGAAAAACACCTATTGGATTCATAAGAAAGGAATCATGCCTTTAGAAGAAAGGGACTAGCCTTAACATACCTTTGGAGCTTCAACTCTCCGACTTTCCAACTTATCCCGTCGTGCGATTTATTTAGGATCGTTCGTATCTCATAATTACATAGGAACCATTCGTACTATCATTAGGCTCATTGTCACACTCTTATCTAAAGTCTCTAAATAAATTTCTATACTCGCCGAAAATCGACAACATCTCCCCTATCTATATGCCTAGCCCGAATTCTCAATACCAACAATTAACAACCAATAACAACAACAGAAACAACAACAACCTCATTACTACCAAAATATTCCATCAAATACTCCACATGATATTTTCTCCAACTCCTCCACAAACGAATTCTGCTACATAATTATTCCATAAATTTATCTCCGTAAATAAGCCTTAAATGATACCAAAAGAGAAAGATTCATACCTTACTTCCGCTAATACCGCGATATCTCCAATACTTGCCTTACTCCAAGCCACAAATTCACCGCAACACAATATTATAATCGTAACTATACGCCGGCGGACCCGAATCCGAGATTTTTACTTAACTCGCGTTGAAATTTAATGGAGGGAAGGTTGGAGAACTCTCTAGAATTTTTGGAAAATATTTTTGGGCTGATTCTTGGCTGAAAATGAGGGGTTAAACCCTTTATATAGTTGCTCCAAAGTCACCGTAGCAATACCGTTCATGTAAAATCATTTCGAGACCTAAAACTTTTATACCGATCTCTTTATTTGCATACTTGGATATGTCCAAACTTCATCCGCGTATTCAACATCCCAAACTTAGCAAAATTATTTTTTTCGAGACTTAAAACTTCGCGGCACTTTTATACATCGATCTCTTTATTTGCATAACTTGTTTTGGATATGTTTTATTCATTTAACACTTTAAACTCCATACATCCGTTGGGCCTATAACTTATTGAGAATGCTTTTTTTAAAAGTGCTTTTCAAAAGGTAATTTTCGGAAAAGTTTGTATTTTATTTTATTTTTTTCCGATTTGTTTAACCTCCAAGTATATCAATGAACGTTTACTATCTTACTTATAAACTTATGGAAGACATAACATAAAGTTTTCAATAAATATATAACTTCAAACATAATCGTCCTTTGAGCTTATGTGACTAACCTCAAAAATGATGCAACTCAACGCAACATTAGGGATGAAATACATTTATGGGAATAGAGTAACTCAAACCTCCGAATCTCCGTAAAAAGAAAGACGCTCGATTCAATATCATCATCATTGGTCGTGTCCGGGTAATCCATGAGATATTCAAACCGAGGCCATATGTTATATAGAATTCTCAATCGTGAAAACATAGAAAGTTGAGAGCCAAATATGCTGGTTATAAGCCCAAGATGGGTGACCATATGTTATATGGCACCAAAAGACTCTATCAAATGGAAGACACAACCCCATTTGCCCCTTGTGTGAAGCCATATAGCTATATAGCCCTTTCTTTCAATGTCCAATGTCCAAGAGAGGTGGGAAAAGATACTAATGAAATCATTTAGAATGCTAAGCTTGAAAATCCTTCAAATCGGAGTAATTGTAAGATTCTTGGCAAGAAAGAACTATAAACTTTTGGCATTTCTAGGAATAGAAAAAGAAAATACCTAAGTAGGGAATGACATATATGGGGTTAACATATGGGTCATGGTTGTTGAAGGGAAAAAGGGATAGCCTCACATACCATTGTACCTCCTTAACGACCGTACATAGACTATTAAAGTTGATATAATATCAACTTCCGACTTATCGATTCTACATAACACAAAGAGGATTAGATATTAAGGTTAGATTATTGAAAGTATGTTTAAGCTTAAACTAAGGCGGATAAGGCTAACGAAAATTGGCAAACATTTCCGTTTTGTTTTGACAACTTTCCCTCACATAACAAAACAACTCCCAAATAACACAACGACATCCATAATATTATATTTGTTAATCCAAACACGCAGAGATTCCCTCAAGTTAAACATCATTAAACTTTTATCTCCACACTCATTTCCTAATCCTCCAGTTAACATTGTTCATACTATAATGCAACTTCACGTGTATCGTTCACATAATACTTCCTCGACATCATTAACACCATTTATACTAAAATTATACTTGTATCATACCATGAATAACAATTCAACTACCCTTCTAACCAATATACCATTATTTGTATACTCAAGCTCATATTCAATACTTGTTCCTAATTCAAGTTCCTCAACTACTCAACACCCTTACTAACATGAAACAATTGTAATACTCACCTTTGGTTATGTAGAGATAGTCTTTGGATGGGGATACTTCACTTGAGAAGAACTTCACTTCAATACCAAAGAGATTCTCAACTTCTGTCCACCCTTGGGAAGCATTCACACCCTTAATTCTACCGACTTTTGGTGTTTGATCCTTGATCTCCCCTCTTGGATATGTGTTAGTGTGGTATGGAGAAAATTCTAGAGGTTTTGAGAGTATTTGAGAAGTGGGAAATGAGAAAAAGAAGGAGAAACCATGTATATATAAAAATAGAATTCGGACCCGACCCGAAATATACGGTTCAATATACGGTCCGTATAATTTATACGGTCCGTATATTGGACCGTATGTTCCTTCCTAATCTCGAAAAATCACCCTTCATCGGAAGGGTTCTACGGCTAGATATAAGGGCCGTATAAAATATACGGTCCGTATATACGGCCGTATAATCCCCAGCCTTTTCGATTTCGTTCCCGTCGCTTCGTTTGATCTCGAATCTTTATGGAACCTTCTTGGTACTCGTGCAACACTTCCTTAACGATCTAACGGAAATTATAACTCGTCCTCATGACTCTACTAAATATTCATTAATTCAACACCCATGAAATCCTTCCCACGTGACGAGTCTAGTTTCGCAAAGTCCGATGACTTAAGAATCTTATCGCATATACATTAAGGCTGCCAATCACTCTCTTGTAGTCGTGAAAATCTCGTGTCCGCCTTGACCGACGTTAGTCCATTCACGACGCAACATCACGGAATTGCCGAGGTGTAACATTCTCCCCCCTTAAGAACATTCGTCCTCGAATGTTAAATTCTCGTGATTCCTACAAAAATTTTGCCAGAGTTTCTCCTGTAATTTGGCACTATCGTCCTGTCACAACAGCCCAAAATAACATCGCCACACAGGGCTACAACATCAACAATAAGAAATGTGGTCACACATGACCCAGAAGTACTAAAGTAAAACATTTCATACCTGAGTGCACTGATGTTTCATCTTGAGTCTCCTCTGGGGGTAGAAATAGATGCGGATATTTGATCTTCATAGCTTCTTGTGCTTCCCACGTCATCTCCTCTTTGTTATCATTCCTCCATAAGACTTTGACCGAAGCGACCTCTTTATTTCTAAGCTTCCGCACTTGTCTATCTAGTAGAACAGAACTTCTTCATAGGTCAATCTTTTTCGGTGACTCGAATGTCACTTAAGTACTATTACGGTCGGATCCCCAATGCATTTACGGAGCATCGATACATGGAAGATTGGGTGAACTGAATTCAGCTCTGAGGGTAAGTCCAGCTCGTAAGCTACTTGACCCACTCTACGTACTATTTTGTAGGGCCCAATGTATCGAGGACTAAGCTTACCTTTCTTACCAAATCTCATTATCCCCTTCATTGGCGATACCTTCAAAAATACCCAGTCATTAACCTGAAATTCCAAATTCCTACGACGATTGTCCACATAAGACTTTTGGCGGGTCTGAGCTGTCACCAACCGGTCCTGAATAAGCTTAATTTTCTCAACCGCTTGTTGGATCAACTCTGGGCCTATTAGTTGTGTCTCTCCCACTTCAAACCATCCAATAGGCGATCTACACTTCCTTCCATATAAGGCCTCATAAGGAGCCATCTGAATACTGGCATGATAACTGTTGTTATAGGCAAACTCAATAAGCGGCAAATGATCCTCCCAATTCCCGCCAAAGTCCAACGCACAAGCTCGCAACATGTCTTCTAAGGTCTGAATAGTGCGTTCAGCTTGCCCATCGGTCTATGGATGGAATGCAGTGCTGAATTTTACTTGAGTGCCCAATCCTTCTTGAAAGGATCTCCGAATCTACCGTAAATTGTGCTCCTCTCGTAGTAATAATAGATATCGGAATGCCATGAAGCCGCACTATCTCTTTAAGATACAATCTAGCATAATCTTCTCGAATATGTAGATCCGACCGGTAGAAAATGTGTCGATTTTGCGAGCCCCGTCAACAATCACCCAAATGGAATCGTACTTATGCCGTGAACGAGGTAATCCAACAACAAAATCCATATTGATCGCCTCCCATTTCCAGGTTGGAATTTCCATTTCTTGCAGCAGCCCTGCCGGGTTTCGGTGCTCAATTTTCACCTCGTTGACGCTTTGGACATCGAGCCACAAACTCGGCTATATCTCTCTTCATCCCTTCCCACCAATACATCAGTTTGAGGTCATGGTACATTTTCGTCGCTCCAGGATGGACGGAATAACGGGAATAATGGGCTTCTTCCAAAATCCGATAACGAAGTCCCGCAATATCCGGAACACATAACCTATTCTGGTACCTGAGAACCCCATCTGCTGAGACTTCAAATGGTGACCTTTCCTTTGGGAATTGCACACATTTATAATACTTCAATTTGGGATCCTCGTATTGACGCTCTTTTATTTCTGTGTCCAAGGACGAAGTACCGGGTTAAGCACATTAACTCTGTATCGCCCGATTCCATTAAACGAACTCCTGGCTAGCCAGTGGTGGAGTTCACAAGCTAATTCCTTCTTTTCCGGCGAACATCACTTCGACTACCCATAGATTTGCGGCTAAGAGCATCGCTACCACATTTGCTTTACCAGGATGGTATAGAATATTTACGTCATAATCCTTCAATAGCTCTAACCATCGCCTTTGACGCAGGTTTAATTCCTTTTGCTTAAAAATATATTGGAGACTTTTGTGATCTGTGTAGATGTCCACATGGATGCCATACAAATAGTGCCTCCATATTTTTAGAGCGTGAATGACCGCAGCCCAACTCAAGGTCATGGGTCGGATAATTCTTCTCATGCTTTCAAGAATTGCTCGGAAGCATAGGCAATGACCTTGCCGTGTTGCATTAATACACAGCCTAACCCGACACCTGAGGCATCACAATACACCACGTAGCCTTCTGATCCTTCTGGGAGCGGCAGGACTGGGGCTAAGGTCAACCTATCTTTCAGCTCCTGAAAGCTCTGCTCACAAGCATTTGTCCACTGAAATTTAGCAGCTTTCTGTGTTAGCTTCATCAACGGTGCCGAAATAGAGGAAAATCCTTCCACAAATCTCCTGTAATACCCGGCTAGACCCAGAAAGCTACGGACTTCTGTGGGCGTTGTAGGCCTTGGCCAAGTTTTCACAGCTTCAATCTTTTGGGTATCAACCCGAATACCATTAGCTGAGATGATGTAGCCCAGAAAAGTTACAGAGTTCAACCAGAATTCACATTTTGAGAATTTCGCATATAATTTGTGAGCTCAAAGAATTCCAAGAACAGTACGCAAATGTTCTGCATGTTCTCCTTCTGATTTAGAGTATATCAGAATATCATCGATGAACACAATGATAAATAAATCCAGGAATGGCCTAAACACATCATTCATCAGATTCATAAACACTGCTGGAGCGTTAGTCAACCCAAACGACATCACCCGAAATTCATAATGACCATATCTGGTCCTAAAAGCCGTCTTCGGAATGTCTTCTTCTTTGACTCTCACTTGATGATATCCTGACCTGAGATCTATCTTGGAAAACCATTTAGCTCCTTGTAGTTGATCAAATAAATCATCGTTCCTCGGAAGTGGGTATTTATTCTTTATTGTCACCCTGTTCAACTGCCTATAATCAATACACATCCGCAAGGATTCATCTTTCTTTCTTACGAATAAAACAGGTGCTCCCCATGGCGATGAACTGGGCCTAATAAACCCCTTCTCAAGTAAATCTTTCAGCTGTGCTTTTAATTCTTTCAGCTCTGCAGGAGCCATTCTGTAGGGAGGAATAGATATTGGCTCAGTGTCCGGCAATACATCAATAGTGAATTCAATCTCCCGTTCTGGTGGAAGACCTGGAAGCTCATCCAGAAATACATCTGGAAACTCGTTCACTACTGGAACGGATTGAAGAGTCGGCGGCTTTGCTTCCGTATCATGGACTCGAACTAGGTGATAAATATAACCTTTGGCAATCATCTTCCTTGCCTTAAGATAGGAAATAAACCTGCCTCTTGGAGATGCAGTGTTACCCTTCCACTCTAGAACTGGTTCTCCGGGAAATTGGAACCGGACTACCTTAGCCCTACAATTTACATTTGCATAACAGGAAGCTAACCAGTCCATGCCCATAATAACATCGAAATCCAGCATTTCCAATTCGATCAAATCAGCTACAGTGGGTCGGCCACACACTACAATTATACAATTCCTATACACTTGTCTGGCTAATACTGGGTCGCCAACCGGAGTGGACACTTCGAAAGGTTTGATTGGCTCGGGTGTTATCCCGATACGATCGGCAATGTAAGGAGTAATATATGACAAGGTAGAGCCCGGATCAATCAATGCATAAATATCATAAGAAGATACTATCAATATACCTGTCACAACGTTGGGAGAGGTCTCCAGATCTTGCCGTCCGGTCAATGCATAAATACGGTTCTGGGGACTGCTCGAACTAGAGGTTCCTCCTCTGCCTCTACCACGGCTCGCTGGAACCTAAGAAACCTGCCTTACGGGGCGCACCGACGACGAAGAACCTGCTGCTGAACCTGTAGGCTGGACCTCATCTCGGCCGCTCCTCACTGGGCAATCACGCATCATGTGACCAACTCGACCACGTGCATAACAAGCATCCGAGCCTCGACGACACCGACCCGATGTAACTTACCACATTGGATCGCACCGTGGTACCGGCGGTCTCCTCTGGCTAGAATCACCACGATACTGGGAACCTGAAGCTCCTGAGCCCTGACTCGGCCCAGAATAAATAGGACGATTAATATTTCGCCCCTCGCAAACCGAGGAGGTGCACCAGATACAGATTGGATGGAATGTCTGGAATATTGCTGCCCCTGGCCTCCTCTGTGCTCACTGCTAGCACCCGCTGATCTAGTTCTTTTTCCATGTCCCCTGTCCATAACTCGCTCTCCCGTTGGCGGCTGCTGTTGTTCTTTCACGTTCTGAGCATGCGCTTGAATGCGCGAAATATTCATTCCTTCTAATAGCGAGGCCGTCAAACAGTCCTTAAATAAGTGTGGCCCTAAGCCTCTCACAAACCGGTGTACCCGGTCTCCCATATCTGCTACTATGGCCGGAGCATATCTGGCCAATGAATTGAATCGGAGACTATATTCCCGGGCACTCATATTTCCTTACTTGAGATTCAGGAATCTATCTGCGCGAGCCCGACGAACCTCAGGGGGCAAATAATGCCGAATAAACGCATCCACGAACTCTTGCCATTTTGGGGGAGGTGCATTTTCCCCTCTTGAAGAAATCCAGTTATTATACCATAACACAGCTACGTCCCGGAGTCTATACGAAGCCAACTCCACGGACTCAGTGTCAGAAGCATGAATAATCCTCAATGTCCTCAATATCTCATCAATAAAGCCCTACGGGTCTTCATCCGGTTTCGACCCAAAGAATTCTGGAGGGTTTAAACTTATAAAATCACGGGCTCGGGCACTGGTCGCCCTTTCACTTGAACACGCACTTTGCCGCTGGGCCTGCGCAGCAACTAACTGAGTCAGCAGCTGGACGGCATCCCGTAAATCCTGGTCCGGAGCAATAGGGGGGAGTTGGAGCCCTCTCATGCTCCTCCGCCGCTAGAGGAATAGGAGTGGGAGTGGCATGCGAGGGAGTAGCACTCTCTGCCTCGCCATGTCCCGACTCAGCTGGAGGCTCTCGGCTGGTGCCTTCCCCTGTGGCATCTAATATTGTGCGAATTTTCTTCCTTCTTGTCGGCATCGCTGAAATCATAACGCATAATTAGAATAGAGGAAACCTTACACTATGGCTCTATCACATGATCTACGGAAAGAAAGACGGTCATTATTCCTAAATGTCCCGCAGCCTCTCGTTTATAAGTGTGGCGCGCTTCACACTCATAAACAAGACTCTACAGGACACGGCTCGTAGATACCCCCTAGGACGAACTGCTTTGATATCACTTTTGTCACGACCCGCCTAGGGGGGGCCGTGACGGGTACCCGGAGTGGCTACCGAACACCACACATCATACTACCATCGTCTTAACCTGTACACATATATGCTCCATAAAATATGTACACATATCCACATATATAAGCCCTCGCGGCAGCAAAAGAATAATATACAAAATATACATCAAGAGTCACATAACCTCCGTTACCCACATACAAGTATCTACGAGCCTCTAACTGAAACTCTGAGATCATGAAGATGGGATAGGACCCCATCATATCCACATATATACACAAAAGAATATATCAGAGACGGCACCTCCGGTCTATGGAAGTGCTCTGGTGCAAGCGGATCGACTCTAGAAGCGGGTCGTCTCCGTCTACCAGAGCATGAGCACGCATCCAAAAAAGAAAAGGATGTTTAATAATGCATCGAGTATGTAAGGCATACATCATAAAGTAACGGAGAACAAGAAAATACAATAAAGATGAGAAGGCAACCGGTGACCGTTTGCCTCTTAAGGCGGAGCCATGCATGCATACGCGTAAGTATCATATCATATGTCGTCGCGGAACGTGCGACCCGATCCATATATCAATATATTGCCGTGGAACGTACGGCCCGATCCATCATCCATATAGCCCGCGTCCGGGGATGATATCATAATATGCCACCGATCGTGTGGCTATGCGTCTATAGCGCCTCTCCTTCCCCCATATCCCCTATATACATATACATATCATATATATACATATAATATACGTAGCATGCATACGAGAGCCCAAATAAAAGATACACTCTCTCGGAGTGACGTAAGGTCGTAACCCTCCGAGTACATTATGGCGTCATCATCATCATTGGTCGTGTCCGGGGCAATCCATGACATAAACTGAGGCCATATGTTATATAGCTCAGACATAGGCTGTAGCCATATGCTTTATAGCCTGGGACCATATGTTATATGGCCCGCTCGGACACCAGCGGAAGCCATATGCTTTATAGCCCACTTAGTCACGTCATGAAATCATTTAGAATGCTAAGCTTGAAAATCCTTCGAATCGGAGTAATTGTAAGATTCTTCAGGAACTGTAAACTTTTGGCATTTCTAGGAATAGAAATATGGGGAATGACATATATGGGGTTAACATATGAGGGTCATGCCTTTGAAGGGAAAAAGGGATAGCCTCACATACCTTCGACTACTAGCTTTCCTTCCGACTTACGATTCTACATACAAAGGGATTCGTACGAAGGTTAGATTATTGAAAGTATGTTTAAGCTTAAACTAAGGCGGATAAGGCTAACGAAAATTGGGCAGCATTTCGTTTGTTTTGACAACTTCCCTCACATAACAAAACAGCTCCCAAACAACAAAACGACATCCATAATATTATAGTACGCGAATTCCCTCAAGTTAAACATCATTCAATCTCCACACTCATTTCCGGAATCCTCCATAACCATACTATAATGCAACTTCACGTGTATCGTTCACATAATACTTCCTCGACATCATTAACACCATTTATACTAAAATTATACTTGTATCATACCATGAATCACAATTCAACTACCCTTCTAACCAATATACCATTATATGTATACTCAAGCTCATATTCAATACTTGTTCCTAATTCAAGTTCCTCAACTACTCAACACCCTTACTAACATGAAACAATTGTAATACTCACCTTTGGTTATGTAGAGATAGTCTTTGGATGGGGATACTTCACTTGAGAAGAACTTCACTTCAATACCAAAGAGATTCTCAACTTCCCGTCCACCTTAGGAAGCATTCACACCCTTAATTCTACCGACTTTTGGTGTTTGATCCTTGATCTCCCCTCTTGGATATGTGTTAGTGTGGTATGGAGAAAATTCTAGAGGTTTAGAGAGTGTTTGAGAAGTGGGAAGTGAGAAAAAGAAGGAGAAATCGTGCATATATAAAAATAGAATTCGGACCCGACCCGGAATATACGGTTCAATATACGGTCCGTACAATTTATACGGTCCGTATATTGGACCGTATGTTCCTTCCAGAATCTCCAGAAAAATCACCCTTCACTGGAAGGGTTCTACGGCTAGATATACGGGCCGTATAAAATATACGGTCCGTATATACGGCCGTATAATCCCCAGCCTTTCCGATTTCGTTCCCGTCGCTTCGTTTGATCTCGAATCCTTATGGAACCTTCTTGGTACTCATGCAACACTTCCTTAACGATCTAACAGACATTATAACTTGTCCTCAAGACTCTACTAAATATTCATTAATTCAATACCCATGAAATCCTTCCCAAACATAACTTATATTTCACTTTCGTGACGAGTCTAGTTTCGCCAAGTCCGATGACTTAAGAATCTTATCGCATATACATTAAGGCTGCCAATCGCTCTCTTGTAGTCATGAAGATCTCATGTCCGACTTGACCGACGTTAGTCCATTCACGACGCACATCACGGAATTGCCGAGGTGTAAAAAACACCCGCTCTCGACATCAGCTCCCTATCTTAACCATGCCTAGCTGCTGACCTAAACTTTTAAACTTGTTGACATTTACACCTTTTGTGAACAAATCTGCAACTTGTTTCTTTGTGTTGATGTACTTCAATCCAATTTCTTTTTGCAAAATTTTTTCTCTGATAAAATGATAGTGCACCTCCACATGTTTAGTTCCTGCATGAAAAGCTGAATTCCCGGCAAGACTTATTGCCGATTGATTGTCACAATATAGTGGGACTGCATAACCTGTTGGTTGATTCAGGTCAACCAATAACTGCATCAGCCAAGCGTTCTCTTGAGCTGCCACTGCTGCCGCTCGGTACTCCCCTTCTGTTGTTGATAAAGACACAATTGGTTGCCTTTTGCTATACCATGAAATTTCTCTTGATGCAAACATATATACAGATCCAGTAGTTGAGCATCGAGTATCATGATCTCCTGCGTAGTCAGCATCACAATAACCAAATAACTTGCAATCTTCACCTTTTTTATACAGAATACCATAGCCAAGTGTATTCTTCACATATCCCAAAACTCGATGAACTACTTCCAAATGAGACTTCTTTGGATTTTGCATGTAACGATTCATCACACCAACTGTATAAGAGATATCAGGGTGAGTCAAGGTTAGATAGATTAAAATACCTCTCAATTGTTGATACAGTATTTGTCACGCCCCGAAAAATGGCCTGGGCGCGACACGACACTCGGTGCCTGACTGTCTATGACCGAGTGAACCCATGACTGCTGACTCTAACAGTTGTATCATGGAAGCATGCAAGATATAACAAGAAGCAAGAGAATACTCTAACTCAAAAATAATAATGAATGCGGAAATAAATGTTGTGAGGCAAAACCAACATAACTGACTAAAGTTTGTGCCTATGAAACCTCTATGATCAAAATACTGAAAGAATAACTAGGTCAGACAAGTTCGACATACCTCAAATACTAATGAACTAACTAATACTCGAAAAATCGGGAATAGACCGGAAGTCTGGATGAGAGGGCTCACCAACTAGCCGATGTATTCAAAGAGTTGGAAGCTAAGTTTTACCGTCGTATCCTCCTGAAAGTCAGACTCTGCACCGTGAAGTGCAGGCCCATGCATAAGGATGTTAGTACATTTGAATTGTACAAGTATGATAAGCAACTGAAGCAATAATAAGGGATATGAACAATAAGGCATAATGAAACTGAATGCTCATATCATGAGCTGATCTGTATAGAAAACGCCTGTGCAAATATCATGTAACTATGGCCTCAGGTGCAATAAATAATGAGATCTCAAAGCTATGGCCTCAGGCCCAAAATAATTATATATGCATATGAATCATAACTATGGCCTTAGGCCCAATCAAACATGAAGCATCAGGTGTAAAACTGACTACTGGCTCTGTCACCTGACTGATGACTTAGACTGCATTCTGAGACTCGTAGATTGAATTACAAGTCTTTTAGATTAAGCTAGGGTCCATAACAAGTATGAACATAATCAGAAAACTGAGCTCTAACCCTAGGTTATGAAAATCAAGAACTAGGGCAAAATCGTGAACTAGTTGGATTTTTGAGAATTATGATAATTGAGGTATGAGGATGATTAAACAATGTTCCTCATGTAGATAGTATGCTTAACATACCTGGAATTGCTCTCAAACTTGAATAATAATCTGATCTTGGAAAAAGAGTTCCAAGGTTTTGCTCTTTATGCTCTTTAATTAGGTTTTCTTGAGAACCCTATGTTAAGAACATGGTTTCATGATTAGATTAAGAGCATATATGATAGAATTGATTTGGAAGAGTTTAGAATGACTTACCTTATTTTTTTGGATTGTTGGGAGGAGAACACTCCGTTTTTAGGGCTTGGAATTATGAAAAATGAAATAAAATAACTGAAGGCTGGTATTTAAAGGTTCTGGTGCGGGATGGGAAATGTGGGCCAAAATACGGTCTGTAAATTGATTTACGGTCCGTAAACCTGGACCATATTTCAACATGCTTCAAACAGAAATACTGCTTTAAGTTTCCTTCTTAAATACGATCCTACTTTAGGTGCCGTATTTCAAAATACAGTCCGTATTTCAAAATACTGTCCGTATTTCAAAATACGGTCAGTATTTAATAATATAAATTCCACAAGACAATTTCCAGAATGCACAGTGATTTGGGGTATCACTATACGACTTGAAATACGGGCCGTATACTGGTTTACGGTCCGTATTCTGGGGCGTAAATCCCCATCTGTCAGCTGAAGAGAAATTTTCAATTCTCATATTCTTTATCTGATTTTTTAAGTTCGGAATTATGGTCAAAGCTTAAGTTAAAGGTTTGAGGTGTTACAATATCTCCCCCTTGGGATCATTCATCCTCGAATGATGGATTTTGGTTAAAAGGGATTGCCGAGACATGTGCACACTAACTGACATGAGCACATGAAAACTGAACTAAAAGGGCCTGGACTGAATTATCTATTGAACTGAGTAACGATTAAACTGACTGTCTTACAGGCTGAATACTGATAATGGAAACTATGGAAGGAATGATCTGAGAGGGGAAGTATGATAGCTTCACCGGTTTCTGCTGATTCTTCAAAGAGATAGGGATATCTGGACTTCATGTCTTCTTCGGCTTCCCATGTACCCTCTTCAACTTTCTGACTTCTCCACAAAACCTTTACTAAGGCTACCTCTTTAGCTCTCAACTTGCGAACCTGACGATCAAGGATTTTCACTGGGACTTCCTCGTAAGTCAGACTATCATTGACTGCTATGCTATCAGTCGGGATAACCAACGAGGGGTCCCCACACACTTTCTTAACATGGACACATGATATACTGGGTGTACGACAACCAAGTCTTGTGGCAATTCAAGATCATAAGCTACTAGACCAACTTTTCGCAGAATTCTGTATGGTCAAATAGAGCGGGGACTAAGTTTCCCCTTCTTAGCAAACCTCATGACATCCTTTATAGGCGAGACTTTGAGAAATACCCAATCATTAACTTCGAACTCTAAATCTCTCCATCTCACATCTGTGTATGACTTCTGGTGACTCTGAGTCGTCTTCAAGCGCTCTTGAATTAACTCGACCTTTTCCATAGCCTGATAGACCAAATCTGGTCCAAACAACTCTGCTTCACCCACTTTGAACCAACCAATCGGTGATCCACACCTCTACCCGTAAAGAGCTTCAAACGGTGTCATCCCAATACTAGCATGGTAACTGTTATTGTAAGCAAACTCAATAAGAGGTAGGTGATCATCCCAATTACCTTTGAAATCAAGGACACATGCCCTCAACATATCCTCAAGGGTCTGAATGGTGTGCTCTGCCAGGCCATCTGTCTGAGGGTGAAAAGCAGTACTGAGGTTAACCTTTGAACCCAATCCTTTCTGAAAGGATTTTCAAAATTTTGCTGTGAACTGAGCACCACGATCTGAAATAATGGACACTGGAGTCCTATGAAGTCTGACAATTTCGCGAAGATACAACTTGGCATAGTCCTCCGCTGCATCTGTGGTCTTAACTGGTAAGAAGTACGTTGACTTCGTAAGTCTGTCCACGATCACCAAAATTGAATCATGCCTCCTAGTTGAACGAGGTAAACCTGCTATGAAATCCATATTTGTCATCTCCCACTTCCAAACGGGAATATCAATATTCTGAGCCAAGCCCCCAGGCCTCTGGTGTTCGGCTTTCACTTGCTGATAATTTGGACACTTTTTCACAAAGTCTGCTATATTCTTCTTCATGTCATTCCACCAATAAATCTCCATAAGATCGTGATACATCTTTGTGGAACCTGGGTGAATGGAATACCTACAGTGGTGAGCTTCAGACATAATTCACTCTTTGAGACCATCTACATCTGGAACACATAATCTGCCTCGATATCTCAAGGTTCCGTCATCTCCCCCTTGTTTGAAAGCCGTTGTCTTATGCTTGTGAATCCCTTCTTTCATCTGCAACAAGTAGGGATCTTTATACTGCTTCTCTTTAATTTCAACGACTAAAGAGGAAAGGGCTCTATTCTGAACAACCACACCGTCATCCTCGTAGTCTAATAGTCGAACCCTAAGACTGGACAAACGGTGGACTTCCTTGGTCAAAATTATCTTATCTGCATCAACATGAGCTAAACTTCCCATGGAACGCCGACTGAGAGCATTGGCTGCAATATTTGCCTTCCCTAGATGATAGATAATATTCACGTCATAGTCCTTAAGCAATTCGAGCCATCTCCTCTGCCTAAGATTCAACTCCCTTTGCTTGAAAATATACTTATGGCTTTTATGATCTGTGAAAATATCAACATGCACTCCATGCAAATAATGACGCCATATCTTAAGTGCAAAAACTACAGCTGCCAACTCTAGGTCATGAGTCGGATAATTCTTCTCGTGAACCTTGAGCTGACGAGATGCATAAGCTATAACCTTACCATGCTGTATTAAGATACAACTGAGACCCACGCTCGAAGCATCATAATAAACTACGAACCCCTCGGTCCCTTCCAGCAAGGTCAAAATCGGAGCTGATGTCAACCTCGTTTTCAACTCCTCGAAACTACGCTCACAAGCATCTGACCACTGAAACCTAGACTTCTTCTGGGTCAACCTAGTCAACGGAGCTGAGATGGAGGAAAATCCCTCTATGAAACGCCTGTAGTAACCAGCCAGACCCAAGAAACTATGAATATCTGAAACAGAGATAGGTCTAGGCCAATTCTTGACAGCCTCAATCTTAGTGATATCAACTCGAATACCCTCATCGAAAGTAACATGGCCTAAGAATTCCATAGACTTGAGCCAAAATTCACACTTGGAAAATTTTGCGAATAGCTCACGGTCCTAAAGTGTCTGCAATACTACTCTGAGGTGTTGAGCATGATCTAACTCGCTGCCGGAGTATACTAAAATGTCAACGATGAAGACAATCACGAAGAGATCGAGATACGGCTTAAACACCCTGTTTATAAGATCCATGAAGACTGCTGGCGCATTCGTCAACCCGAAAGACTTGACACAAAACTCATAGTGCCCATATTTAGTCCTGAAAGCTGTTTTAGGAATATCTTTTTCCTTGACCTTAATCTGATGGTAACCAGATCTGAGGTCTATCTTAGAATAAAAGCCCTGGGCACCACAAGTTGGTCAAATAAGTCATCTATTCTAGGAAGGGGATATCTGTTCTTGATAGTGACTTTGTTAAGTTGGCGATAGTCTATACACATACGCAAGGAACCATCTTTCTTTCGCACGAATAGAACTGGTGCGCCCCATAGAGAAACACTGGGGTGGATGAATCCCTTATCTAGGAGGTCTTTTAACTAAGCCTTAAGTTCTTTGAGTTCTACTGGAGCCATTCTATAGGGCGGAATAGAGATAGGCTTAGTGCAAGGGAGTAGATCAATTCCGAACTCTATTTCCCTATCAGGAGGGATTCCTGGAAGATCCTCTGGAAAGACTTCTGAAAACTCACAGACTATTGGAACTGACTGAAGAGTCGGGGTCTGGGTATCTGCATCCCTAACCCAGACTAGATGATAGATATAGCCCTTGGAAATCATCTTTCGGGCCTTCAGATAAGAGATAAACTGACCTCTAGGTGCTACTAAATCACCGGACCAAACTAAGGCTGGCTCATTTGGGAATTCAAATTTGACTGTTTGGGTCCAACAACAAGCTGATGCATAACAAGAATATAGCTAATCAATCCCCATGATCACATCAAAGTCTACTATTTCTAACTCGTGAAGGTCTGCTATTGTCAACTTATGGTACACTCTCACCGGACAACCCCTATACACATATCTAGCTGGAATTCCCTCACCAATAGGGTTAGACACTTCAAAAGGTTTGGATAATGGTTCTGGCTTGACTCCAAACTTTTTAGCAATAAAAGGGGTTACATAAGAAAGGGTGGATCCTGGGTCCATAAGTGCAAAAACATCGTAACTAAAAATGGTTATAGTACCTGTGACAACATCGGTACGACCCTCAGCATCCTGTCGAGCACCTAAAGCATACAAGCCGTTTGGACCACCACTTGCATTCCCTGATCTCGCTGGGGCTCTACCTGACTGAGCCTGAGTGTTTTTGTTTGCAACTGAATTGGTAGACTGAGTTATGGTCCCACCTGTACCCTGTTTAGCAAATGGACAATCTCTCAAAAAGTGACCTGACTGGCTATATCCAAAGCAACCATCCATGCCCGAATGACATGTCCCTGAATGTCTCTTCTCACAAGTATTACAAACTGGGTGGAAGCCATGACAGCTCGAATTTCCTTTTGATTGGGAGCCTGACGCTCAAAAGCTTCCTTTTTTCTCCTCTCTGAACTTAGGAGCTGGAGCACTGGCAGATGAAGGAATGGGTCCAGATGACCTGTTATTGAAGAATTTTCTGTTCTTTCCACTATTCCCACTGAACTGCCCGGTTGTCTTAACCCTCTTATTAAACTCTTTGTCTTTCTCTTTCTGCGCAGCTTCCTCCTCCTTGAGCCTCATTTCGTTTCCTTGCACAAATGCCAATATCTTGGCGATAGTCATACCCCCATTCTGGGATGCAATGTTTGCCCCATCATATAAGTGAGAATCAAGACCAGTGACAAACCTCTTTACTCTGGCCCTCATGTTAGGAACAAGCTCAGTAGCATATTTTGCCAGACTCATAAACTCTAAGTAGTAATCCTGAACAGTCCTCCCATTCTGTTTGAGCTTCAAGAACTGCTCAGCTCTGGCTCCTCGAACCTCAACAGGCATAAAATGGTCCAGAAGAGCCTCTACGAACTCATCCCATGTGGCATCAGAAGCATTATTACCTCGGGATAATTCCCACGTCTTGTACTAGGCATTTGCTACTCCTTATAGCTGGTAAGCTCCAAACGTAGTCGCTTTCGTCTCCGACACAGTCATCATGTGTCGGAGAGAGAAGCAGCGACCATCATTGAAATCTTGAAGGTCCTCTTCCTTCTTTGTCCCCAAGAAGATTGGGGGCTTCATTCTCAAAAACTCTTTAACCCTAGAGGATTCTCCATAATTTTCAGAATTAGACCCCGCTTCCTGATGCTGGGCGTGAGCAGCCACTAACTGTGTGAGCATTGCAATAGCACTCCCAACATCCACATTAGTTGTTTCGGTCTGAGGATCCGGAATCTTTGTCGGAGCTGGAGCAGTAGGAGTAGTCTCTGGCGTAGGCATTTGATCAGAATTGCCTCGGATAGCCTCACGACGAGCAGCGTTGGTAGTTGCCCTTAATCTATTAGTAGTCTTTCTCTTTGGAGCCATAATCGTCTGAAATTACGTAAACGCAAGAATTAAGAAGACATCCTGAAGTTATAGCTCTAGTTGCACGATCTAGAATACAAATAAGTGAGACTTCCTTAATATGTCCTGGTGGTCTACTGTTTATATGCATGCGGCCGTCATACATATGAAGGAGATCCCACTAGACACGATTTCATAGACTCCCTACGACACTGAACTAACCTGGCTACTCTGATACCAAGCTTTGTCACGGCCTGAACCATGGCCTGGGAGCGACACGGCACTCGGTGCCAGACTGTCTATGACTGAGTGAACCCATGGTTGCTGAATCTAACAGTTTTTTCATGGAATCATGCAAGATATAACACGAAGCAAGAGAATACTCTAACTCAAATATAATAATGAATGCGGAAGTAAATGTTATGAGGCAAAACCAACATAATTGACTAAAGTTTTTGTCTATGAAACCTCTATGATCAAAATACTGAAAGAATAACTAGGTCAGGACAAGACCCTGACATGCCTCAAATACTAATGAACTAACTAATACTCGAAAAATTGGGAATAGACGGGAAGCCCTGGATGAGAGGGGCTCACCAACTAGCTGATGTACTTAAAGCACTGGAAGCTAAGCAGTTGCTATATCCTCCTGAAAGTCAGACTCTACACCATGAAGTACAAGCCCTTGCATAAGGACGTTAGTACATTTGAATTGTACAAGTATGATAAGCAACTGAAGCAATAATAAGGGATATGAACAATAGAGCATAATGAAACTAAATGCTCATATCATGAGCTGATCTGTATAAAAACCACCTGTGCAAATATCATGTAACTATGGCCTCAGGCCCAATAAATAATGAGATCTCAAAGCTATGGCCTCAGGCCCAAAATAATTACATATGCATATGAATCATAACTATGGCCTTAGGCCCAATCAAACATGAAACATCTGGTGTAAAACTGAATACTGGCTCTGTCACCTGACTGATGACTTAGACTGCATTCTGAGACTCGTAGATTGAATTACAAGTCTTTTAGATTAAGCTAGGGTCCATAGCATGCATAACAAGTATGAACATAATCAGAAAACTGAGCTCTAACCCTAGGTTATGAAAATCAAGAACTAGGGCAAAATCGTGAACTAGCTGGATTTCTGAGAATTACGATAATTGAGGTATGAGGATGATTAAACAATGTTCCTCATGTAGATAGTATGCTTAACATACCTGGAATTGCTCTCAAACTTGAATAATAATCTGATCTTGGAAAAAGAGTTCCAAGGTTTTGCTCTTTAATTGGGTTTTCTTGAGAACCCTTTGTTAAGAACATGGTTTCATGATTAGATTAAGAGCATATATGATAGAATTGATTTGGAAGAGTTTAGAATGACTTACCTTGTTGTTTTGGATTGTTGGGAGAAGAACACTTCGTTTCTAGGGCTTGGAATTATGAAAAACGAAATAAAATAACTGAAGGCTGGTATTTATAGGTTTTGGTGCGGGCTGGGAAATACGGGCCAAAATACGATCCGTAACCTGGACCGTATTTCAACATGCTTCAAACAGAAATACTTCTTTAAGTTTCCTTCTTAAATGCGATCCAACTTTACGGTCCGTATTTAATCATATAAATTCTACAAGACAATTTCGAGAATGCACAGTGATTTGGGGTATCACTATACAACTTGAAATACGGGCTGTATACTGGTTTACGGTCCGTATTCTGGGGCGTAAATCCCCATCTGTCAGCTGAAGAGAAATTTCTAATTCTCACATTCTTTATCTGGTTTTCTAAGTCTGGAATTATGGTCAAAGCTTAAGTGAAAGGTCTGAGGTGTTATAGTATGGCATCTTCCAAATCTTTTCCTTCACGTGCACACATTTTAACATTTGGCTTTATCGGAGTCGATATTGTCTTACATTCATGCATGCCAAATTTCTTCAACAAGTCTCTGGAATATTTTTGCTAATGCAGAAATATTCCTTCTTGAGTTTGATCCACCTCTAAACCAATAAAATGCTTGAGCTGTCCGAGCTCTTTCATCTGAAAATGAATTGATAAATTCTCCTTTGTTCGAAGAATTTCTTCTTGATAATCTCTTGTTATGATTAGATCGT
The DNA here is from genome assembly GCF_029784015.1 of Lycium ferocissimum. NCBI lineage: Eukaryota > Viridiplantae > Streptophyta > Magnoliopsida > Solanales > Solanaceae > Lycium > Lycium ferocissimum. Next base: position 26,532,210 of record NC_081344.1, read on the forward strand.
CCACATAAACTAGCCCAATAGCTAGCTTCACTCCGTTAGCCTTGTCAAACAAACTAGAATCTGCATGTGTTATAAAATAACCATTGTGAGTCAAAAATTCAGCAATCTTACCATACTACTTACCATACCAGGCTCTTAGAGCTTGCTTTAAGCCATACAACGCCTTCCGCAGCTTACATACATAATCAGGACAATCTTGATTTTGAAAACCAGTTGGTTGGATCATGTAGATCTCTCGATCGAACTTTCCATGTAAAAACACATTCTTTACATCCATTTGCCACATGTTCCATTCTTTGTTGGCTCATAAGTACAAGTAAGACTCGGATAGTTTTAAGCTTTGCTACTGGACTAAACATTTCATTATAGTCTAGTCCATATTGTTGAGAAAATCCTCGAGCTACCAGACGGTCCTTGTGTCTTTCTATTATTCCATCAGCTCATCGTTTAATCTTATAAACCCATTTTCAAGAAATAGGATTCACATCTCTTGGCTTTGGAACGAGCTCCCATGTCTGGTTTCATTCTAATGCCACAATATCTGCTTTCATAGTATTATTCCACCTTGGATCCTCAAGTGCTTCTTCACATGTCTCAGGTTCCTTTACATCTGCTTCTTCTACGATGGCAGTATTAGCATATTTGGGATTCTGCTTTTTGATCCTTGTTGATCTTCTGGGAGAAAATGGTGCTACAACTTCGCTAGGCTCACCTTCTTCACTTGGTTGTTGGTACACACTAGTTTTCCAAGGATTTTGAGTCACGTCTTCTTCAACATTATCTTTAGTAGCTTCACCTTCAATATCATCTAGACCCAACTGAATATGAGATGAGTCCGACACATTTTTGAAAACATCAGAATCTCGCAGTAGTTCCTTATTTGAAGACCACCATGAAGAAGCTTCATCAAATATCACATTCCGAGAAGTGTAACACTTCCCCATTGTTGGATCACTACATCGCCACCCTTTTCGTTGACTGTCGTACCCTACAAAGATACACCTAACAGCCTTCTTTTCCATCTTGCTACATAAATGATTATGTACAAATACATAGCATGCACATCCAAAAGCACGAAAATAGCTAACTGAAGATTTCATATTCCACAGATTTTCAAAAGGTGAAAGAAAACATAACCTTTGTTGAGGAAGTCTACTGATCACAAAAGTTGTAGTCTTCATAGCTTCCGCCCAAAAATGTCACGGAACATTTTTCGCGTGAAGCATGCTCCGACAAATTTCTGCTAGATGTCTGTTCTTCCTTTTTGCTACGCCATTTTTTGTGGCGTGTTTGGATATGTGAACTGATGATGTATTCGACACTCCAGCAGGAATTCAGAAAATTCATATGATTCCCTACCGTTGTCAGCTCGCAGGCAAAGAATTTTGAAAACGTATCAGATTTTTCCTTCAAAAAATAAATCTATGTATACCTTGAAAAATCATCAATGAAGATCAACATATATTTCATCCCACCAAGAGACACCTGCTTGACCGGTCCGAACACATCAGAGTGAATTAGTTCTAATGGTTCCTTGGCTTTATATTTTGACTCCTCCTATGACAACTTGCACATATTACATCCGTCCTTATTGAAAGTTTGGGAAGACCTTTCAACATTGACTTTTCCATCATGACACTAAGCTTAGAGTAGCTAACATGACTCAACCGCTTATGCCATAAGTCTGCGCTCTCGTTCTTCCTCGTTTTGTCTACATATGCAGTTTCTACCGACATTACATAGACGAAATTCGATCTCTGTCCCTTCATTACTGGCTCTTCTTTAATCTCAAGGTCACGAAATATCCTTAAATCTTGCGGACCAAGCAGAACAAAATGACCCGCAGATGTTAACTGTGCTACGGAAAGATGATTTTTCTTCATACCTGGGACATGATAAACATTTTGAAGTGACAATGGGTCAGCACTATTTTTTGGAGATACTACAGTCTTACCGAGGAGAGCTGTTGGTAATTTTGTGTCGTCGGCTGTCACCACCTTACGACTCCCTTTGTACTTGGACAAATGTTGCAACTTCTTTTTGTCATCGGTCATTTGGTTTGAGCAACCTGAGTCAACAATCCAGTCATTCTCATAGTCAATTTGTTTTGAGCTTGTTACTGTAAGAGCTAACTCCTCTTGTTCTATAGCAAGGAATACTTCAGCATCCCAGTGATCTTCACTAATTTCCTTTGGATCGGAAGTGGCAGCAACATTGCTCTCAACAGACCTTTTCTTGAACCAGCAAATATTGGCTTTATGGCCCTTCTTTCCGCAGTTGTGGCACTTCCCTTCAAACCTGTTGTTGTTGCCCCAATAGTTCTTTGAACCTCCTCCTGGACGAGTGCTTCCTTCTCCTTGATGACTTTTTGCCTTATCATCATTTCTTTTCGATCCACCCACGTTGTACTGCTTGGAGTTCCCTCTGCTTTTGTTGACGTAGAGCGCTTCCTCCTCGCCTTTTTGCAAAACTCCTCTTATTTGCTTAGCCATTGCTTCTTGGCCACCAAGTATATTCTCAAACTCAACAAGTGATGGTTGATTTTGCCATCCCTGTACTGTAGTAACTAAGCCTCTATTTTAGGTCTCAAACCATGAATTATTATTCTTTTCATCCTGGTTTCCTCCATTGGAGCTGTTGGTTCCAATTCTGAAATTTCACGGCACGTCGACTTCACCTTGTGAAAGATTGTGCAATGCTCATATTACGTTGATCTATAGACAATAACTCACTTTCTAAAAGTTGTAGCCGTGTGTCATTCTTCTTTAAAAAAAGGGCAGCTAGCGTGTCTGAAGCTTCTTTTGGTGTTTCAGCATCTCGTATATGTTCCAACACGTCTTCTTCGATGGTTGTTTTGAGGGAAAATAATGCTTTGCCTGCTTTAATCTTCCATTTTCCCAATGCGCCATTAGGTTCGTCAACCCCTGGTTTGACTTCGCTTCCATTAACGACTTCCCAAAGATCTTGACCTTCTATGTAGGAAGTCATACATGTCATCCATGTTTTGTAATTCTGATGGTTGAGCTTTTTAACTCCACCTATGGCTTGAAGATCAGTCATTGTTCTGTGAAACAATTAACTTTGCTCAAGAAAATGCTTGTTGCCACCAACAACATATTATGTGTGACTTCTCTTCCTCTCTTTTAGACCTGGCTTTGATGCCAAATGAAGAGCTTATGAAATAGGAAGAAAGATAACAGGAAGAAAGATAACTGTAAGAGAATTAATTATTTGCAGAGAAGAAAAAGACGTGGTACTTTAATGAATCCAGTTAATGGCCTTATAAAGGCTTACAGATACTATAGGAGTTATAGTCCCATTAAACTACTAACAAGATTCCACTAAATAAATTCCCCTAAACTTTAGGAAAAGATATCCACAACTCTACAAACTAGAAAAGACATTAGGAACTAAAAATAACAAAACAACAACTGAAAGCTTTAAAAATAGCAACACTGCAAACTTTGTCAACATTAACATACAACTGATGTTGTACAACTTTAAAAAAACCTAGCTAAAGAAAGATTATGGGAACCTTATAGAGGACTCAACGAGAAGATAACGAATCTAAAGGGAAAGATGGAAAGTACTCAGTAGCGAAAAAGTTGATATAGTGACTTCAATAGAAGATGCTGAATTTCATTCAACAAAGAAAAGGAAAAAAAAAAGTTCAAACATGGTTAAGTAATGCCCAAAAAAAAAAAAAAACTAGAAGATTTTCGTAGCCTTAAGAAAGAAGTTCAAGAGTGTGGCCGATTTTTTCGTGTAAAACGACAAAGTTTACTGATACAATGATCGAGAAAGCCAAGGAAATCATCAAGCAAGCAAGTTTCCCAAAGGAGTTTTACATAATGTATACGAAGATAAAGGGGATCCTTTGGTAACAACAAATTCAAAAGGACAACCATTCGGACGAAGTTTTGAAAACATATCAGAAATGCTAAGAAAAGATGATGTATCAAGCATTGGCATTTATGGCATGGGAGGGGTGGGTAAAACCACTATGGATATGAATATCCTCAATGAGTTATTACAAGAAAGTAGATTCTCGGGTCACATTTATTGGGTCACTGTATCTCAAGATTCGAGTATTCAGAAGTTACAAAATGGCATAGCCGAGAATGTTGGTTTAGATCTTTCTTGTGTTCGTGGTGAGATAAAAAGGGCTGCAAAGCTATTCCAAGCATTGAAGAGAATGAATACTTTTGTCCTAATACTTGATGATGTTTGTTGACACCTAATTTTTGACCTCCCGTAATTTATTTTAATTACTCAGAGTTCTTGGATGATAAACGGAGTGAACCATGCATTTTTAGAGGTCAAAATGATTTTATAAAATTATTTAGGTTAATATTTTACCGTTCTTATTTGGTAAAATAACTTCTATAATATTCTAAATCATTTAGGAATTAATTGGCATATTTTACAACAATTATAAGTTATTTGCTAGATTTAACCAAAGAGAAAGAAATTTTAAATAATTATTTATTTGATTGTTCAAATTGCCAAAAAATCAATTAGTAAATATTTTATTCCATTTAATCCAAGGAATTTGGTTAATTAAAAGAATTGACCATTTTACCCCTCAATCCTTAATTCTGTATATTTAATGTGCATTTGCATAAATTGTTAGAATTGATCATAGTTAATTCAGTGTTTAATTGTGATTAAATTTCACAATAATTAGTTGATTAGCCAATTATGGTCTTGATTGAAAGAGCCAAATTCGTTGGCTCAAATCAATTAAGGTCACTATTACAAATTGACTTTTAATCGTTTAATTGTTTCTGTTATGGCCACAATTGAGATAACCAATTCATGATTTAAGGCAATTGGGGTCATTTTTGCAAAATTAGCCTCTTTGGTTTAATTGATTTGATTATGGCCTTAATTAAAATAACTAAATTCATTGGTTTTAATTAATTAAGGTTATTTTTAACTTTAAATTGGATAATTAGGCCAAATAGGGCCATAATTGAAATAATCAATAAGGTTAAAATCAATTAAGGTTGTAGTTGCAAAATTGAGCCCATTTACACAATTAGCCGCTTTTAAAATTAACTAATAGGTTAATTATGTCCTAATGCTTGGAAAAAGCCTCTCAGAAGCACACATCAAGTAGTAGCAACTAACTAGTTTATGAGGACTAGGTTCAGGTTTCAGAGGCCTTTTGACATCAAATCCAAATGCAAATACTGGGCATAGGCATTTTCATAGACACACAATAGGTGGGAACAAACTAATCATCCCTAACATCTCTAAACTGAACCAAGAAAAAAAAAACATGGTGAGAGGCTCTTGTTTTTAATCTCACCAGAATTCAAAAGAAAGGGCACACCTTTTGTTTATCAGAATCAAACCACACAAGGAAGACAAAATTCAACACTAAGTGAACATGGAGGCCACAAGACAATTTGAAAGGGATTTTGAAAGCAAAAGAAGTCAAACAAGAAAAAGAACTCCCAGTTTGAAGAATGTAAATCCATGTAACACAAGGAAGTCTCAGATTAAAAAACAAGCAAAGTAGGAGAAAGCACAGGTCAAAACACATAGTTGCATTCCCAAGAAATGTAAGGACCAATGCACCCTTTTCTGAGGTCAAATGGCTTTCAAGTCTAAAATGCACGCACAAACACATCCATGGGACTTCATCAAATTCCAAACAAGATACATCATCAGGAGACCTCAGCTTAATTGGCTAGTTGATCACACAGTAAGGTCAAACAAGTATAAAGAAAGAACACTAAACTTTCATGATACGAAACCAAACTTGAACCAAATCGCAAGCTGCAAGACGTGCAGGTTTTCAGAAAAAGGGAGAACTCATGGTCTATGTTAAGCCTAGGACACTGAGGACTTATTTATTTTTATTAAAATTTATCAGGAAAGGGAGGCTTGAAGTAAAACAGTTTTGTAACTTAAGATCACTCCACATGTAGGTTCAATGAACACAGACATCACAAGAGGGTCTGCAACCAAACATAAGTTTAAAGAAATAATTTTTTTTTGAAAGTTCAGTAACAAAGCAGGTATCTAGGACTGTTTTTTGTAATTTTCTAAACTTGATCAAAACTTTTGACTCAAAGTATGATCATGTTATGAGTACAGACTAAAATGGGAGGATACAAAGGAGTGGACAAGAATAGACAGTGAAACAGTCATGACACAAAATTAATTCTCTTAATTCCTAGTATTAGCTAGATGATCACAACAAAAGAAAACCAGGCAAAGTGAGGTAGGACCTGACTTAATTTTGAGTTACTTACAGATTTTCAGTATACAAGGTGGATGTATCCAAATGAAAGACTTTATCAAATTCAGAAAAACCGGGGGGGGGGGGGTGGATACAAGCAAGACAACATTAGAGCAGTAGCCTAGGCCACATACTAAACCATATCGGTAACATCCCGTAAGTTCAAGTTAGGTCTTAATGGGTAATATTGGTATTATAATTACATGTTAGTTATATGAATCCCTTCGGTATGATTTCGGGCGATAGATAGTCGTTTTGAAGTCAAACCAAAAAGTGAAGTCCTTAAGGCCTTCTAAATCCGTCTAAATCTGAGATAGTCTTCATTCATGGCAAGTTTTCGAGTACTTGTGTTTGTAATTAGAGAAAAATTGTTCCTTAGAAGTTGTACATATTTTAAATACCTTTCCAACGGTATATTATGGAGGTCAAACGGACATATGTACAAAGAGTTATAGCTATTTTACTGAAGGGTGGCAAAGCTGAATCTTAATTCATGGCAAGTTTTCGAGCATTTTCGTTAAATAATTTGAGAAAATGTCCTTGTTGGAAGTTGTATATATTTGAAATACCTTTCCAATGGTATATTATAAAGGTCAAATGGACATCCGTACAAAGAGTTATGGCCATTTTAGTGAAAGGTGGCAGAGTTGAATCTTCACTGGAAATTTCACCCAATGTACGCCCAAGGAGTGTTGGACGTACTTTCAAGTACGGGCCGTACATCCTAGGACATACATTTCCATTTTTGGCAGAAAACTCATTTAAAATGAGTATGGTCTTATTTTGTTCCCATTTTTCTTTCTCCCAAACCCTAAGGACAAAATTTTTCTCTCCCAAATTCAAGATACTCTAAGGTAAGCCATCCCAAGTAATTTCAAGTTAATTTTAACATTTTCCCATGATTACTAATCAAGAATTAATCATTCCTAACCTAGGGTTTTCAAGAAAACCCACATAAAGATCAAGATTCTAGCTTTTGGAGTTCTTCTTCAAAGTTCAAGTCTTTAATTTATGTTTTGGAGCGATTAAGGTATGTAGGGTTGCTATCTATGTGTGGGAACATCATTATTCTTCTCTACACTTCTTCTTCCATGATTATACGCAAGTTCTCCAAAAACTAGGGTTTTAGCCATGTTCATGACAACCCTAGGTCCATGTACTATAATATATTAAGCTTTGTGATATAATCTCATTGTTGTGTTCTTGATACTTCATTTTGATTATTGAGAATGTGTCTGTAATCCATGAAAACCCATATCTCATATTCCATGGGTTCTTGCATGCATGTTTTGGAATAAAAACGCTTGTTTCACGAATATCCTACATATCTACAAGTTTTCATGCAATTGTATTATATAATTATCTTCATGCCATGATTCACGATACATAAATGCCAAATACAAGTTATTCCATGAAACCATGTTTACAAGTTATTTCGTGAAATCATGATTACAAGTTATTTCACGAAAATCACCGGCTTCTTAGCCAACTATATCATGTTCATATTTTTGGGAGTTGCATAAGTTACTAAAAAGGCTCAGATAGCCTGAAACTACATAGCCACCATAGGACAAGGATCGCTCCGCCCAGTCAGGATTCCTTAATTTTACACTTAATGGATCCATCAGGCACGTTACTGTAACGACCCGTTTGGTTGTTATAGTCCTTTTGGCATTTTCGCCTATTTTCGAGCATTGATTTTCTCCCTTTTGACCCGAGGGGACCGTTGACATGCTTCCCGGGGTGTCTAGACCGGATTCGGGCAACTTTGGTGAAAATATAGGCTTTAAAGTGAAAGTGATTGACCCGAAGTTGACTTTTGGGCAAGAGGACATTTTTTAGAATTCTATCAATTCTGAGAGGTCCGGAGGGTCGTTTAGAACCTGTTTGTGCATTAGGTTCAGTTCCCAATGCATTCGGATGCATTTCAAACATTGGATAATAAATGAGAATTAAGGCATCGGAGGTTGGCTCGGTCAACGAGACCTCCGTTGGGAATTGCGAGACCACAAATGAGTTCACAGCGTATTTTTGTATGGGTTTAGTTGGTCAGGTTGTGAGCAGATAGCCTTGGGAATAACTCAAAAATTCGGTTGAACACTTAGAAAAATAGAGGGATTCTGGTGTCTGGTGACCGCAATGGCGGCACCAGAGCCGCCCCAGCGGCACCACTAGGACAGTGATGTGTTGTAGGACCGTACCATCGCGGCGGTATCCCAGCCGCCGTAGCGCCGCTGCCGTAGTGGTACTCCAACTGCTGTGGCGGTGACGGGTAGTGATGTTTCCTTAAATGTGTCTTAAATAAGTCTTAAACCCTCATTATTTCATATCTCGGTATTGGAGCTTAGAGAAACTGTTCTTGGAGATAATTTGAAGAAATTTTTGGAGGTAAACTTTGCCCAATCCTTTACTTTTCTTTAATCACGATCATTTTAGATTCTTCCCTTCACTTTAACATTCCCTTAGAGATGGAATTTGGAGTTGGTTTTGGGAAACTTTTCCTTAGGGTCATACATGATAAATTGATGATGTTGATGCTAAAATTTGATGAGTCTAAGCTTATTAATCATGTATCTTCCACTTCTAACATCGAATTTCGGATTTAGAGACTTAGGGTTTATGCCCAATTTGGGGGGTTTTTACTTGAAATCAGATTTTTGCCAATTCTTCAGTTAAATCAACAATTAGTGATTAGGTTTTGATCACCTAGTACTTAATTTGGTATTTTGCCTGCGAATTTTTCGTTTTGCCCTTGTGGGCCCCTTTTCCCAATTTCTAGTGTTAAAATGGACCTAATTGATATCATAGCAATATTAGTATCATTCTTCATGATTTCTAACATAGAGTTCAATTATGCTTAGACTACTTTGGTTATGAGCTTCAAAGGAAGGGCAAGGCAAAAGAGTGATTTGGTAGTGTTGTAGTTCGGCAGTCTAGGTAGGTTATGGTTTACCTTTGGTGAGACATCGTATAGCGAATCACATATTTCGATTATAATGTCAGAGATAGAATGTGAAACTTCCGGTGTGAAGTTGGGATGGATATTGCTTTAGGTTGGGCCCTGATGTGTGTTGGGATTAGCCACCCTGTTGTGTGTTTGATTGTTTAATTGTGTTGGCTTGATGCCATGTGTAGTTGGTAGATATCAAATTCTGCTTGTTGTCCTGATTAGGATAGGATTGACATACCCGTTATTGGTATTTATACTTGGATCTATTGTTGGCGTACCCACTGTTGGTACTTGAGATTATTGATATATTATTAGCGTACCCAATTCGGTACTTGAGTTATTGATATATGTTGGCATACCCACTGTTGATAATGTGATGTGATACGTTATTAGCATACCCGCTATGGTATTTGTTATATTGAACTCCACTGTTAGTGATTGACATATGCATTGCACACATTCTCTTATATTTATAATGCATGGCCGATACCCGGAGATGATCTGGTATCGTTGATTGAGCGAAACTTATATATGATAAACTCTTTTATTTGAGTGGTTGTAAAAAGGCCGATGTCCAAATATCCATTCTGGAATCGTTGATTATATGAACCGATATTTTGATGAACTCTTTTAATTGAGTGATTGTGAGAAGGCCGATGTCCGAGGTTCTATTTCGGAATCGTTGATTTGTGAAACTGATATTTGACAGACTCTTTTGAGTGATTGTGAGGAGGCCGATGTCCGATGGTTATATTCAGGCATCGTTGTTCCATGGCCGATTTCGATGTTATTCCGAAATCGTTGTTAGTGCATGGACTCCGCGGGTCCCTCAGGGTGGTGCCGATGAGACTCCCCCTGTGAGCAATTAGCCAGTGTCCCATCTGTCTGTTAGGCAAAGATTCAGGACGGGTGGCACTTAGACTTCACGAGTCACGCTGGGTTATGCTACCGAGACGTCGATATTTTCGTCCGGAGTACATGTGTACACCTCATTTACATGGCATGGCATGGCATGGCATCACATTCATACCATCATTGTAGTGCATTGCATTATGACTTGAGTGAGATGTTGTGATGACTGTATTGTGATGATTGTGTTGTTGATGATTGGACCGTGATGATTCTATTGTGGTGATTGGATCGGATCGGATATACTCAGACTTATTATATTGGGGTTTAGATGCTTACATAGGTGATGATGGATACTCGGTTACGATTATATTGTCTCATGCTTGGTTGGTTTATTTGCTTATCCGCCTTATCTTCGACCGTGTTAACTATGCTTAGTCCGCCGATGATGCCTACCGAGACGTGGTTTGTCTTGACCTACTTCGTCGCATTCTTTTATGAATGTGCAGAGTACGGCCTCGGATCTCTCTCGACCCATGGTGATCGACTCTTGACTTCCACTCCTGGTTTTCAGGGTGAGCGTGGCGTCCGCTGGCCTTGAAGACTCTCCTATTACTTATGTCTTGCTTTCCATTCTGGGACATGATTTAAGACTACTTATGTATCATTATTCAGACTTTTAGTATTTGGATTTAGATGCTCTTGTATGACCAGACCAGATACTGGGGTGGATTTCATTTACTTCCGCACTTGTTTATTTTATATCATATTATGAGACTTACGTTATTTTACTTCTTCCGCTATCTTCTATTAGATCTGAATGTTGAGTTAAGGGTTTGCTTACTGAGGTGGGAAAGATAGATGCCCACGCGGCCTAAGCAAAATGGGTCGTGACAGTTACACCTTATACCCTGGCAAGGTATGGGGGCTCTGTTGGTCTGGGGAGGTACCAAACTCCACGTACCCACGTAGTGATATCATGTTGTCGGTTTATGAAATGCTCTCCCTACTTACCATGTTTTACTCATGTTATATATATACACTTACATGCTCATGTTCATGTCCAGGTTTTCAGTTTCATTTCTTATTATATTATTTCATGTCCTATATTATTTCATTCAGTTGCTTTACATACCAGTACATTCAATTTGCTGACATCCCCTTTCTACTGCCCGGGAGCCTGCATTTCATGATGCAGGTACAAATTTACCGGACGACGCATCTGCTCAGCAGGACTTCTGACTTATCAGCTTATTAGTGGGCCCCATCTCATTCGGGGTTTAGTCAACTCTTTATTTTATGATTACTAGCACAAGTATCGGAGGCCTTGTCCCAGCAAGTATGTTTTGTTATGTTTCATAGACTAGACAAGTCGATTATGTTTTTAGAGAGTCGGTTAGCCATTTTGGCTCATTTATGATATTATCAGCATTCATGATTTAAACAAGTATTTCTATTTAATATTATGACTTACTATGTTTTACAAAGGCTCACTATGCATTCACGTCTTATTCCGCTTATGATATGTCTCAAAATGATTCAGCAAGTCATGTGGTTCGCTCGGTCACATGTAGTAAAGCACCGAGTGCCGTATTTATCCCAGGCCATGGTTCGGGGCGTGACAGTAGTTTATAGATTTTAAGATTTCAAAACTGTATAAGTATATGTTAGAGTCTAAAATGAAAGTTAGATGCCTTTGATGATTCTTAACTTTGCGTAAGTAGTTTAATAGGAATATAAAGTTTATCTTATGTGTGGTTTGTGGAGTTTTTGAGATCCTGAAATTGACTAAGTCTAAAAATTGAAACCTGTTTTGCTAAACTATAGTCCTATAAATCTATGCAGTCTCATATGTGTTCTAGTTTGAAGATTTTGAAAGCTTAAGTAACAAACTAGTCCAGAAATACCCTTTGTTTCAATACTTGTCTTGTTTGCGGTCATTTAAATTATAAAAAGTTGGAAAATTGAATTGTGTTTTTTCCAAAAATAAGTATAAGGGGGTTCAAACCAGTGTTAAAGTTGAATGGGATTCCTGAATTTGTAGAAGTTGCTTTTTCCTTCTTTGTGTGTCTTAAATGTGTTAAATTTACGTGTTCCATAATGTGTATTCTTTTAAGTTTAATTGGTTTGATCACAGTTTAAAACATTTAGTACTATAAGGTTGAATATTAAGAAAGCTTAGGAATTGAGTTAAGAAATGATTTAGAAATCATGGCTCTTCCTTTGATAGTTCAGTTTACCTCCCCTCCTTGTTTAGAATAAGCTTCAATATGTGTATTGTCCATTTTGCCTTTTTGTGTATTGCCTTGACTGTGTTGATCACCATTTGCCTTTGATAATTCTAGAATAGGTGCCATGTGTCCTCTATGAGTTCCTTCTAGTTCCTTTTGGACTGCTGAATGTTTTGTTTGTGACTGCCTTCGATTATGTGACTTGTACTATGAGAAATTTGACTTGAAATCCTTTCTAGACTAGACCATGTCCCTTATTAGCCTTACTTAGACCATTGCCCTTGAAATCTGTTCAGGAGACTTGTAAAACTGACTTTCAAACTCTTCTAAAATTGGTCTGTTGAAGATTTTTCCTAAAAACTAATTATTTTGACTTTGGATGTTGCTATGAAAATAGAGAGCCTTACTAACTCTGAGAGTTCCTAAAATGGACCTGAATTTCCCATTTGCTAAATGACTTTAAAAAAGTATAAAAGAAGAACTTGTGTGCCCTATGACGGCTTTGTTCTGGTTTGTACTGTCTTACTACCTCTGAACCTTGTTGAGTGTTTGAAAAGAAAAAGAAAAAGTGTTATGTTTTCTTTGGACTTATTTAGTGATCTCTAAGATCATCCAAGTTGAATAACTGGTTAAAATGAGAATTTGAGTAATTTGTAACTTGTCCTGCTAATTCATGAAGATTTTTTTTTTTAGTGTCTTGGGTCCTGTGTGCATTTATCGATCTTGTTTTGAGAACTGTTAATATTGATATGAGATATGAGAGTTATAGAACCTGTTTGCTTGTCTTAAAATTGGAGTAAGAGGGTCTGGGGATTGGCCAATAGATGATTGTTTTGTTTTGCCTCTGAATGCCTGGTATATTTCCTGTGCTCTAATTATTTGAAGTGTCCAATTGACTTATCTTATGTGACTTGTGCTTTCTTTACATTGGTATTGCTTACAGTTTGTGTGGTTCTTCTTGTTTAACATGATCACCTAAAGACTAAGTGTATGAAGATTAAACAAGACTAAAAGCTGTTTTAAGAAGATTAGGTTTGGTCTTTGTTTTGTGATATCCCTCCCTTTGCTGTCCATTTATAAAATCTGAGATTGCCTCATATCTATTCTTGTTCCCTATTTGCTTGTTTAAAACTGAACCTTGTCTGATACATTGTTGAAAGACCTAAGATAGTATCGTGCTCTCTTTTGCTCTTGCTGTGGCCTGTTGGATCCTATTTGGATTTCTATCTATGTTTTTGTCCTATTTGTGTAGTTCTGGGAATGAGATCAGTTAGACCATCTTTTGAGACTCTGTTAGTGCCCCCATAAGACTCTCTATGTGTTGAGATGATTTTTGTAAGTAGCTGAGACCACTATGTGATCATCTTTGGACCTTGACTAAACTTGAAAGCTTGGGAGTATTGATGAACTTACCTTGACCTGTTTAAAATAAAACTAGCCTGAAAATGACTTTGTTCCTACTACTTGCTACTATGACCTTTGGATAAGTGCAAACTAGCTTAAGAATGGTTCAGGGCATTGATTCAGTTTCTTGCTAACTAAAAATGAAATCATGATTGGTCAATTCATCACTTTGTCTTCTTTGATTGCCGAATTCCACCTCGAAAGTTTTAAAACAAAGACTATGAGTATGGCCCCTGGCCTGGTTTCTGTTTCCTTCACCTCAATCTTGTACTGCTTCACTTCCTTGCCTTTCCATCATCAACACTACTTATTCTATCATCTAAAAAGTGTGCCATTCCCTCTTTGATTATGCTATGTTTGGCTCTAAACTTTGACACTCAATGCCATGCTAAAACTAAAATCAAAACTACTTTTACAAGAACAAATGTAGTACCTGCTTACTTGTACCTGCCTCTGTAGCTGGCTTGTGAATGTCTGTGGCCCATATACATGATTTCCCACCTCTGCCTGCTTGCTTGTGACCATGGCATGTTTAGTATGGTATTTTGAGCCTAGGACAATATCATGAACCCATTATGGCCACAGTTTAGGTCTCTTTGGATCTGTAATTGCTCTCATATAAGTCTCCTATCATTTGTGATTTGCTATGACTGCAATTTGAACTATGTTTGTACCTATGTTAGCTTCACCCTCTTAAGGACTTATTGATCCTGTCTTGACTAATCCATTACACTCTAGCTAGATTCCATTTGATCCTACATTCATGTTAAACCTATCATGCTCTTCCTAACTGTGCCATTGCTATCTTTTGACCTGAATATATTGTTTAGAGTCAAGGTTAACTGAATGTGTAGTGTATATAAAGTTTATATGGAGGGTATGCACTTCAAAGTGTTTTGCTCTTCATATATTAGTAGTATATCATGTAAATAAGAGTCTTGACATTTAGAAATTTAAGAAGAAAACCAAGTAGTATATCAATGTTATATCGTGTATATCATAATCTGACACTTAGAGAATTTTAAGGAGAAGATAAGTTTGGGCCACAATTCTGGGCTTGTACTTAATTTTGGCGATATGATAATTCTTATATTTAGCCACTGATGGGCTTTTGCATAAATTATCCGCTATTTTTGAGTATAACAATTGCGGGCTTGGCCCAAAAGCATTGTAATTCATTTTTTTTTTTTGGGTTAGTAATAATTGTAGGCTTTAAATTTATTACTCGAGTTTAATTTGCGGATGTATTCTAATGTTATGTATACCCCTTTTTCATCCACGACCACCCAAACACCCATTGGTGGGCCCTAACGGGGTCCACTAGCGTATCTAGATAGAGTCTACTAACTTGGATCAAAAAATGGAGCATAGGTTTGGACCCGAGGATTACCTCAAATGCATAATACATTCTTATTGGGCTTGGTCGGCCCAATTCCTTATCTCTTTACTTACGCATTTTATATTTCAAATTTGGACATCTATTTTATTTATTGGAACCCTTTTAAAATTTGTCATGAATTTAGATTTGCCAAAAACCATTTTTAAGCTATAAAACTGATTTTTGATAAAGGTCAATGTGCAAATGATTTTTTGAGACTAAAACTGCCTTATGGATAAAAAATGGACATTCTTTAAATGTAAATCATGATTTTGGACAAAAACGACTTGACAAATTTTATGGACATTTGAGACAAAAATGATTATGAACCGTGCATATGGACATTTGGACAAAAATTGGACTTGGACTATTTTTTTTGGGATAATTTGGACTAAAAGATAGAAATCTAAAAAATATAAAATACGGTTAAAATATGGATAATAATAGTATGCCAAAAATGATTTTATAACACTTAAAAACCTTTTTCTAAACTCGGGTGGGCTTACGTAGTGTTCTACTTAGGTTAACGCCTTTGGGTTTTAACCTAAGTGTTCTAGTCCGAAACCCAAAACGCCCAATTTTGGGCAAAACTTTACTACTTTTATTTCTTGAAAATGTTGTATTTTGTATGAATGACTAACCTTTTATTACAGGAATCTAAAATAAAAGCAGTTTTTATCAGAAACAATTTATATTCACAAGGCATACTATTAGAACCCGTAGGTCAACCGTATTTTATAGATCCTTAATACCGGGATGCCTAACACCTTCCCCGATGGATCACCAGAACCCTTACCCATACTTTGATATAGATTGGTTTCTTTTAAAATTTAAACTGTTTTAAATGAACCCTTTCGAACTGGTTTTCCTAACTTACCTATAAGTTAGGTGGTGACTCTAAAACGATGTCCATTTAGAGCATCATCTGCGTAGAAGTTTATTTTTTCCTTTTTCCCGATACAATTGACAGCCGTATTTTCCTGGGACACTTTCCTTTTTAAATGAGGCAAGTATAGATGAAATCGGAAAAAATACGACCCGCTACACAACGATTACTCTCTTTTTCAAGGAAATAACATCACGCTTCAACAACTTCTTGACAGCATCATGTCTAAAGCAAATGTGTCTTTTTTCCATTAACAACTCTTAGCAATTTCAATTGTCTCCTGTGAGTCACAATATAAAGAAATTAGTGTATTTGTTCCCCCACAATGGCATATTTGCCAATATTTGGAGATAAAAATCATCATATACAAATAACATGTGAGTTTTTTCAAGACTTATATATGCACTTGCAACACTCTTTTTAAAGCATCTCCAATATGCAAATAACATTTTCATGATGAATAATTTTTTCCTTATTTCATTAATCCCCACTATTTTGAGAATTTTATAAAATATTATATTCATGAAATCACACATTAATAAAGAAATTTTAGGTAAAATATAATTTTACCTTTTCATTTCTTGAGTTTGATAGGTAGAAAAGTACTTTACCTTTTCAACTCACAACAGGGCTTGTAGAGAACTCCTACCTTGATATTCGCTGATTTTTCAACTCTTTATCACCTTGACATTCACGAAAGAAATGTGGTATATCTTTACACCTCTACTAATTGTGTTCTTGAAATCAGCTAAGTCCGAATGCACTAGTTCAACCAATTCTATTTTTCTATTACTGACAGTCTTAAAAGACATTTTGCTATGTTTTGCTTCTACACAATTGGGCACTTAGAAAATTCGTCAGCATTCATCGCAAAAACTGAATCCCTATTTCTAGGTCTTTAAACAGAAGCAATATTAACATGACCTAGCCTACCTGTCACAAATCAATAGACTCGGCAATATTCAGGTTGGACGGATAACATTTCCACAATTTATAAAGGGGTTTTCTAGTTTCTTATAAGGTACTCCAGTTTTGTATTTAGCAAGCATATAAATAGCTTCCCTTAAAAAATTATCGAGTGCACAAGTTCAAAGAAATCAATCAAGAAAGTTTCTAGCATTTTCGTTCATGACTAAAAACATTTAGGACAACTAAATCATGATCATTCTCAAAAGAAATCTTTACTCCAACATTTCCTAATAATTTCACATTAACCAAATTGGTTCAAATATTAAGAACATACAACACGTCAGTTAAAGTCAATATTTTTTCAGATGTGAGTTTAAGAAGACTTTTCTTTTTCCAATAACTTGAGTAATTCTTAAATTATGAAAATAAATAAATCCTTCTCCTCCATTGACTTGGGTGCAACCTGCACAATTGTTTTTATTCTCACAAATGTGCCGCAGCCTAAAGTTTATCACCCAATCACCACAGTGATCATAAGATTCGCTTGAGAAATGACCACAACAATAATATAATATCATCTGCTTCAACAAGATTTACTCTTGACTTGGCAGGATTGTCATTTCAATTTAATTTCTAAATTGAGGAATATGCTGGCATGATTCGCTAACTTGTAAAGATCACAAAATGTTCACACACCTTTATTTGAAATTTGAACAACCACCTCAAAGAGTATAGGCAGTGAACATCATGGTAATGAAGTTAGACCCTCTCACAAAATAGTTCCACCGTATGCATTAAGGGCCTGTTTGGAAAGCCACCTGATAATTGGAATTGGTGTAATTACTAGGGTAGTAATTACACAGCCTAGTAATTACATAGTATATAATTTTAATGACCTGTTTGTTTGTCATAACGTAATTATAGTGTAATTACAAGCATCTTTGTTTTGTTGCACAAGTGTAATTACACAGTTAGTTTAATTTTAAAAAAAATAATTATATAAATTTTAAAATTAATATAAAAAAACATATTTGCCTTTATAAATGATATTAAATTAGTTATTTAATAACATATTGTTTCTTGAAAATATATTAATTAACAATCATATATTTGTAACTAATATTGTAAATAATAATTGATATATAATTTTCAAATTAATAATATTTAATTTTAATTAATTATAAAACTTAAAAGAAGATTTTTTTTTTTTGTGAGAACATCATGGATTGGATGCTTGACAAAAAAATAATATTTATAAATATAATGCCATAACATTATTCAAATATTTGACACAAAAAATCCATCAAATGTAAGTGAAAAATAAATAATATGCAATGTGAAAGCAAATAACTTAAAATTGAAAATATAACCTAAATTCAAAATCCAAAAGAAAAAGTTTAACATAATACTCTTATGTCAAGTTTCAACATTACATAAGTAAGTTTCAACGTAACTTAAGTAAATAATTCAAAAGAAAGGGGAAATTATGTCTATAACCTCATTCACAACGAAATTCTAATTTAATAACGTCACTCGTTATATCACAAGTTTGTTAATGACTCATTCTTTCCAATATTAAGAGGTGTAGTTTCAAAAATTAAAATAATAACACGGTTATGCTAAATGAATAAAAAAATACGAGCAATTACATGGAACCACAGGAAGTAAAGGTTGGGAATGAGAAGAAAGGAAATGAAAAATAAATAATATAAAAGAAAAATACATTTAAAAAAAATAAAAATAATTAAAAAGTAAAAATAAAAAATAAATTAAAATAATAGAAATAAAAAATAAATTAAAAATCAAAAGAAATTAAAATAATAGAAATGAAAAATAAATTAAAATAAAAAAGGTTAAAAAGTAACCCTATAATTGCAGCGTGTAATTATACCCAATTCCCAACCCCCCTTGAGTATTGGAGAGTGCAATTATAACCTCTCAATGACACCCAATTTTTACCTAACTGTGTAATTACTTGGTCAAACAAACAGGCCAAATTGTGTAATTACACCCAATTCCAATTACTTGGGTGGCTTTCAAAAAGGCCCTAATAGTCACAGTTGACACCAAGTGTTTTATTTTTAATATACTTTTTGTAAAGTTTCATCGAACCAAAACAAGTCTTCTTGATTTTCCAACGAAATCATTTTTTTCCCCTTTCCAGAGTCTATTATGCATATTAGATACTAGGAATTTCTCCGTTCAAAATCTTATTACACTTTATATTTATCAACAAATTTTGAAAAGGACGGAAAACAGATTTTATTCCACAGTCAATCTTATAAGTTTGCTTCCCTTTCTTCAAAGAGACAAACTTTCATTTACTCTATTTCCTAGTTACAAAACACAATTTCTCAATTAGAACATTATCCTAATATAGGAAAAATAGTTAAATGGAGCAATTCTGATAAACCGCAGAATAAGCCAACGGACAAATAAAAACAAAAAATTTCAGAATCATCGTGAATTTTTTTCTTCTTTTCATTACAGAGATTACTCATTCTACTTTGGACCCCTAACACAAAAGATATCAGGTAAATGTTACTTCATCTTTTTCGGATCGAAAAAACAAATGATGTAATTCAGGTTTAAACAGGTGTGTAGATTAATATTGAATAAAATAAATCACTTTCAAATTATTGGAAATATTAACAATATTAATCAGGAAAGTGAACAAAAGGATAGAATCAACTTATTGGATCGCTATTTCTTTGCGGTGTGTGAATGCACTGCTTGAAAGCGATTTCGGACCGACTCTAGGTGCAAATCGTTTAGCCTGGTCGCTCCCCAAGATTCCACAAGACTTCCAAACACTTACATTAGTGGCTGGAAGTTTGGAGTTGGACAAAACCAATTGCCCAGAACCAACTCAAGAGGAAAAACTAAGGAGAAGGAATTTTTCTGTGTCTCAACAATTCACCAAGAAGATGGGTTTATGTAGGTTAAAATTTGAAGGGTCAAAGGACTTAATGATCCATTAATTCGGCCATTAAAGAGTA
Organism: Lycium ferocissimum; assembly: GCF_029784015.1. Classification (NCBI taxonomy): domain Eukaryota; kingdom Viridiplantae; phylum Streptophyta; class Magnoliopsida; order Solanales; family Solanaceae; genus Lycium; species Lycium ferocissimum. Next base: position 26,552,069 of record NC_081344.1, read on the forward strand.
CTTAATGACTATTAAACTGGTCATTTAAATCAGAAAATCAGCCAATAAATCAACCATTAAAAGAAATTGAGGAGGAGAGAGGACAATTTATTTATTTTTCATTACACAAAGTTATTTTCAACATAGAGTCCACACTCAAATTTCCCTCAAATTGCCAAGAATTGATTGTGCCAGAACTACTTGGGTCGTTCTGTGGAGCCTGGAGAATTTGGAACTATGCAATTTGAAGGATATTATCAGCCTTATTGACATCAAACCTGATTCTGAAGCATCTTTTACAACTCTTTCACATGGATCCTTTTCTAAATTAAAGAAGTTAAGGATTGAACATTGTTGCCAAATCAAGGTGATGTATCCTCGATGGTTGTGGGAAAATCTCCATAACCTTGAACATGTTGCGGTGGCATATTGTGAGAAAATGGAAGAAATTATTAGCAAGGATGAGTAGTCCTTCATCATCGTCCCCATCGTTTACCTCTACAGATGTCATCCTCCCTAAGCTAAGAGTAGTTCATTTGTCTGAGCTACTGACACTCAAAAGAAAATCTAAGGGAAGAATGACTTGGGTTTCATTGAGGAAATAGGCCTATTCGGTTGTCCAAAGCTTCAAAGACTGCCATTTTTTCATCCTCTTTGTGATGGAGAACCACTGTTTATTCCACAGGCTCTGAATATACCTATTGTTATAACCGATGCGTCCACTAAAATAGTCTAGCAGACCAGGTCCCTAAACTTTTTAATAGTTAAGTGCAGCAAGGTAAATAAGACAAGATGTCTTACTTAGAACACTCCTTTCCTGAGGGATTAGAAACCATGACCTACACCAGTAGGATTTCAACTTCACTAAACTGAGCAAAGTGTAAGATTACAAGTTTTTGTCCTCAAAATTAGTTCCTAATTCTACCCCTCACAACACCTTTTCGTAGGTGAATCTAGACCACTAATCTCCCTTCACAAACAACTTCGCAACCTTCACTCCTTTTCACTCTTCTACGCCAAGAGACTAATACACTTAGACTGTGGCATAATCATAGTGTACTACTCAAGGGCAACCCTTGAGAATTCACACCACAATGACTAACTCTAGCCAAAGCGTTAACACACTTTTTGAAAACTAAGAATAAGAGAATACCTACAAACAACCCTTCTCATGGGAATATAGGTTTACAGTATATAGAACATGAAACAAAGACTCTCAACAAACCTAAGTACTTAAAGTATCTTCAGTTCTGGTATCTGGTCCGTTGGCTTGTTGAGGCTTTATTCTTGAGAGCACCTTGAGAAAGGTGGCGGCTGCACTTGTAAAGATTTTGCCCTTTTAGATTTTCGAGTGCTTGGGTCAAAAGATTCCAACATGTTGTATGTGTGTATATATATATATATATGAGGCTAGGCAATGAGCATGTGAGGAACATGTGACCATGGATAGTGACCTTACAGAGGCCTTAGTCTCTTGGCAGACATACAACTGTTCTACTGCAGTTCTGCGTGAACAGTGCAACAGCTTTACAGCTATTGTTGTATTGTGCTGCTCTCATGGAAACCAGTAGTGAACCTTTTTGATGATGACAAACTTGTTGTGCATGATATTCCCCCTGAGGACCAGGTACCCTTGCATACTCAGCTTCAGCAACTAGTTGAGCAATGAAAGTCAACATTCTTCATCTTCTATCAGCATTTTGAAGAACATGTCATATTCCCCCTGCAGATTAGCCCCTTCAGCTTTATGTTAGCACTTATCTTCCAAGCTCAATTGAGACCAGGCTCAACATCAACTCAATCTTCCATCTTGAGTGTGGACTAGCCCCTTCAGCTTTATGTTAGCACTTATCTTCCAGGCTCAATTGAGACCAAGTTCAACATCAACTCAATCTTCCATGTTGAGTCTAGGTTCCCCTTGTCGATTCGGCCTTTCACAGCATGTGATCCATTTACTTTACTTTTAAGAACAATTAGCAATTAGCCATTGATACGCTCAAATTACACCTTTTAACAGTGTAAAGCGGACGATATCAAATATAGTAACCCAACGAGGTTGGGATCGAATCCCACAAAGAATATAGTTTGAAAAGTTTACTAAATAAGTATTATACTAATATTGCGGTCCTGGTGTATTCCAGAAAAAGGGTTTTATAGGAGTTTGATTTGTGGACTAATTTAAAGTGACTAGAAAATTAAAGTTGTAAATATATGGGTAAAAATAACCAACGTTGTGTCCCCGTAGGATAAAGTGTATGATCATGGGTATCGATCTTGATATACTTCCAATGAATCATTTGTATGGATGCACTTAACCTTTATGTTGAATCTAGACTATTTCCCAATAAGAAGAGATTATTTCTTTCTATGCTTTTTTCAAAGATAAGCAAGTGTGCATGAAGAACGGTTAATTATGCCAAGTAAGTTCTTCTTATTCCTAAGTGAATTTATTAAACTAGGTTTAAAGCCTTGAGTTCTTGATATTTGTTCTTACCGAACCCTAGTTATTTTCCCAAATAAACTAAAGTTTATGGTGTTAGCTAATGTTTGCAACCACTAACTATATGATGAAAACGAAGAACAAATAAATCCTAACAATTCATTATGCGTATATCAATCACAATCCCCAATCACAACACACCCATCCTTGGGTTCACAACCTTAGTAAAGGTGTTTAGCTACTCATGACAACAAGAAAACAAAAAGAGATTAAAGATTGCATAATTGAATTTTGTATTGAACCTACGAATAAAACTTGAAAGTTAACGAATGTAATTGTCTGGAAATCTTCAATTGTACTAAAAACCCAAAAGTAATTACTACAAGTCTAAAACTCCAGATGTCTGAAAAATAAAACCTAAACAGATATTTATACAAGTTAAACTCGAAATAATTAATCCCAATCTTGTTCCAAGTCGGCTTGTAACTTGACGGGTCGTCGTTGTGCTTCAACAGTCGTCGACATATCGACATGCATGTCGATGATCTGGTGACAGATTTTCAACTCGCAGGACTTCAACCGTCTTTGCACTTCGACGACCGTCGATCATTTCGACGGTGTAAGTCAACGGTCTGATGCACTTTACACTCTACAGGAAGTATGTTAACGAGGTAACTCGATGGATCGTCGAGCATGTTGACGGCCAGTCGATCATCTAGCTTTGCATGTCATCGAGCTTCCTTAGCTGCAGTAACTCTCCTTGCATTTATATGATCCAAAACGATGGACCGTCGACATTTCAACGGTTCGTACTTAGCATACAGTACAAAACACTTGATTTCCTTGTTTTTCTCTTGCCGAGCATTCTAACTTCAAAATACCTGCACAACACAAAAAACACATCAAACTAACATAAACTTGCTCGAAAATAAGTAAAACTTAGAGTTAAAAAGCATTAGATGTTCCATAATTTCACGACACATCAACACCCCCAACTTAAAGTCTTTGCTTTCCTCAAGCAAGTCAACTAATAGACTCAATCTACAAATGTCTCGATATTACAAAGTAAAACTGTCTACCGTGGTTGTGGCAACTAACGACCGGCGTATCATGCGTATCATAATGACTCTCCCCCAAATAAAGACAAAACTGATCAACGACTCGTTGCAACTAACCATGAGGCTTCAATTAATGACATCTATTTATCACAGAAACCATAGCAGACTTACAGGAAACTAGTTACTTAATAAATTCTCATGCCCTCACAAAGACCAAAGAATGTCCCAATATATATGTACACACAAGGGGGACGAGAGAAGAGAAAGAAGGAGAGAGAAACACTCACACTCACAAAGAAATTCTCTAGCTAAGCATGCAAATACCTTAGGCTTGCCCTTATTTTCAGTACCTTCGACTTTGGACAGTTCAGTTGTGATCACATTAGAACTTTTTCGAGGTTGTAATGTAGGCTCGGGGATGGGTAGGATGTATACTTGGATAACTGTGACTCACCCTCCTTGAACACTACACCTTTTTCTTTTCTTTTATCCCTTTTCTCCCTTTTTGTTTTCTTCCCTTTTTCCGTTTTATTTCCTCGGTGTGGTTTTATTGCTATTCTACTTCTATATACTTTTTTTTTTCTGTTTTTCTTCTTTCTTTTTTTTCTCTACCTTACCACACCGATGTCTTTTAACTAGGCAATTTGCTTCTATCCCCCTTTGGGCTTACGCCTCATGCTCCCCTTATTACACCTATCACCCCCAACTTAGGCTTTAGCCTCAATCTTATTATTTTAGTGCCAAGGAGGGATCGAGTACAAAGAGAGGGATATTCAGAACGGGTATCAGCTTATTACGGCTAGTCAAAGAATAGGTTTTAAGGCTCAAAATGACTAACAAGGGATATTAATGTACGGTAGGCTTATATTTAGGCTAAAAAGGGGTTCTTAACACAAACAAGGCCTAATATCATTTCACAGCTTCACTTATCTTCAGAATGCAGGCACGACTAACCAGGCAAGTTCTAAATTACATACACAACTAGAGAATATTCTACAAAACCTCACAACACATAGCATCAGAATTGTCAACACACTAGTCTCTCTGCTGAAATTCCGCACACAAGGTAACTCAATAAATTAAATGTCACACAAAGAAGCATGCATGTCAATTACACAACCAAGTCCAAGTTTTCAAAAAAATTTGGAGGGGAGTACGTTTTCTCAAATTAGAACAAGACAGCCCTAAGTTAATCAAACCACCACCACATAAGTCAAAATTACTCTATTTTATCTAAACACGACCTAAACATTCCAGGTTCAACACAAAATAAACCCCTCAGGAAAAGAACCATGGCAAAGAAAAGCCAAGGGGGTCCTAAACACATATCTACAATATAAACAAATCAAATACTCCTACCCCCAACTGAAAAAGTCTGCATTGTCCCTAATGCAGTAAAAGAAAAACAAGAGAGTAGGAATACTTGTGACGCACTAGGCGCGCTGCTCATCTCGCGACTCATCGATCTGCGAGGCATCAGGTGGTGCAACCGCACCAACAACAGTCTCCGTAGGAGCATCAGCAACAACATCAATAGTAGTACGAGTAGGTACTGGCACTGGAGTAGGAAGGGCGGTGGCAATGTCTCTCCAATGGAAGCACTGCTCGAGGTGGCTCCCGTGGACCCAAAAGGATCATTCTCCACAAGCGATCTCTGAATGGCCTCTGCCATGTGCTGCTCCTCTAGACTCGAACCCGCTCGGGTGAGTACTCTCTCTCACCTTGTCTAGCTTCTGATCATCATCAATGACTACTCTCTTTCTCTTTCCCCGACCACCTGCCGCAGTAGGCGCAACTAATTGCACCACTGGAAGCTCCTCCTCAATCTCTGCCACAACAGATGGTGGGGCTGCTACTAGGCTCGGGTAATGAGCCTTTAACAACAATACATCAGCCTTAAGCTGCTCTAACTCTACCCTTAAAGCATCACTGGAAGTGGTCGCGCGATCCATCTCTATTGTTGTCAATCTCATCTCAAAGCCATCCAGTCGAGCTGACAGTGTCGACCTCACAGGCTCTACAATATCACCTACTCTCTGTCCCACAAAATTATCGAGATAGACCACTATGAACTTCGACTGCTGATCCGCTGTAGCCGTCTGTTTTGTAAATTTTCTGAAGTTTTCCATAGAGAAGGCATAGAGGTCAACTCTGGCTGTACCCTGGGGCTGTGCTGTTGAGCCCGCTGGCCTCGGGGGCTGTGGAGCCGAAGTCTGTGGCTTAGGAATAACAGTCTGAGTCTCAATGGAAGCATCAACAGTATCAGTAGGCGGAGTCTCGGGGAGATACGCAACACCGGACATTCTCGGTGTCGGGGCGATGGCGGGTAACTCGTGCGAGGAGTCACCTACGGCCCTTGGATGAATCAGCTCCTGAGGTATGGGCACCCCTCCAAGTGCCACTGGGAACCCATCCTCTTATCTCTGGCCATCAACGACGGCATTTTGCTTGCTCTTCTCCACCGAATAAGTCGACGAAGCTATAATTCGATGGTCGATGTCAGGAATAAAATGCACACGTGACCTCTGAATTAGCTCTGTAATCAGACATGGATATATCAGTGAAGTGTTGGGCTGGGAAGCCCTCAACTAAATCTCAATACTTGCTAATGCTCCAAAATCAATCGGGTATCTAGATATCAATGCAGCAACAACAACCTGCCTGTCAGCTGTAAGTGCATTATCGGCCTGAGTAGGGAGAAGCCATTAACTGCACGACGCTCCACAAAAATTTTCCCTCCAAAGCCAACCATCTCGATTCGCCAAGTTAGTACACTCTCCCTTCTTACTCAGACGACCTACCACTGTAGCTACTCAGTCCCTGACGGACTGTTCCTTGCATCTCAGCAGCTTATCTTCCAACTCAATTGGCTGCCTTGGGGCGGTGTAATTATCGCCGAAGTAGACTTTATTGATGGCCTGGGCAGATATATCAACACTCACCCTTCTGATCTCAACCTCTCTCAGCGGCTCTAACTCCTGCAGTTTCTAGCGCCTCTTTCTGACTTTGTTTATCGAGGCCCCATATGCAGCATATGCCTCACGCACCAAAATCGGACAATAATCCCCAGGAAACTCCTGCATAAATTCTAGCTGATAATGGTGAATGAGCTCTCTGGCCCTGGGTAATATCTCGAGCCCCTTAAAACTGATCCATCGCTCTTTATTTACACTGCAGTTTTTATGCTGGCTGCTATCATCTTTTAGTTCAATGACATACTCATATAGCTCCTTGGCACCCTCAACAGTAAAACGGTCCTCAAGCCTCTTGCTTCTGATTTCCCGAGCCCTAGCCTTATCATCATTATCACCATCATCATTATCACTAGGTTGCGAGCTTTGATGGGTCTGGGATCTAGAAGGTGCCTAGGAGGGCTGAGCAGCATCCTCGGGAGTTTGTGTTTGCGAGGTAGGTGAGGCATTTCCAGAAGCAGCCTCCGACCCCTCCTCTTTGGTTTCATCACCGGACCCAAATGCAGATGATCCCTCCTCGTCAGACTGGAGGAACTGGGTGGTGTAAGAGCCTATACAGTGACCTGCTTGTTCAAAACCAGAACGACAACCCTATTCTTCCTCTCGGGCATAACCTCAAGCTCATCATCCGAGCCTTCATCTCTATGTGTGGGTTTGCCACTCGGCGTCCTTCAACCCATTGTTCTTTGAGTTTGCCTCGAGCCACTCCCTCGGGTAGTTGTCAACTTGGGTGGCGACATACCTGTAATCATCAAAAACCAAAATCTAGTCAATCTGTACGAGTGAAATCAAACATAATAAACTTCAGAAAAGTATACTCAGTTCTCTGATGTTGGAACCTACAGACCGTTATTGTGCTTTGACGGACCGTTGAACAGCTTGACGGTACTGTCTTTGTATAATGACGGTCCGTCGACCCGTCGACGGTGTCGTCGACATGTTTACGGCCCTAGCAGCAACAACTGTAAGTTTGTAGGTTGGGGTTCATGTTTTTAAATCCAATCAATTAGAGAATATACATTTAATTATTTTGCACATTTGGGGTTTTGGGGCTTCGGCTTACTCAGACTTCACCCTCATCTTTGAGCTTTTTGACTTTTGGTAATTATCCAGGTTTTGTTTGGTGGGTATAACAATATCAAACCAAATTTTTTAATCGAAATACCCTCCAACCCGTTGGAGTTACTCAGACTTCACTCCTCAAATTGCATGTTTATCAGAATTCCTCTTTTACGAACCATTGGCGGGCATAATGAATCAACACAACTTGTAGATCAAAATGCCCCCCGACTCAATGGGGGTACGATATATCGTCTCCACGAGTCCTACTAACAGCAATCATACCAAATTCCTTTCCCCCAGCCAAAAATTTCACAATATTGCAAATTTAAGCCTGAATTTCATTCAACAAGTACAAACCCAATCCAGTTAACACAACCCCGATATATTTAATCAAGGTATAAACACAAACCTAGTTCCCATTCTCTATATACATTAAGTTGGGAACCCTAGGTAGTGCTTATTAGAGATTTTCGAACAGAATCACTAAAATAAAACCAAGAAAGGGCCAAATTTCACTTAACATACCTAATTATGTGAAGAAGTAGAAGAACACTTGAGTAAAACAAAAAACAAAATTAGAGAGAAATTCATTTTTTTAGGACAGGGCTCTGCTGGGGATTTTAGGGTTTTATGGATTGTAATGGGTGGTGTATTATGGAGGAATTTATGGGGAGTTATGGAGCGAATTATGGAGAAGTGGAAAGGTTAAGTGAGATTGAAAGGCGGATTGTGGGAGTTTTGAAATAATAATGCCTCTGCCCGTTATTTTTGTTTAAATTCGCGAGTGTTCGATAATTATTTTTTTTGGGCGAGTCATCAACATGTCGACGACTCGTCAGTGCATATTTACCACCTAAAAACACTAACCAGTTGATGAGTAAAAAGACGGACCGTCTTTACACATCGACGATGTCGTCGAAGTGTCGACGGTCCATCGACTTACTCATCGACTTGCTTGCCTTTAGAGAAGCAGTTGCTAACTCTCAGATTACCAACTCTGCATACCGTCATTGTACATTGACGGTCCGTCTACTTACTCGTCGACTTACTTGCCTGTAGAGTAGCAGTTGCTAACTCTCAAATTACTAACTCTGCATACCGTCATTGTACATTGACGGTCCGTCGACTTACTCGTCGACTTGCTTACCTGTAGAGTATTCAAGTGCTCTGGTGTCACTTTGCTGGTTTTTCGAGTCTCAGTTCCTGCGCACTCAACACCCGTTTAAAAAAAAAAAACTTAAAACCTATAAAAAAAAAAATAGTACGGAAATCTAAACTTGGGTTGCCTCCCAAGAAGCGCTTGATTTAACGTCGCAGCACGACGGTATTACCAATTTACTCTTGGTTAAGACTCGCCGAGTCAACATTCGTTCCAAGGTGCTTCAATTGATATCGGTCAATAATTCTATCCCCCGAAATCATACCATGGTACAAAAATCACCCTCTGCCCATTCACCTTAAATGTCCGAGTTCCATCTTCGGACTTCAATTCAATTGCTCCATGGGGTGAGACACTTACCACTTCAAAGGAACCTAACCACTGTGATTTCAATTTGCCCGGTAGCAGCTTCGATCTAGAATTAAATAGCAGGATAGGATCATTGTTGTAGAATTCCCGCTTCAGGATTTTCTTGTCATGATACTGCTTCATCTTCTTTTTGTATAGTGTTACACTTTCATAGGCCTGATAGCGGAACTTATCCATCTCGTTAAGCTGAAATAACCTAAGTTTAATCGCCTCTTCCCAATTCATGTTCAATTTCTTCAAGGCCCACATGGCCTTATGTTCAAGTTCAACTGGCAGGTGACATGCTTTACCAAAAACTAGCTTGAAAGGCGAAGTCCCAATCGGAGTCTTGAAGGCAGTTCGGTAAGCCCATAGAGCATCATCGAGCTTGCGGGCCCAATCAGTTCTGTTCGCATTCACCATCTTGGCTTAAATATTGTTTATCTCCCAATTAGAGACTTCAGCTTGCTCACTTGTTTGAGGATGATAAGGGGTTGCCACCCTATGCTTGACTCCATACTTCTCTATCAATCCCGCAAAGGTTCTATTGCAAATGTGAGAATCACCATCACTTATTATCGCCCTTGGGGTACCAAAACGAGTAAATATGTTCTTTTTCAAGAATCCCATGACACTCTTGGCTTCGTTACTAGGTAAAGCCACCGCTTCTACCCATTTAGAAACATAGTCAATAGCCACCAAGATGTACTTCATGCCACTAGAGCTTACAAAGGGCCCCATAAAATCAATTCCCCAAATATCGAACACCTCAACTTCCATTACAAAGTTCATAGGCATCTCCTGTCTCCTACCAATATTCCTCTGCCATTGGCACTAATCACAAAAGCGTACCATTAAATTAGCATCATGAAAGAGAGTAGGCCAATAGTAATCACATTCGAGAACCTTTGCAGCAGTCCTCACACCACTATGATGTCCCCCAACTAGAGAGTCGTGGCAAGCCTTCAAAATCTCCAATACCTCACTTTCTGGAACACAATGCCGAATAATGTTACCAGCATAAGGTCTAAATAAGTATGGTTCATCCCAATAGTACTGACAAACATCCCGCAAAAATTTCTTTTTCTGATAAGATTTGACCTCGTCAGGAATGATACCAGTCACCAAGTAATTAGCAAAATCAGCAAACCAAGGTGCCACTTGTATAGACACCGCCAAAACTTGCTCATCTGGAAATGCATCTTCAATGTCAAGTTCTTCTGCTGGCACCCCAGTTTCCTCGAGCATAGAGAGATGGTCAACAACCTGATTCTCGGACCCTTTTCGATCTTTCACCTCGAAATCGGACTCTTGTAACAAAAGGACCCAAAGAATCAGTCGCAGCGTAGCTTCTTTTTTTGCCATAAGATATCTCAACGAAGCATGGTCAGTGTACACATAACCTTGAACCCCAACAAATAGGAATGAAACTTTTCAAAAGCATATACTATAGCAAGCAACTCTTGCTCAGTCACTGTGTAGTTCATTTGTACCGCATTAAGAGTCCTACTAGCATAGTAGATCGGATGCATAATTTTATTGTGCCTCTGGCCAAGCACAGCACCAATCGTGAAGCCATTCACATCACACATCAACTCAAATGGCAGGGACCAATCAGGAGTAACAATAATAGGAGCAGTAGTAAGGCGCTCCTTCAATTCATCAAATGCCTTTCGGCACTTTGTCATCAAACACAAACTTAGCCTCTTTTTCAAGAAGCTTACACATCGGGTTGGCAATCTTGGAGAAATCTTTGATGAAGCGCCTGTAGGACCTAGCATGTCCCAAGAAACTCCAGACACCTTTTACTGAGATGGGTGGAGGAAGTTTTGCAATCACATCTATCTTCGCTTGATCTACCTCAATTCCCTTTTCAGAGATTTTGTGACCGAGGACGATTCCTTCCTTCACCATAAAGTGACACTTCTTCCAATTTAGCACGAGATTTGTCTCTTCACATCTTTTCAGCACATGATCCAGATGGTCAAGACAACCATCAAATGAATTGCCCACAACAGAGAAATTATCCATAAATACCTCAAAGAAGTCCTCTACCATGTCAAAAAAGATCGACATCATGCATCTCTGAAAAGTGGCTAGTGTATTACACAACCCAAAGGGAATTCGGCTGAACGTAAATGTCCCATAACGACAAGTAAAAGTCGTCTTCTCTTGATCTTCTAAGACAATGTTGATCTGATTGTAGCCAGAGTATCCATCTAAGAAGCAATAGTAAGACTCCCAACCAGCCTATCCAGTATTTGATCTATGAATGGCATGGGAAAGTGGTCTTTACAAGTGGCAGTATTCAGCTTCCTATAGTCCATGCAAACATGCCATCCAGTAACTGTACGAGTGGGGACAGTGATACCTCCTTTCTTTGGAACATATTGAACAAGATTGACCCACTCGCTGTTTATAATCGGGTATACTACCCCAGTAACCAACCACTTTATGATCTCCTTTTTCACGACCTCTTGCATGTTTAGGTTCAATCTCCGCTGATGTTCAACACTCAGCTTGCTGTCCTCCTCTAGCTGAATTTTATGCTCACAAATACCAGAAGAAATACCCGGAATGTCTGCTATGGTCCAAACAATAGCACGTTTGTACTCGCGCAAAATCTCCACTAAACATTCAATCTGTTCCTCAGTCAGTAATGCTGAAATGATCACTGGAAATGTCTTGTTCGGACTAAGGAACTCATACTTCAAGTGTGATGGGAGCTGCTTAAGCTCAAACTTTGGTGGCTCAATAATAAAAGGCTTAGCTGGTGGAGTAGTTCTATTTGCAAGGTCAAGATCAAGCTTTCTTGGGTGGTAAGTGTAAGAACCCAGTCCCTCAAGCGCATTAATAGTTTCCACGCAGCCCTCCATATCATCAGCATCAAAGTTCACCGGAACTGCAGCAAGAGCTTCTCCCAGACTTTCTTCTTCCATTTTATGTTCGACAACATCATCAATCCCATCTAACGAATCAATAACCGAGATACTCTCATAAGTACTTGGAAACTTTATCCCCTTGCTTGCTTGGAAAGTCACTTCTTCAGTATTCACTCGAACTTGATTTCATTCTTCTCAGAGTCCATAAACGCTCTGCCCGTAGCAAGAAAAGGTCTTCCCAAGATGATGGGAATATCTCTATCAATCGCACAATCCAGAATAACGAAATCAGCAGGCAACATGAACTTACCTACTTGCACCAACACATCATCTGTAACACCAACTGGCTTTTTGATAGATCTGTCCACCATTTGTAATAGCATAGAAGTCGGTCTAGGCATTCCCATTCCGAATTGTTTGAAAATAGCAAGGGGCATCAAGTTGATACTCACCCCATTATCACATAGAGTACGGGCGAATGCATGAAGCCCAATATTGCACGGAATGGCAAACACACCTGGATCTCCCTTCTTCTGAACTGTGATGGAAGCAATAATCGAACTCACACGATGAGTTAAATTCACTGTCTCATGTTGAACAAATCTTTTCTTCGTAATCAGGTCTTTCATAAACTTAGCAAATCCAGGCATCTCTTTGACAACATCTAAGAATGAAAAATTCACTATTAACTGCTTCAACTGATCATAGAACTTTTGACACTTAGAATCATCATTCTTCTTGGCTAACCTCTGAGGAAATGGAGGTTTTGCTTTGTGAATCTGATCCAAAGGATGAAGAGCCCCTTTTATCGTGTGTTTGCTTGTATCAGCAGCAACCTCTAGAATATCAGCAACTTTATCTTCACTATGGACCTCATTATCTATGATAGGCACATCAGAGTGCACCTCTTCTTCCTCAATAATTGGATCTAGATCAACCACCTTCTTGTCAGCACCTTAAAGTATTTTACCACTCTTCGTGCTAATAGCAAAAGTATGTTCCATGTCACTCCCATTCTTCTGGTTTGGAATAGTATCTCTAGGAAGCCCACCTTTTCTAGCAGGATGTTGTTCTCTAGAAAGATCACGCATCTGCTATTCAAGGTTCTGAATAGCTACAAAATGAGAAACCACTGTCTCTGAGAGCCCAGATAATGTCTTTTTAGTGTTTGTCTAACTTGCCAACACTTTTTCAAGCATTGCCCTACGCATCTAACCAGCTCGCGTGGTTCACCGGTTCCACCTTTTTGGTGGAATGTAAGGGTTGGAACTTCTATTCCCGAAGTTACTATTGTTATTGTTGTATCTATCTTGGTTCGCTCCACCATAATTATTATTGTAGTTCCCTTGGTTGTTGTTGTAGTTGTTGCATGCACCCTGTCCTTGTTGAGGTCTCTAGTATCTCTGAATTGGCCCAGGAATATCCCCTTTTGCTATGTAGTCTGCATATTGAACATTCTCAACTGGCGAAGGGGGACCCTCTTGGACTTGGTACATTCAAGGCGGCATGCCTGAGATATCTTCATAAACGTTCACCTTCTTCGATTCCCTCTCATCAAGCCTCTTTGTTAGTAAAGAGAGACTAGCGGCCAATTGTGCCAACGTCTGTTGCGGTTCCTGGCTATCTTTCACAATATTTTAAATCAATGGTGTCCCAAGTGATAACCCATCAGAATTACTCGAATGCCATGCTTGACTGTGTGTAGTCAATCGATTAAGTATATCAGTAATATTAGCATAGGATTTATTCATGAAACACGCGCCAACAGCATTATTAGCTATTGCTTGGGTCATAGGATCCAACCTTCTATAGAACTTCTCCTTTAGAATCTGATATGTGAAACCATAGTTTGGACTCCTATCCAAATATTCTTTGTACCTCTCCCAAGCTTCAAAAAGTTGTTCCCCATTATGTTGTTTGAACTCGTAAATCTGATCACTAATTTCAGCTCGTTTACTCGGGGGATACCACTTTCTGAGAAACACCTTGACAATCTCATCCCATGTAGCAATAGAGTTCCGGGCAGCTTTGTGAACCATTTTCTTGCTTCTCCGGATAATGAATATTTGAAGAGTTTCAGCCGGACCGCTTCTTGAGTCACACCCCGCTGAATATGTTGAGCGCATACCTCTAGAAGTTTTGTTATATGAAAATAAGGTTCATCATCGACTGCATTCCGAAAGTATCCCTCTTGTTTGAGCATATGATAGAGGGAATTATCAAACTTAATAGTAGTAGCAGTCACCCTCGGATGAATTATCACAGATGCAAAGTCTTCCTCTGCTTTTGACTCATCAGCAAAGACATTGTCAACTGGAAGTTCGTTGTTAGCCATGATCACCTGGTTTACAAGATAAAAAATAAGGTGTGTTGGAATATGACAAAGACTTTAAGAAGTGTACACACTATTTAGTAATTTCAAAACCTTAATCGTCGGCAACGACGCCAAAATTTGCGGTCCTGGTATATTCCAGAAAAAGGGTTTTATAGGAGTTTGATTTGTGGACTAATTTAAAGTGACTAAAAAATTAAAGTTGTAAATATATGGGTAAAAAGAACCAAGGTTGTGTCCCCGTCAGATAAAGTGTATGATCATGAGTATCGATCTTGATATACTTCCAATGGATCGTTTGTATGATGCACTTAACCTCTATGTGAATCTAGACTATTTCCCAATAAGACGAGATTATTTCTTTCTATGCTTTTTTCAAAGATAAGAAATTATGCATGAAGAACGGTTAATTATGCCAAGTAAATTCCTCTTATTCCTAAGTGAATTTATTAAACAAGGTTTAAAGCCTTGAGTTCTTGATATTTGTTCTTACCAAACCCTAGTTATTTTCCCAAATAAACTAAAGTTTATGGCGTTAGCTAATGTTTGCAACCACTAACTATATGATGAAAATGAAGAACAAATAAACCCTAACAATTCATTATGCGTATATCGATCACAATCCCCAATCACAACATACCAATGCTTGGGTTCACAACTTTAGTAAAAGTGTTTAGCTACTCATGACAACAAGAAAACAATAAAAGATTGAAGATTGCATAATTGAATTTTGTATTGAACTTACGAATAAACCTCGAAAGTAAACGAATGTAACTGTCTGGAAATCTTCAATTGTACTAAAAACCCAAAAGTAAATACTACAAGTCTAAAACTCCAGATGTTTGAAAAATAAAACCTGAACAGGTATTTATTTAAGTTAAACTCGGTATAATTAATCCCGATCCTGTTCCAGGCCGGCTTGCAACTTGACGGGTAGTCATTATGCTTCGACAATCGTCAACATGTCGATGTGCATAATGACAATCTGATGATAGATTTTCAATTCACAGGACCTCAACTGTCTTTACACTTTGACGACTGTCGATCATGTCGTCGGTGCAAGTCGATGGTCTGATGCACTTTACACTCTGCAGGAAGTATGGCGACGAGGTAACTCAACAGACCGTCGAGCATGTTGACGACCCGTCGATCATCCAGCTCTGCATGTTGTCGAGCTTCCTTAGCTGTAGGAACTCTCCCTGCATTTATATGATCCAATATGCATAAGTCAGAGATATTTGCCACTAATTGGGGAAGCAGTCAAGACAGGCATAAACATACATAACAAAGTCCCCAAAAACATTGTCAGTATTTCAATCCAAAAAGAAAAGACAATAGGATTAGGAAATAGGAATAGAAAGAGAGCAGGAATTGGGTGATAAAGAACTTGGTTTAGCGAAGAGAGAATCAATGGGTGGTTGGTTTGTTGGAGTTGAGAGCTGCAATCAGCATATTCGCTCTAGCATCTGCTAAGTGATATGCAGCCAATAGTTTTTCCTGGAGCTCCTCAACCTTTTTCTTTAGTCTGGCATTGTCTTCTCTTAGCTTAGCATTCTCGGCCTTCAGCATTGTACTAGGACCATGTCCTTCTACTTTGCATTTGCATTTTCAGTCTTTACCAGAGCATTTTCAACCTTCAGCATCTCTATATCTGCTAGAGCTTTATCGTTTGCCTCAATCAGTCGCGAAATAGTGGAAGTACATCCCGCTCCTCCTTTCTTAGGTACGATTTCACATTCTTCTAGCGTACCCAGAGAAAACATATGTTTCTTGATTCCTTTGGTGGCATTTCCCAGAGCAACCTTAAAGTGTTTAAACACTTTTGTCAGTAAGAATCCATACGGAAGTCCATGTACACCGTCCTTAGTATTAACAACCTTCACCATGTGTTCGATCATAAGAGAGGGCAGGCTGACTCTGTTTCCAGCATCTAAAATTTCCATAAGGACGAGGTCCTTCTTAGAAGCAATGCATCTTTTCTCTTTTCAGGGTAACAGTACTTTGTTGACAAGTTCAAAAAGAAGTGGATAGGTGGGTTTCATTGATTTTTTGTATCGAGTATCAGTGGCTATTTCTTCACCAAATCTGACTATCAGACTTTTGAATTTATCAGAGGCCTTGTCCTCCCTAAGCTTTTTCACACCTTCAGTGGGTACTCCCAAGATCTCACCAAGCTAAGTCTCATTCAAAGTAAAATCAACTTTTTCAACTTTGCACACCATAGTGTTGTCATTAGTGTATTGCAGGTTCACGAAGAAATCAGTAACCTCTTCCTTATATGCTAGAGCAGGGCCTTCAAGAAGATGATCCCATCCTTGAACTCTCAGAATTTCCAATAGCTCAGCCATTCCTTAGTTCCCTTCCACCTCTGAATCAAACACCCTGCCCAGTAATACGCTCTGTCCCCTTAGATTTTCTAATCTCAGCAATTCTTTCTCCCTTTTTGAACTTCTCTGTTTGGAAGAACAAGGTTCCTCATCCATGCATGACTTTCTTATTTTTGAGGATCCAACATATTTCTCTTCATGTGCTTTTCTTTTCTTAGGGGTCTTTTGTACCTTTTCCCTTTTAGCACCATCTTTCCCTCCTACATAATTTTCACTCTTGCCTTTTCTATGTCAGCAACAAGTTTTTCCTTACTCCTTGAGCTTTTTTTTATTAGAGAGATTTCCTCCTCTTCCTCTTCTTGAATTTCATCCACATTTGCCACAGCTTCTTTATCCCTTAGTTGACTCAACTCAGCAGTTTTCACCAGTCTCTTTTTCTTCTTTGTATTCTGCTTATTCTTGGACTGTGAGGCAAGTTGTGCTCTAGTCCTTAGTCTGGAAGGGGGTGGACTTTCAACATCTTTGAGAAGAAGTCTTCTTCTGTGCAGTAGATTTATTCTTTCCCAACTTTCCTTTCTTGAAAGTTTTTGCGGTACCATGTCCCTTAGCAGATACTTTATCAGAACCAGGTCCCTTTGCAGATGACCTTCCCCGAGGAAAGACACTAGTATATAAAGGTGTAGCATCCAAGGTCTCCTCATTGGGACCAGGTACTTTTTTAGCGATATCTACTTCACTACCCCTTTCTTGGGTCGCCACCTTCTCCTGTACTTGAGCATTCTGTCATACCCTATTTTAACCGGGGTCAAAATAGTTTACAACATCCGGGTAATTCCGGGGTTATTTAAAGTACAGGAGTCGCCACCTAATTAATTATGGTGAATTAGGGCACCTAAGGCTAATTAAAATATCTATCTAAAGTTAACTCTGTTTAAAAATCTACGAAACCAAATGATTCTAGGTACGGGTTCAAACTAATCTAGAGGGAAGGTATTAGGCATCCTCTAAATTCCATTAATAATGGTTAATCCGACCGAACTTATAGTTAATTAGGCTAAGTGTAAATATAATATTTTTAAATGTTTGGAAAATAGTTTATAAATGTTGCTAAGGTCTTAAATAAAAATATAGTAATGTTATTCAAAAATAAGATTTGTAAAAATAAGATAATTTGCCTATGAATAATAGCCCTTTAAAAGATGATTTGACAAATGTGATCTTTAGATAAGAAATATTGTATGAATGTGATGATGTAGAAGTGCTTAGACTTATATTCTTAAATATTTTGTAAAGGCTATAAATTTCTTTCTTCCTTATTTAGCCAATTTCGGCTAAAAATATGTATAATTGATAAATCTTGAAAATATTTATAAAAATATAATCGGATTCCGATTTTGTGTGTTAGTGACGTTTTGAGATTCCGAAGACGGTAAGAATGTAAAAATGATTCCTTTGACCCAACGATATGTAGGCATACTATTTGAAAATCAATTACTCCAATAAATGTTATAGATACTATAAATAGTTTGAAAAATAGAAGTGAATTTAACTTATGGAATTAACTACCCATTTACTAAACTAAAACCCTTAATGTCACTAAGGTTTATCTAAATTAACAAAACAAAAGAATGTTAGTCATACAATGCACATTAAATGCACACAAAAATAAATAAATAAAAGATGGAGGAGCGGGTATAATGGAAATGGGCTCAGCCCACTTTCTTGGACGGCTGCGGCCAGTTGATTATTGGGCTTTAACCCAGATTTTTGCCTTCTTATGTGGCTGCGGACAGGACTGATATGGAGGAAGTCATGTTGGGCTTTCGGCCCAACGCCAAAATGCGGGAGAAGACAAGTCCGAGGGACTCGTATACGATAGTCATGCAAAAATAACAAAGGAAAAGGATTAGTATATAATCGATAATAAGACTAAATGTATAATGTAAAAAATAGACCAGTGAACTGGGCGTATACCATGTATATTCAAATAGATTCGTTATCTAAAAAGTGTCAACATTTAGCAATTAGGCAGAACGGGGAGGTGTCATCATTAGGCTTTATATCCAGAACACAAAAGCAGAGGAATGAAAGAAAGAATTTAGGAAAAGGAAAAGCAAAAGAAGAAAGCAGCAAGCATAATGGATGCAAGTTTGGCAATAGGTTAATATGTTGGATTCAAGTCATAGTAAAGGTAAAGGAACAATGTCATATGCATTTACTCCATTTACAAGTCTACAGAACATACCAAGGAACAGAGAATGACGCAAAGAGAGAAGAAAGAAAGGCCTATAGGATTTTGACGTAAACGAAAGGGGCAGTATTATAGGATGATGTATAATTTCCTGACGGGTTACATATGTCATGAAGGTGTAACAAATATATCATCTAAGGAAACAAAGCACGGAGCATCAAAATTACAATTAACAGGAAATGGTCCGAACAATATGATACAAGAAGAGATAAGTTGTGGCCTAAGGGAATCAGATTTCGAATCTGGGGACAGTTTAACGCAAGCAGTGCAAGATCAACATTTTAGTTTTATGATAAACATTTCATTCACAACTATGAAGAAGGCACAAATGGACAATAATTCTTAAGCACATTTTAGGCTGTAATGACATTCAGACATGGGAACGCGAAGGCAAGCATGAGGCAGTGACAAACATGATCGATGGAGATGTCGATATCTCTTTCAAAGAAACGAAAACAGTATCCAAGAAGTACTATCTCATTTAAACAGACAAGTGACCTCAGAAGACATTAAAAACTAAATTCACAGTAGACCACAAGGTTGCAAGCCTACAGGAGCGCTAATAACAACCTGACCACATTCATAAGTATAGCCTAATAATCCTCCCGACATAGGATGCGAAAAAAAAAAAAACCATAGTAGGATCGTGCGATCAAATCCGCTAATATAAATGAGCCCTATATTACTCAACATATAAGGACCAAACACAGACAAGAGAAAGCATTACGATGACCAGCAAGAATCAAATTTTATAAGACCAGACCATCATTTATACATTTAAAAGGCTGTTTGAGTCGACCTGAAACCTTTATCCTCATGAAGAATGCGATATTCTGAGAAACAAAGGCAGAGAAGTATAATGATAGACTAACACAGGACTACACTGTTCAAAACTCAAATCAACAAAATTAACAGCCCGGCAACATCGATTAACCCCCTAGACTCAAGACATACTGATCGAAACAAACAAAACAAACACTTATAGTAGCTTGTACAGGTTAAGCCATTCGACTCAAGCTCGCACTCTAACATAATAAAACCACTGATTACTCTAAGTATCGAATGAAATGGCCTAAAACATAAATCAGACCAGAAGAGCTAACAAACAGACTAATCCATAAATCAAACAAGAAGACTAATAAAACAATGCAATGATAAGGAAATACCTTTCTTAGGTGCGGTGAAAAGGGTACGATGGTCGCGGATCTATGCTCGATACGACGAACTCAAACTCGAAAAGCCTTTCGAATCAAAACTCGACGTAAAAAACGAACGATTATCTTTTGTTTGAAAAAGAGAAATTCCGTTTGTCTCAATTTCCAATGTAAGTAAGGATTCGGATCAAATTAAAAGAAACTCAAGACTTTTGACGAAATCTCGTCTCTTCCCTCCGTCTCTCTCTTTTTTCTTTTCCGGTCTTGCACGTTTTTATTTATAGTATCAAGATAGGGTTTTCTTGATTTGAAATTGGGCGGGATTCCTAGTGATCCGTTTGAAATCGAATCAAATCTTTAAAGTTGATATTTCTTTTCAGATTTTTGGCCGTTTATATTTGACCAAATCGTATATGAAAATGGCAAGGTGAAACCTGCCATGGCCGAAAACAAAGGTGGTTTCTTGTTTGGAAGAGGAAAGAGGAAAGGGTTTGCACGAAAACGGAGTGTCACGGGTCTGCCATGGCTGAAAGAGCACTGGGGTTTGGTTGAAAAAGGGAAGGGATGATGACGAGGAGAGAGCAGAGAGAGGAGAAAGAAACGAGAGAGAGAGAGAGAGAGTGCGGCTGAAAGGGATTAGGTTTCAGCTGAAAGGGATGAGGAAAATGTTTTAATACATGGGCCGGATCGGGTCGGGTCAAGTATTTCAGATGGGCTGGTCTGTTGATTTCAGTTTGGCCGAAAGTGTGGGCTGATTGAATTAATGAATATTGTGTTAGTATTTTGGGCCATTAATTTGGCTGAAAAATATTGGTCTTCCATCCTCTATTTAATTATTCCTGGGCTTTTAACTCAATAGCTAGTACAATATATATTATGCGAGGACAAAGAGTAATTAGCGCACATAAGTAAAATTAATTTAACGAGTACTAATCCTAAAAACGAAATGATGATGAGCCATTTAAAATCGTGATAAAGTAATACTCGTAACATTGATAGTAAAACTAATGAAAATGAAAGTAAGGATATTAATAGCAGTAGGAATAAAAAATAGTGGTGAAAATAAAGTACTTAGCTCGTTAATGAATTTAGAAACTTCAGGAAATAAATTGAAATAAAGGAGGGACAAAATTGGGTGTCAACACATTCACTTCTTCGTCATTTTTTTGTTTTTTCTTACAGTTCAATAGACACACACTCCTCTCCTACATTGACATATCCACTTACAACATTTGTTATATTGCCAACAAGATTTTCCCTGCCCGAAGATTTGTTCAAGTTTCCACCTTCTACCAAGACTTGTGTGTAACCTCATCCCTTGATTCCATATTTTCAATGCTTTTATCAATATTATCAACAATATGGGATACACCCAGTTTCTCCTTACACTTAGTGTTTTCAAGAATAACATTCGAATTTTCAAATTTTCCCTCAATTTCTAGTTCACACTCAGCATGCAAATATTCCTCATTAATGTACTCATCTACATTTACTTCTGAGTCCAGGAAATTTGGATTACCTGAGTTTACTGCTGCTTCATTCGAGTTTTTCGAAACTCTCTCACCTTCTTTGGTTGAATCTTTGCTAGTTATCTCCACTCCATTGTCTTTTTCAACTACTTCCTCAGTAAGCCCGAAGAGTTGAGAGGTAGTGACGGAATTGCCACTAATGTCGGAGATCGGTTTGTCAGACTGAGAAGGGTTTATGGATTCAAGGGTACAATCTTATGATTTTTTCTCCTTTTGAGTTTCAGAGGGACCAGGAACGGTTGATTTAGAAGCATACTTATTTGGTTTTGTTCATGGAATTTTAGGTTTCTGACGCGAAAACAGAAGACGAATGATCAGTTGGAAAACGGGCTTGAGAGGATGGATGTGTAAGGATGGTCTCAGTAGCATTTGAGGCGGTTGAATCTTGGTTAGAGATGGCAGGATTTTGAGTATGAAGAGGTGATTTTGGAGGGATAGGAAAGGGTTTTGATTGAAAACGTGAGGTGAAAAGAGAGAAAGCATTTTGGTTTAAAAATTATGAGGAAACTCTTTTGATTGGTCGAGAGAAGGTTATCGGATCAACACGGGTCGGGTTTGGAGAATATGAATCGATGTGATGAATTTTGAAAAGGAGGGAAGAAAAACTGACAAGGTATTCAGGCGACATTAATGAAGTATGTAGATGCTCGACAAGACTACTAACCTGAGCCAGAGAGACCAGGTCCCTTGGCATTGAGATTGTTTAGGCAGAGAAATCTGAGAGATGCAATGTCTCCAATGCTTATGTTGTCCTGAGATTGTCATGTAAGCATACCTGTAACAGTATAGGAGTGAGTTAGATATTAAAAAGAAACTTCAATCATTTGTACTTATTATCTCAACATAGCCAATCATTGAGGAAATGTAAGAAATTTAGGACAAGCTCTATTCCAAACGATTTCTCTCAGGGTGCCCTCTGCTTGATGCATTAAGAAAGATATATGCACTATAATTCTCCAACTTTCATAACTTCGGATGACTTGACTTTTTCCTTCATATATTTCCTTAGAAGAGATTGTTTCATGTTGTCGTGACTGCTGCTACTTACGTGGTCAAATTTGCTGCGGATCGGAGCAACACTCCAAAAGATAGCAACTTTATTTTAGCTTCAAATAGGATAGATTTAAGCGATCTAATTTGAGGTTGTCTTCAGAGGAGGATGATGAGGACCAGGTCCTTTATCTTTTAAGATATTTCTAAACCTTCTTAACTATCAACGAGAGAAACTCCATTTTGAACCTTGAGAGTCATCAAAGGTCTCAGTATCCTTTATCCAGTGCATTGAAAACGCTTGAATTAGTTAGTAGAAATCTTTTCTTCTTTGGTGACGAAGAATTGTCACTTTCTTGGATTCAACACCTTGAGTACCACGTCCCTTGATAGAAGTTGATTCAACTGAGAAGGACCTATCCATCTCTGTACTAGGTGACAATGCTTCTAAGACATTTTCATTTACAGCACAGAGAAGGATCAAGTATCCATTTGTGAATGATCTTAGGATTAGCTACATTAACTTCTCCTCAGTTAACACTTTTCTCTCACTTGTAGCTAAACCCTTCAGTCTTGATGCACAATCTCACAGAAGAGTGTCTTGCAGTGTTGCTCGTAAAAAGAATATCTCATTTTCTTTATTTTGACACTGATACACTCTTATGTTTTAAGGCTTTGAGTGAGAGACTATCCATTTCTTCGGTCTTATGCTCTGAGCAGTCAACGTCTATGTTCACTGCCCTCTCTCACTCCAGCCTTTTCCTTTGATCACTTGTTGACCCTAGGAACCAAAACCAGTTTGGGTCCCAAGTGATAATAGAATGGATAAACTTGATCTTTGTTTACCCATCCTTGCCGCTTACTTTTCTTCTTCCAAGGATCGAGTCCCTTGTCTCTTGGTATGTTTTCAAACACTTCCCTTCTTCTCTGTTCACCCCGAGCTCTTGCTTTTCCCAATGTCTCATAATAGCCAGTATGGTCATAATGAGAGTAACTCCAGTTTTCACACCCAGATCTGCATTTGCCCTGAGTATTGTGTGAAATTCTTGCTCTTTCCGCACAAATGCTTTGTTTCACATCATAACAAGCACGGACTGGAGTAGCTTCACCAAAAGGCCATGTCCAAGGATATGACATCTCAAGATCAGTCTTAACTTGCTTCACCTCCTCCTGAATCAGCTTATTCCTTTCAAGTTCAGCAATGAGGTTCATTTTAGCCTTTTCAAGCTTTTCTTCAATCTCAAGATGAATCTCACTGATTCCCTGTTTTACCCTGGAGGGAGTGTTCATTTGCTTCTTCATTTGACTGATTAGTAGAGCATTGTCTCTGGTTGCTATCTCAACATGCTCCTTTAGATTTATTATAGTGACAGCCATGTCATTTCTAACTTGTTTCAACACATTAACCTCTTGGCCACTATCACATTCAGATGCAACAAGTACAAAGATGGAGGCATCTTCTGAGGCTTTGCCAGTGTCCATCATGGGTATCTCCTCTGCTGCAGCATCATCTTCTGATTCATTTGAGGAGTCTTCCCACACAGCCAAGGCTTGCTCTACTGGGATGTCAGCATCAGCTTTGTAGTTAACCTTATCGCCAGGGACCTGGTCTTCCTCTGCATCTTCCTCTTGATATTCCTGAAGGTGGAAGAAATATGTTTTCACACTTTAACCAGGTTTCCCATGTTTTTGACAGTAAGGCTTTTCTTTGACAGTTTTGCTGCTGCTTCCTATCTTTGACAACCTTCTGGAGATGGTAGCAATTGTAAGCTCAAAACTGTCTGAATCACTTTTAGTCTGGAGGCTCTGTAGTCTCGACTTTTTACCTTCTTCTTTGTATGGTGGAATAGCCATGAGAGATCCTTTCTAGGTGTTACCCTTTTAGAAAGCACCCGCTCTGATACCAATTGATATAACCGATGCGTCCACCAAAATAGTCTAGTGGACCAAGTTGCTAAATTGTTTAACAGTTAAGTGCAGAAAGGTAAATAAGACAAGATGTTTTACGTGGAAAACTCCTTGCCCAAGGGATTAAAAACCACAACCTGCACCAGTAGGATTTCCACTTTACAAACTGAGAAAAGTGCAAGATTACGAGTTTTTGTCCTCGAAATTAGTTCCTAATTCTACCCCTCACAACACCTCTGTTGTAGGTGAATCTAGACCACTAATCTCCCTTCATAAACAACTTGACAACCTTCACCCCTTATCACTCCTTTAGGCCGAGAGACTAATAAACTTAGACTGTGGTACAATCCTAGTGTACTACTCAAGGGAAACCCTTGAGAATTCAAACCATAATGACTAACTCTAGCCAAGGCGTTAACGCACTTTTTAAAACCTAAGAACAAGAGAATACCTACAAACAGCCCTTCTCACGGGAATATAGGTTTACAATATATAGAACATGAAACAAAGACTCTCAACAAACCTAGGAACTTAAAGTATCTTCAGTTCTGGGATCTGGTCCTTTGGCTTGTTGAGGCTTTATTCTTGAGAGCACCTTAAGCAAGGTGGCGGCTGCACTTGTAAAGATTTTGCCCTTTTAGGTTTTCGAGTGCTTGGGTCAAAAGATCCAATATGTTGTGTGTGTGTGTGTGTGTATGTGTGTGTGTGTGTGTGTATATATATATCTATGAGGCCGGGCAATGAGCATGTGAGGAAAATGTGACCTTGGATAGTGACCTTATAGAGACCTTTGTCTCTTGCGTACGTACAAACTATTAACCTGCTCGATTCTGCGTGAACGTTAAACAGCCTTACGGCTATTGCTATGTTATGCTGCTCTCATGGAAACCAATGGAGAACCTGGTCCCTTGCTTGTTTGTCATATCATCAAAACTATGAAATGTCGTAACTCATCATCTATGGAGGGGAAGAACAAGGATTTTGGGAATCACTAGACTGGGACTATCCTCAAGCTGAGAGTAAGCTTCGACAACATATCAGATACCAACAACTACCTCAAGCTTGTGCCACCAGTTGAGAGTAAGCTCAGGTCAGTGCCTCTTCACTTGCATTTTAGGTTATGAGTAATACTTAAACCCTGAGATCCACACATCCCATCCTTTACATCTCTTTATTTGATTTACCTTATTGTTATTTTAGGTCTGTGCTAAATCTAAAATAAATTTGTTACTTTGTTGCCAAAATAATCAGCCTCAGATTCCAACAATATCCAGGCACTTCGCGCTTCTATGACGCTCAGTCCTGCACCCTTTCCATTTTGTTCTGTTTTGTGTTTTCCTTCAACACTTGTCCTAGTGTACACATGTAAACATGACTCCTCTTAACCTTGTGGGATCACACACACTTCAAATCGATTAACTCACATTTCATATGCCTTTGTTAAGCATAATATTGTCTCAAAATTATTTACGGGCCAATAACAATATAACTAGTCACATAATGAGGCAAACTTTGACTTGTCAAGATAATTTGTGCACGCAGCGAGGTGGGAGAGAGACAAGTAGGTCATTGAGATAGATATGAGATACATAGCCCATGATAAGATGGAGAGCAAATTTAATGATGAAGATGACGAAAGGGTATGTCTTGTTGGTTGTCATTTAATACCCCACGTCCCTAATGTTTAATTGGGCTATTCGATCACCAACTACTGATATTTCAACATCTTAGAAAGCTAGCACTGGTCAGATTTCAGAATCACTTTGTCTACTTCTGCAATCATTCTCTTCTTGATAAACATTCAACCATAGCAGATAAATTTGCACTAATATGCCTTAGATATTGCACATATTATAGAGCGAGAAAAAGGTCCTTACTTGTGTGTCCGCATTATGAACCAGCAAGAGAATCAAGACTTGGCTTCTTCCTTGCCTGTTCTTCCACGGTTAGATCGCCTTGATCGCCTAGTAAGTCATTCAGCGGAACCTCGTAGTTCATTGTCGAATTCTATATATTTATATATGTGCAAAAAAGAATATATATATATATATAAGGCTAAATATATCCTAGAATCCACCCTCTCAACTGATCAGCACTCACATGGTCACAATTTTGGTTTTGCCACTACCCCTTCCCTTGAAAGGAAAGCAGTGGCGGACTTCAAAGTCATTAATGGATTCAATTGAATTCTCTCCGTCTGAAATTACACTGTGCAAGTGCAAGTAGGATGAAAATGATTTTTTTTTGTGTGTATATATAAATTGATAAATTCCTTAACATGGTATATATTTATATAGTTGCATTTAATTTTTTGTATTTTTTTTAATCCTCTTGCTAGGATTCTTTTCTTCGCCTAAGGTGTCACTATTTACTATTGCTGACTGGAAAATTATGAATGGTGATGCAGGTGCAGCTTCTGGAAGAGAAACATGGGATTTCAGGAAGAGATACTGCCTTGAAGAAAGAGGAAGAAGAGTCAGATGAGTCCAAGACTAATATGACTCTGTCCTCTGCTCTCGAAGAAGTTCATCACAAAGGCACACTCATGGAGCGACTTGCACTCCTTGAGACTCGAGTTTTACAGGTTTTAAATAATAATCACTCCTACTTAACTTATATTATATATATATACAATATCAGCATAAATTGCATTGTTAGTGTTAAGTATGTTATAACAAGTGGTCTACTGTTAAGTTTGTGGGCTTGATCAACTGTGGGGGTTGCGCGGGGGGGTGGGGGGGTGGGGGGTGCTGCGATGGATGAAG
>NC_081344.1:26579324-26639392 GCF_029784015.1 Lycium ferocissimum
TTTTTAGCCCAAATTGAAGGCAACGTAATGTACAACACTTTTCTCTTCATGAGCTTCGCGATTCGGGGCTTGGATCGTGGTCAAAATTTGGTTTCTCTCTCTCTCCTCTCTCTCTCTCCATCTCTGAAAATCTGGATGTTTTGGTCTGAAAAATGAAGGAGAAAGCTGAAAATTTCACTTAAATAGCATGGGTATTGGGCCTGACCCGACTTGGAATCGGGTTGGCCGAATCCACTTTGTTCGCTCGACCTTTTCGCCTTTAAACGTCTATATCTCCTTATCCCGATGTCGCCCGTGAATCCACGACCTATGGTTGGAAAGCTATTTCAATTATCTACAACTTTATTCTGGGAGTTTTCCCAAATTCAAAACGCATAATACCGCTTTGGCCCTCGGTCGATCACCCGAAGACGTTTTCTTAAATCGTCCCTTTGGAGTACTTTACACTCATTTTTAGCTTATGGGTCCTTCTTGGGACTCGCTCAACTTCACGTACTACTCATATATCTCTTCATATGTCCTTTATAAAATCCCAACATGTGGGTCCCACCTTAACACCGGCCACTTTGGCCTTTTCATGAAATTTTTATTTCAACTTCTAGCCCCTAATTTCCCTTAATATTCCATACCAATAAAATTCATAAACAACTTATACATTACACCAAATCGAAAAATAGCCTTGTCCTTAACTTGTCGCAACTAACTTAAAATATTCCAACGTACAAAATACGGGATATAACAAAAATCCCTTTGTCAAAATTTTGCTCTATTTTCCGAACTTCGTCCGAATGCTTGGCCTTTTGAATATGTTGCTACCAAAGGCCCCCGCTTTTTCTTCATATACGTTATGTAAAACCCCTTTAGGAAACTTGCCTTGCTTGATGAGTTCCTCGGCTTTCTCGATCATTGTATCAACAAACTTTGCCAGTTTTACACGAAAAAATCGGCCACACTCTTGAACTTCTTTCTCAAGGCTATGAAAATCTTCTAGTTTGTTTTTGACATTGCTTAACCATGTTTGAACTTCTGTTTTCCTTTTCTTTGTTGAATGAAATTCAGCATCTTTTATTGTAGTCACTCTATCAACTTTTTCGCTACCGAGCACTTTTCATCTTTCCCTTTAGATTCGATATCATCTCTTTGAGTCCTCTCTAAGCTTCCCATAATCTTTCTTTAGCTAGGTTTGCTAGCATGTCAGCTATGGTAGGTCACTAGACGTAACAAAGCAAACAATGAAATAGATATCTAATGAACTATTTTACAAGACCACCAATGCTACGTAGTGGTAAAAACAGGGGAAAAGAGGAAAATATACCCTTAAACTTTGCGATTTACAGCAGATTTACCCCTCGTTTAAAACAATGATGCATATATACCCTTGTTATTACACTAATGTTACATATTTACCTTTTTCGTTAACAGACTCCTATTTTTCGAATTAAAAATTATTTACCTTTTTTAAAAAATTAAAAATTACCACGTGGCTATTTAAAAATCAGTCACCCACCCCGACCCGACCCAGACCTGACCCGACATAAGAAAAAAGCCACTCCGTCGTTTTATTCAGACACAAAATCAAACTCACACGAAATTAACCCTGACTTCTTTTTTGCGTTTGGCGTTTGATTGACGTTTGATTTTGTGAGTTTCGTACCTTGATTATCCATTGTTTCATTTACCTATCTACAGGGGTGGTTTTTTGGTGAAGCCTCTAAAGCCTAGGCTTTAGGCCTCTCAATTTTGGGGGGCTCATTTGTCATCAATATAGTTTATTTTTGAAAAATTATAAAGTATTCAAAGTATTTTTTGTCATTAAAAGGAAATAGTTAATTAATTGATAGAAAATAAGGCCCCTAAATCAGTAAGTAATGTACAATATATAAATACTCAATCTCTAGTATATTGACAAAAAAGAAGGCCCCTGATTAGTTTCTCTGCAACACTCAATCTACTTTTAACCTTTCTCTAAACTTTAATATACTTCTAAGCTTTTATGTTCTTCTTTGTTTCTCCAAGAGAGTCTTTGACTTATATTGCTATGAAAGACACAGTGTACGAATTTTCTATTTTTGTTTTTTCTCGGGCACCAAATATTGCAAGTGGTATATTGAAGCACCAAATAAGTATTCTCAAATCAAGTTATCAACTTCTTGAATCAGGTTCTATTATTTAAACTTTTTAGTATTTTTTTTCATCCACAACTTGCTTGTTTTGATATCTTACTATGTAATACATAATGTCTCTTTAATTATTTATTAGAATATAAAATATGTCAACTAGAAAATTTTGAGTCCAGTTGTTCAAAACTCAAGAAAGAAGAATTGAATCTTTGATACAATCTCAAAAAGGAGCTCTTGAGGAAGTAAGTTAGATATCTGGCATATATCCTTAAAAAAATAGACTTCAAATGAAAAATAATAATGGATCCTTTTTTCTATTCTCGTTTTTTGTGATAAAAAAAAAAAAAAAAAAGTTAAGGCCCCTCATTGAGGTTTAGCTTTAGGCCCCCAACAATTTTGAGCCGCCCCTACCTATCTAAACTATCACTCCCTTTGTATTAAAACACACCTTGATGGTGAGTTGGCCTCCACGCGCTTGTTGTCATTGATTTCAAATAGGGAAAATGACATAGGGTACCTACTTAAGACTCTTTATTAAAAAATATATAGATAATTTTTCTTATTTACAATACATAAGAATGTTTTACGAAACATGACGGATTTTCAAGTATTTTTCGTTTTTTTGTTATTTTTTTTAGAAAATAATTTTTTTTAAAATTTAAAAACAAATTAAAATTATTTTTTAAAAAAAATATTTTAAATTTTTTTAAAAAAAAATAATTTTTGTATTTTTTAAAAATTATTATTTTTTTTTTTTTTTTTTTTTTTTTTTGCCCAAAGGCTTAAAAAATTACCTCAAACTTTTGTGTATGAAATGTGTATGTGGGAGCGAAATTTTTAAAACAATTTTCATATACAAAATTGTATCGAAAAATTTAAGCCTTGAATATTGTATAAAAGTAATTGCAATGTTGTTGTAGTTGAATTAATTTTCCAGAAACCTAATATGAACTTTATATGCGAAAAATGTAAATGAAATTCTAAGTCTTAAGTGAGATATACACATTTGATACTATTCCCATACATAAAATTTTGAGCGTAATGTTTAAGCTTTGATCGAGATATACACATTTCATACGTGTTTCATAAAATTTGAGCTAACTTTTTAAGCTTTGAGCAAGATATGTGCATTTCATACACAAAAAATTGAGCAATTATTTAAAGTCTTGACTGTTGTATTAAAGTTGTATATAATGTTATTGTAGTTATTTTAATTTTACAGAAATCTAACATGAACTTTATACACGAAAATGTGAGCGAAATTTTAAGCCTTGAGCGAGATACAAATTCCATATTGTTTTCATACACACAATTTTGAGCGGATTTTTTAAGCCTTGAATGAGATATACACATTTCATACGTTTTTCATACAGTTTTCATACACTAAAATTTGAGCGAACTTTTTAAGTCTTGCGCGAGATATACACATTTCATACAACTTTCATATATAAATTTTTTAGCGAAATTTTTTTTAAAGAAAAATTAATTTAAAAAAAAAATACTTTTAAAAAAAATTATAAAATTATAAAATAAAAAAATAAAAAATCTAAAAAAGCATGTTTTGTATATGGTTTGTAATGTTATGTTTGTAAATAGAAAACTATCGTCACGTTTCATAAATATTTGTTCTTAATATATATATATGTACTTTACCCTTTCAAATATTTAATTAGTCATAATTTTATTTAAATTAGATCCTTTCTTTCTTCTATCCCATCTCCTATTTCTTCTATCTCATCTCTTGATTTCTACTATCCTTTAATTTTTGGGTGTTTTGATTGTTGTTTTCATACTTTCCTAATTAGGATCATATCAATTTTGGTCAAGAATTATTTTAGGAGGGATCATAGAAGTGAAGAGATGAATGGCTTGGGATTGCAAAACATGTTTAATACTGATGGACTTGACACCAGAAGACAAACATATTCCCTTGCCAGCTGCTTGCTTGCGGTGCTTGCTTGCGAGTTGATATTTAAGAGACCATCTGTGCAGAACTTATTGTGACGCATGGAGTGATTACCAATTGACGCCTATGCAAAGGATTTGTTAATGAGAAGCAGCGTTGATAAGCTCTTGCATCATTTTTGAGTGACTCGACTGGATCATTTTTAACGCATACAAATATCATGTATAAAAGATTAGACATAGTATTCCAATAATAGAGATTGTGCAAAACAGAATAACATTAAGCCAACTAAATACGACATATCTTTTCAAAGTATGTCACTGTAAGTAATAATAAAGATCAATAATCTCAATATATGTGATATAAAAGGATAAAAAACAGTAATAAAAGCAATAAAACTTTAGCAGAGAAGTCTTTTCTTACATGCTATAAACAGTAAAGAACGCAGGCCAACTAGATCCATTTCTTTGATGAGCTCTTCAATCAATTCCCTGCAAATGTGATCTTGTAAGACAAGTCCTATTCTCCCTGCCTCTCTATGTTGCCCCCATGCAATGTCATTGCACACTTCCTCTACACTTTGAATCATGGCTTTGCTGCACCATAGTGGCGAAGTTGTAACCACTGACTTCATGTGAAATGGTTCATTATTTGTTAATTTATGAAAAATATCAACTGGTTCATACGCTCCTAGCCTCTTGATTCTTTGTGTTGGCTTCCTTTGTTGTGTAATATGCCCTTCAAAAATAAGGAAAAACAAAATTATATTTAATCTATTATATTATTGCCCATTTAGTTTTTCTATAGATGTGTAATATGATCCACCCAAAAGATGATACTATGCGTAATATTTTTAATCTATTATATATGTGTATGTGTATGTATAACAAATAAATATTAAATTATTTATTTGTTATATATACAGTTACAAATTATGGAGGTTTTGACTTCTATGGTATACATTAATGTACCAGAAAATATTGCTCAACTAATTAGCAGCCGAAATTTTGCAAGTGTGTAAAATTGGTTGTTGCATAAAAATGAGCGGAAAAAATAAGATATGTAAATGCAATAACTAACAAAAGGGTATCGAAAATTGCTGCCCTCCTCAGTGATGGATTAAATGCTTTTGATGTGAAAGATTTTCAATGAAACAACGTTCTTCTATGCAAAATGTTAACCGTTAATTATGTTGAGGGTACAATATTGTTTCAGAAAAAACTCCAATTGTTTCAGAACAGACATGTCCTTTAGAATTAGCTGTTAAGATGATGATGATGATGATGATGATGTAATCATGATGATGATGATGATGATGATGATAATAATAATGATGATGATGATGATGATAATAATAATAATAAAATCATTTTTTTCCGCAACAATACTGATTAAACACCCCACGCCCCACCCCCACCCAAACCCCTTCTATATGTAATATTAAACTTATGGTAAATAATGTATCAACCTTGTACAAAAGTGGATGATAGCATATAATAGGTGTTTATATACATACTTTCACACTTGTAAAATTTAACCATAAAATACCAGTATAGGAGACCTATGGGTTCCTCCTTAGTGGAATCGTATCTACAGCAACCATGACTCGTGTTACCGATCATCGAGAATCCTCAGAGCATAATTTATGTAAATCCTAATCATCATACTATTGGTGGAAATATTTTCCTTTAAATTATTTGGCATCATTTCAAATAGGATAAATAGGTCATGTGGCCGCATACTATGAAAGCACTTTCCTATGCATCTGTTAGGAATATATAGCCTCTCATGATTGTCATGTGAATCATCAAGTATATCATAAGAAGTATGCTCAATGTCCTAGATCATTTGAATCGCATTGATACATCTTACATTGATCTCATGTATCATAGTTTTTTTGTGTTCACAAGTATGAATCATAAGTCATAATTGATACCAGCAAACACAAACTAAATGAGATTCCGTGAATGATCTTTCTCTTTCCATGAGTCTCTCTTCATGCTTCGTCAAACTGAAGCTCTCATGGTCATTTGCTAGCATGTTAAGATAGAGAGCATCAAATCAAATTTCGAGCCACTGAGAGGAGTCATGAGTACCACTCAATCAGGTCTCACACAATAATAAGTTGAGATAAAACCTATGTTAACCCTTTTGATCGATATCTACACACATGATATGAAGCACGTGTTACATCATTTTCTCATTTTCCCATGGAGTGTATGTCTTTATCACATAAGATAATGTTGTACAAATGATATTCAGATAGCATATGCATCTAAATTGAGTTCCTTGATCTACTCAATGAACATCATATCACATTTGGCCCCTTGAAATAGACTAGGTGAAACTTATTTCCAGCATTAAATTAATGTAATAACCTTTTGTCATTATTTGTGTGATGCTAAAGATCTTTAATCCACTTTCTCTCAAATTAATCTTATGATAATTTTCTTAAGATCTCAAGACATAAAAAGTTTTACTTAGTAGTTCATCTTGTTTTCGAGTATTCGAATACTATCTGGCTTACAAGGCATTGTTCTTCTTGATTGGAGTTTTAGTCGGGGTCGCAATTTCGCAAGTTTGGATCATTTTAAAGCACAATTTTTTAAAACATTTTGAAATCATTATTTGGAGAATGCTTGCATCTTCACCCATATCTTCCATCTTTAACTGAAACGTTAACGAGTTACCTCGTTTAAATGCTCTAATCATTTATTTTGTGAAACAAAAAAATTGGTAAGAAGTCCCTAGTGCTTTAACTTAAATGACGCCTCAATTGTTGAATCTTTAACTTGCATCATTATGAGTCCTAACTTTTTGCTCCCATTCCGATATGAGATTTGCCAAAGCCAACCTCCAAAGTGAACTCCATTTTGAGTTGAACTACCAATGGTATGTGCGCTGTTACATTCTTTGTTACAACTTTGACCCAATTGTTAATGTACCGTTCATTCTTGCCTAACCTTTGGGGCTACATGATTTTGTCCCTTGGACTTTAGCCCAAAGCACACCTCAATTAAATTTTAAACTTGCCCTTCTGTGGCCCTCAATATTCTCATCCCATTCTAATATAGGATTTTTAAGGTGTCAAATGCATCGATTTTCTAAAAGCTTGCAAGCTTAAAAAATATGTCAGCCCTTCACTTTGGCCCACCCTCATCAGCCGACTCATGGTTAGTGGTAACATATCCCCCCCCCCCCCCGCCCCACCCTTAGGGACTCGGCGCTTTGCAGAAATGAGCTTACCATCGTACTATGGGAGTCCGATACCAGCTCCAGTACCATATTTGTCACAATCTAAATATATGGCAAATATTATCATTTTGCTGACATACCTCATAGATTTGTCCTCTAAATTTCGCCATTCCGATGTGTTTTATCTTATATATCACTTCATTTTTTCTCTTCTTTTTTGATATGAAATTTGCCTAAGATTTCATATGCACATCTTCTACCGAGGCTTGTCCACCAAAAATCCTCTCAATCCTTCACCTTGACCCTCCCCCCATCAAGTCCGCCACATACATCCACTTGGAATTCAGTGCCTTCTTTAAGGTTTTCCCAACTATCTTAATATGAAGGTTTGACTCTGATACCATATGTCACTGTCTACATTTATGGCATGTATGGTCCATTTTGTCTTAATGGATCTCATGGATTTGTTCCTTGGGCTCGTTGATGGCGTAACTTAATTAAAAAACAAATCTGTGAAACTTGTAGAGACAAAATGAATAATACATAGCATGGCCTTGGATCAGCACAAGTTCGGTATTAGAGTCTGGCTCTCGCAGTATAATGGTGGGATAAACCTCAGGGATGACGTTAAATCACATCACTTTTGGATTGTATGACAGTGTAACCCAAGAGATATACCTGAGGTTAGTTTTAAAATAGACAATATAATGCTTTTACAAAATTACCAAACTAAACACAAATTGAAGTGTTAATGCGATTCCTTTTTCTTTTTTTTTTTAAATAAAAAATCAACTATGTCGAAGGAACTACTTGAACAAGTATTTCTCCAAAGATTATACTACTCTTAACCGCCCTTAATTTGTTTGCCCCGCCCATGCGTTTAATGCACCAACAAATATGATACAAAATTTATCAAATAGCAGTGCTCAAAGAGTAGTTATTATACCTCTAATCCCATCTTATCATAACATGAAAAAAAGAATGAAGTATATTAACAAAACAAAAAGAAGTGCACATTGCTAGTGGAGAGTGGACCAATAAGTTTTCCGACAGCGGTACCGTTTATCACACATTTGCTTTTACTTTTATGTTTATTGGGAGAATGTCTTTTTCAAATTTTCACTTTTTCATCATTTTCTGACTGAATCATGACTAATTATTGTTATTATGCGGAGGCAACAATTGAAGTTTTCAGCAAAATATTACATGGCCTAACAACGGCCCCTCACAGATCTAGAGACCGTTGCCAAAAGATACAATTAGAATTCTCTTTTTTCAGAAGATAATTAACAAAGATAATATTTAATGATGAAATGGTCCATGCTTGTCCTGATATGATTGTTCATTCCATTACTTTAGCACTCTAAGCTACAGCAACGTTAAACATGATAGCAATTTGTCTCCGTTTCAAGGGAATGTACATATGAAAATTCCCTATCCCAAGATACGATCCTTACTTTCTAAATCCCATCGTTTCTTATTTCCTCACTCAGGGTTCGATATTCACTATAGAATCTGTTAATTTGAATTCGCATCAAAATCTCATTTTTAAAGAGTTCCTTGTTAAAGGTGATTTTATTACCAATTCTTGTATGCGAAACCTTTAATAATTATTGATAAAAAAAAAATAAAAAAAAAAAAAAAAAAAATCACCCACCTCAAAAAGTTTCTATGTTATTCATTTAATGATCCCCCAGAGTAAGTATTATTATTAATCGATCAGGGGATTATCTGCTTTTACATATAATAAATTTATGCCTTATTCGTAATTTTCTTAAATGTCATGCATGAAAAATCGTTGTTCAATAAAAAGGAAGACGATCAACTTTTCCATTCTCCTCTTCTTCTTTTTTTGGGTATGAAACATTTCACTTTAGGACACTAAACGTAATTTAACAAAGGAAATTTGATCATTATTTTTACGTATTACAAGAATATATTTTGAACTTGATTGATGATCTAATTTAATTATATCAGATGTAATCGAGTTCAATGTATACTTTACATATTTTTAAAATATATTTCATGAACTAAAATCAATCCTGAGGGTTTACTGGAAACAGCCTAGATATCTACCTCCCAAGAGGTAAGGTCCGCATACATTCTACCCTTTCCAGACCTCACCGCACCCAACTGTATGGGATTTCACTAGGTATGTTGTTGTTGTTATTGTTGTTGAAGAATTAGCAATCGAGATAATTGAAATGGAGATATGCCCCAAAATAAAAGAGTCAAATTATTGTGGAGAAAGTAAAAATAGAAAAGCAAAGCAAGAATTAGAAAACGGACCATTATCTTTAGCTTTGGCGAAGTTGCACAAAGGTGATCTCCTCATTGCAATAACCCTTTCTTCTGAGTATATAATCTTCCTGATCGACTCTAAATCATCATTACACTTCTCCAAGGCTTGTAAAATCTTCCTTCTCTTCAGCTCTGTGGACTCATTCCCCCTATTAGCTCTACCAACAAGCAGTTGTGGAGTCAGGATTTTTAGTAAGGGGTTAAAAAAATATAAAGCAGTACAATAAACATGTGAAAAAGTCAAAGGGGTTTAACATCTACTATATATTCATAAAAATAATTTTAACCTTATATATGCAGTGTAACTTTCCTCCAGCCCTATGAGCGCTGGCTCTTTTTTAACTTTTTCCAGCGAGTTATTTGCCGTTTGTTTCGCCGTTCGTTGGTTGTCTGGTTGGATTATGGGGCTTCTAATTGCTACCTTTAGGTGATCTTTTTGATGTTCCACTATTACTTTGGGTGGTGAAGAAGCTCTTCTTGGTGATGAACCGTATTGCTTTCTTCCAGAGCTGAGGCGTTTGGTTTTGTTTTGGTATTTGGAGATAAGCTGAATAATGCCTGACATGCAACCACTAGACTTAATAACATGGTCACTTTTCCCTGATGCCACTAAAGAATCTTGTCTCTTTAGCATTGTTGACTTCTTGTTTTTTTTTTTCTATGTGTGTGTGAGAGATCTTTTTTTTTTTTTTTCCAACGATATAGAAAGGATGAAAGGAAATCTGCAAGGCGTCAAGAAAAAGAGAGAGACAGAACTACGGGTAGTCAAAGAAGTGGCTTAGGCTCTCTTCCGGTCACTAGCCAGTTCCATGTTATGGAATAGAGATGGTACATATAGTGAGTTTTATTGGAAATTTTTTTACTTTGGGTGAGACGTGTGAGGGTCACCCTTTGTTTAACAAGTGAAATGTGTAGGTCCCGCTAGTAATTTTGTTTTCACACCTTTTATTCTTCTTTCACCCTTTCTAATTTATTTATGTAATGTAATTTATTATTCCTGTCCCACATTTCTTTTTCTTTCATAAAATTTCTCAGAGAAGGGCTAATTAAGCTTCTCTCTTTTTGAATAAACTAACTACAGAGATAATTTAAACATCACAAAAGTTTAAATTGACCTTTGTTTTTCGTGATAATCTTAGCATTATAAAAAGTTAATGTCTTAAAAAATCCTATACCCTCCTCTTCCCCCCCCCCCCCACATTGTAAATGATCTGATTGTTGGGTTTAAGTACGAATGAAAAATGGAATGAATTAGAAATGGAGGGAAATGAATGAATAAAATTCTTTTTGTACAGGAACTTTGTCCCTCATTGATTTGAAAAAAAAAAAAAAATGAGGAAAAGTTTTGTGTTTATATATAGAAGCACTATTTCTAGCTCTTCAAGGGTTGAGAAGAAGACAAGCCTCGCGCTATCGTCGTCCCTCCCTTGGCTCTACCTCAGCTTAACGATCTGATTGATTGACAATTTTTTTGTACCAATTAAATCTCTTTAATTTTAATTTCGTGGAATTTTAAGTTGAACCATAAAACTTAAAAGCCTGAATCTGCCTCTGAACGGGACATGGCAGGAGAGTACTTAAATGGGGCAGGACAGGCGAGGCAGGGCAAAACACATTTTCAAAAAATTCTAAATAGGGCGAGACAGGTGGTAGGGCAAAGCTTTTCTATTTTCTTTTTTTTCCTGAAACTCCTTGGTGAAGAGTTGAATGGTAAATTGCTAGTAAAGCAGGCTTAAAAGTTCAACTTAAATGACGTTTTAAACTTCTCAAGAATATGTAATATCTCTATATATTAAGTTCATTTGTTAATATATGCAGATGGTTTATACGTTCCTATCAATTATCATCACGCTTGCTTGGACAGATTATTTGATAAACTGTATGAGTCCGCAACTTAAGTAGTATAAAAAATAAAAAGTTGAACCAAACTAAAAAATGACATTAGTAGTATTCACGCACGAAATTCGTGCGTGAAAGGACCAAACTGCAAAAATGAGCCTTTCACGCACGAATTTCGTGCGTGAATAGCAACTGGTTTTAGGGTTTCTTGTGGAGCATAGATACAGCTTGCAGTCAATGCCAATTTTACTTACTTGACAGTCTTACCACCACGTGTGATGATTGGAGCTCTCCATCATTAATCACAAAACTTTAATTATTATTTTTTTGGCAGAGAGTGTTTCTACAAAAATAAATTAAATTATGTAGCTTTAATTCAAATTAATTCGGGCACAAGTAGGTACGGATATCGAAAACTTCATACACTTTTTATTTTTTGTACTACTTAAGTCGCGGACTCAGAGTGTACCCATCAAACCCATCGAACACGTACCTGTTTACAATTCGTAAATTATCTAGTTTTTTTTTTTTTTTTTCCAGTCGATATCCGTACCTACTTCAGGCCCGAATTAATTTGAATTAAAGCTACATAATTTAATTTATTTTTGTAGAGAACACTCTCTGCCAAAAAAATAATAATTAAAGTTTTGTGATTAATGATGGAGAGCTCCAATCATCACACGTGGTGGTAAGACTGTCAAGTAAGTAAAATTGGCATTGACTGCAAGCTGTATCTATGCTCCACAAGAAGCCCTAAAACCAGTTGCTATTCACGCACGAAATTCGTGCGTGAAAGGCTCAAACTGTAATTTTGCAGTTTGGTCCTTTCACGCACGAATTTCGTGCGTGAATACTACTAATGTCATTTTTTATTTTTATTTTTGCACTAGTTTGGTTCAACTTTTTATTTTTTGTACTACTTAAGTCGCGGACTCTAAACTGTATGGGTGAAAATCGTGCCTAACACGTGCACCAACATGTAGTCAACACGTGTCAGTTAAATACAATGGCGTAGAAAGATCTGATGGTAATGCCGAACGCAGCATTTACGAAGAGGTAGCTGATACCGATGACATGGTCAACGAAGAGAACATCAACGGGAACAACATACGAGACCCTTTTGATTACGCATTAAATAGAGTTAATGCAGTAACGGCGAAACGGTTTCTGACAGCCAGAATCAAGGAATTAAATGAGCAATTAATGATTGTTGTTACATACACACAATGGGAAAGGCACCAGATAGGAATAGATACCTATAAATAGTACTTTCACTTGTATACGAAGGCATCGAATATTGACTGACAAACAGATTATTATCAATTACTTTCTGCTTATTATTATTGTTCTGATTCTCTTATCATCAAGCTCTTGCTCATTCTTGGCAAGGGAGAAATCCATTATTACTATTCATCACAATTGGCATAAGTTTACTTTTTCCCTTTATTTATTTATTCTTTATCAACTTTTAATAACTTGCTTGTGTTAATTCAACCATTTTTATCAAATTACTACCAACTGTGGTTAACCTTATTTAACTTTTTAACTATTTGGGCAAAGTACGATTTTTGACTCAAACATAAACAATGAGGAAAAGCAGAAATTCGAAGAAATTTTTTGCACTTATATTTGTAATCCTTTAATTTCTACAATAGTTAATTCTTTTATTTTCTACTCGAAATTGTATTATATTATGTGTACATGCTCTTTCAAAAGGAAACCTTTTTCTTTGCATTTCTAATATTTTCATTATTCAATTATCAAAAAGTTAGTTTGGGACATATTTCTTGCTAAATAATACAGTTTGTCTTAAAAAATTCTACATGGGAAAGGGAAAGGAAGATGAAAAATTGAAAACCAAATCCAGAAAGAACTTATTTCGACATTTGAAGATTGAAGGCTTAAATGTAAACATACCTTTGACCATCGTGGAGTGTCCTTAATATTGAAAAACTTTAAAAAAAATATCTTCAAAATAACAATTAACAAGTACTGAAAAATTACTATAAGCAAGTCGTCCTGCAGCAAAGCATGACTAAAAATGGACATAACTCCAACAAAAAAAGCTATGTCAAAACTCATAAATTCATCTAAAATATCATTAAATGGTGTATAAGTGCAAAGTTTACTCTAATTAAGTCCTTGGTGAAGAGTTGAATGGTAAATTATAATGACAACTTCTAAGGGAACAAGAGAGACTTTTAAGTGAAATGTTTATAATTCTTCCATTATTTCACCCAACTTCCTGGAAAAGTTGAAAATTTTAGTACAAATTTGAAAGAAACTAAAGTGACACATATCAAGTAGCCTAAAATCATTGTAACGAAATTAAACCAACAGCATACCCAATGCAATCCCACAAATTGAGGTCTGGAAAGGGTAAAGTGTGTGTTGGGCTTGCTCCTATCTTGGGAGATAGAGAGGTTGTTTCCGGTTGCGACGAAATTAAACCAAGAATAATATATTGAGGAGAAACCATAAAGATTCAGCACATAATGTCCTTCAATAATGAGGAAAAGTGCAGCAATGTAGAAAACAATAGCAAATCAAGAAAATAAATACCATGACGCAAAGTGAAAAATAAAGAGAAGAAACATGAAAATTAACATAAACGGGGCAGGGCAGGAAAATTTTATGAAAAATGCTAAACGAGGTGGGTCAAAATTTTAATAGGTCAAGGTTAGCCCTGCCCCGCCCCGCCCCGTCTTAACTCGCCTTATTGCCACCTCTATTCTCTGTCCACTTTGTTGGTCACTAGGCTTCACCCTTGGGTGTGTAAAAGGAGACAATTCAATGTATATGAACCAATCACTATCCAGAAGACATTAGAAGGAGTTTAAGTTTTGTAAACTGTTGGTGTATATAATTTCTTACACCATCAGGTAATTTTAAAGGTAATTATTCACAGTACTTTTAATTAATAAAGTATTACCTTTTCTAAATAATTTAATTTAGAAAAGAAAAAAAGGTTTAAGGCAAGTTGAATCTATTGTAACTGAAATTATTTCCAAGTTGTACTTGTAATTAGAATTATTTCTTTTTCCAACTTTATTATTTTTCTTCATAGTTCTGTTCAAACTCTATCGTCAAAATTGATTAAATCACTGAATTAGATTTCGGTTCTTTAGTTCATGAAAAACATAATTAGGTTCCAAAGACTTTATTTATATAATTCAAAAGCTCTACAGGTACCGATTATGCAGATCGAATATATACACTAGAGAAATAAAGGAACCTTAAATTACATTGTTAAATCATGTGAGGAGTTATATATAAGACGTCCAATTTTGAAAAACATGGGATTAGGATGTATTGATTTACTTCTCTATTGATTTTTTGGTGAGTAATATGTTAAAAAAATCTTCCAAGCTCATGCTTCCTCTGTCTTTCTTTTTCGAGATCTTCAATAAAAATATACATGACATTCGAGCTTGGCCTTTGTTTGATTATCTTGAACCAAAAAAATCAAAAAGCATCTGACCACGTAATTATATGCCCGTAAGCAGCCACGTTACAGCATTATTTTGTATGACATGCATTTTTTCACTGAAAGAATTGGATAAGTTTTCGAAAATTGACAAAATAATAATACGTCGTGTCATAGCCAATGAAGAAGACATTAAACTTGAAATTGAAAAACAACCATCTTCAAACACCTACTCTTTTTCAACGAGCTAAGAGATTATGTTTGTGAATGGTCCAACAATAGGTACAAAAAGAAGTTAAATTGAGTATCATGCCTCCAATATTTGAGGAATAAACAAATCTTGAATATTTACAAGTTGTAAAAACTAGAAATTAAATGCTACCAAACATTTTGGAACTTCCTGTAGGAATAGAG
The DNA here is from genome assembly GCF_029784015.1 of Lycium ferocissimum. NCBI lineage: Eukaryota > Viridiplantae > Streptophyta > Magnoliopsida > Solanales > Solanaceae > Lycium > Lycium ferocissimum. The sequence continues at coordinate 26,594,527 of NC_081344.1, forward strand.
AATCGTATATAAATTGAAAAAGACAAAGTAGTAGTGTGATTGAGTTCTACATGCAAGCCTAATGCAAGTTATCTCTCTCTTTTCCCCTCTTGTCGGGTGCATACATCTTCATACATTTAACTAGGTGTGGACCTCGCAAAGTATAAATTAATTTACAAATAAATATAACTAGCTTTAATTAATCTTCAGAATAGTGAATTACTCAATAGAATAAACATAAGACTATTATAAAGAGAATTAACGCTTCTCGAATATATCAGTAATGATCGAGCCCGTTTTAACTAGTCAATAGTGAAAAGTATCTTCTAATATTGCAACCTAAAGATTCTGAACTTTCTTTGCTATATATCAAGCATAATCGTTAAAGCATTGATATAAAAATATTAGTTAGTTATGTTATTAAGAAATGAAATTTTAAATCTTAACATACTTAAAACTGAATGTGCTATGGTTGACGTATATTGTTACTTCAATGTTCATATTCCGCGCATCACGCAAGTACTAATACTAAAATAGATTAAAGCAAGCAGAAACATCAGGAATATTTAGCATTTACCTTCAGGAAAGGAGGCAGATGGAGTTCCTCATCTGCTTCTTTGTATGAAGAAAGAAATAAAAAATAAAAAATAAAAAAAATAAAAAAAACACCTAAATTGTTACATAACTCCGTAAATTTAAGGGTTACTTACCCAAAGTTGAACTACAATAAGAAGTTTAAACACTTTCGAGATTCTTAGTTTAACTTTTGTCTGGTCTTGAGCCGTACAGTGAATAATACTAAATTGTATAACAGGATTACAATGAAAACTACACCATTAGAAATGGGAGATGCCTTAAGTCCTACTACAGCAAGATCCAAATACAAAATACACATACAATTGGGAGATGGACCAATTAGACGAAAGCTTACGAAGCCAGGGTTACGAGGCATGAAATTTAAATTTTTGACCCCTTGCAAAGACAAGAATCAGAATCAGTAGTCGAGAGATCCAAGAGATGGCATTCCAGAAAGAAGATCTCGATCATCAGCATTAGTGGTGCTCATCCTTTCAATCGCTCCACGGTTCAGGGATTCAGCCTCTTCCTTTCCCAGCTTCTGCACATCTTCCGGTGAAAGGATTTTTATATACCAGACGTTATTGACAAACGCCCTGAAGATAACATGCCACGGAAATAAAGAGAAGATTATAATGTTATATTAGGACAAAAGAAAAGTCATTTCAGAAAAGAATGAACACTACTGAAGTGCTGAATAGATATAAATCATGCGAAGGTAAGGTACTTGTGAGTTAACTCTAGTAAAGTAAGAAAAAGCAACCCTACCAGTTTTAAAACCATATGTTCTTCGTTTTGTAGTAGTGGAAATTTAAGAAAAAGTTACAATATTAAGCCTTCGGACAATTGAGTACTTACTCCCATGGGTCGTCTCCAAGGAGAAGAATGTCATTCTCCCTGTCAACAAATACAAGCTGCCAGCCTGATCTTTGAGGGTCTTCAAGGAACCCCTCAATACCAAACAATCGACCCAATTCCCGTCGCAGCTCATGATAGCTGTGGAACTGGGTGATATCCAGTGACCTCCCAACACACCCCGATTTGTAAACCTGCATAGACAAACAAAAAGACTACACTCACATGATTGTCACATGCAAGAAATGCCAATGAAATGTTTGACCTGCACAGCAGAACTTAGCACCTTGACAAACGTTTGGGTTGCATTTGGTGGGTCAATTTGTCCTGCATTGTGCAACAACTCAGAAGAATCTTGCACATAACCATATAGAGAATTCTGATATCCAGAAGCCCCAAGTGGCAATGAGGACATATCAGCACATGTAGTAGTAACATTAGACACTGTGGTCGGAAGTAGAAGCCCTGAAGAATCAACATTAGTACCAAAAAGAGCTTGATTCTGGGAATCCAAACTACAATTTTCCCGAGGACTGGAAGTATCTTTCCCATATGTTGGGAGTTGTGACTGCGTAAATTTTGACATCCAGGACTGTTGGGGCGGCTGCTCTATGATCACAGACTGACCAGTTCTGTTGATATTCAACGAATTACTATTTCCTTCAGTACTGAAAGAACCTAGCATATTTTGCACGCCTGATGGAGCAACGGATGCTGAAAACTTTGAGTTCAAATCTGCAAAATCTGCTTTCAAAAATTGAGAGGAAATATTTGATGGTTGCCTCTGCTGGATCTGGTCATGTGAGATTTGGAATGCTTCTTGGTAAGCGTGTTGATGAGTCTGTTGCTCCGACTGATTATTCGATTGTTGCTGTGGTTGCCTTTGCAGGTTCTCTGACAGCATTTGGGTTTGAGCAGGCAGCATATGCTGATTATGAACTGCTTGCTGCATTATTTGCTGCTGCTGCAGAAGGGAACTATCACTACTTGTGTGTTGGAGATATTGGACAGGCTGCTGCTGAAACTGTTGCATTAATTGCTGTTTCAGCAAATCTCCATTCCCAAAACTTTGCAAACCACCAGTAGCCAGCATAGCTTGATAATGCTGATTAATATCATTTGGGAGAATTGTTGAATCGACTCTCTGTTGCATCCAAGGAAGCATGCCACCAAAAGACTGAAGATTCATTGAATGAGGTCCTAGCTCACCAGTATTCCCTCTCAACCATGCCATTCGATTAATAGCTTCATTGCTACTATCTGCAAAAGCAAAGGAGAACAATTTACTTGTATAGCTTCTGGAACGAGAATTGGTTGCTATCTGAACAATGATACTGCTGCTATAAACTAGTGTTTTTTTCCCATTTATCATGGCTATTTGGGTGGGGAAGAGAGGATGGAGACTTCTTTTTTTTTATTAAGCACCGGGTGTCCGAGTCTCTTTGAGCCCCGACTAATCCCGGGGGTGCACAGGCCCTCGGCAAGGAGTTTCCCGCAAGTGCACCACGGGTAATTCAGGGTTTCCCCAGTCCGATGGCCCTCAGAAATTGTTTGCACCCAGCGGGTTTCGAACTTGAGACCTTGAAAGGGAGCACCCCAAGGCTCAAGTCAATTGCCACCAGGCCAACCCCTGAGGGTTAGAGAGGATGGAGACTTCTTGGGGGTTAGAAGAGACATTAAGGGTGTGTTTGGTATGGAGGAAAACATTTTCTGGATAATGTTTTCCAATTTTCCCATGTTTGATTGGTTAAAATGTTTCGGGAAACATTCTCTAGGAAAACAAGTCTTCTCTTAAAAATGGGGAAAATGACTTCCCTAATGGAAGTAGGGAAAACAAGTTCCATCAGTGACATTTCAAGTTCATTGTCTCCTCTCCACCCACCAAATTCACCCAACCCCCCACCCTTGACCATCCCTCCCCCCCAACCCCCGAAGCCCCACCCCATAGTGTTTTGCTAGATTATATATAAATACTCTTGGGAAATATTTTTTTACTTACTTACCAAACACAAGAAAATAAGTAAGAAGCCCACTTGTTTTCCAAGAAAACATTTTCCCCTTTGTACCAAACGCACCCCAAGCGGTCGTTTGGCTCAAAATCAGGTTATCCTGGAATTATAACTAGGATTGTCTATCCCACCTCCTATCTGGGATAAATAATCCCATGATTGTGGTATAAAAGTTATCATGGTTTTAGCCTTTTAGGTGAACCCCTCAACCAAACACAGGTTTAGTCCCAAATATTATAGCGGGATAACCTACTTAATCCCTCCAACCAATCGGCCCATAAAATTGTGTAGGCCATTCCTTTTTCTTTTTCTTTGTTTCCTGATAAGCTACACTGCAGACTTCACAATTATACCAAAATAAAGGAAAGAACAGGATTTACAGCTTAAATTCTTTAACCGCATGACCATTCAGTGCGTCATACCTTGATAAGATGAGGTTCCTGGATACAAAGGCCGCTTTAGCCTAAGAGGAAACAGAGATGGATACATCGGAAAAGTAGTCAAAGGCTCAATCTCCCATAACGAGACCCTTGGTTGCCTGTCTCCTGCAGTAGACTCATCCCAACCAACCTATAATTTCATGAAATTTGTTGTGTAAATATGATGTCTTGGCAACAAAAATGAACACTTTTCACCATACAAACAGTATATGATTGTAGATTTGTAATTTCGTTGCTGTAGATTATAACTTTCATACAACTAGTTGTAAGACTAAAATTAGAAGGAACAAAGCACTTATAATATCTGATCTCTGCATAAGCTACGTGAAGTTATGCTGCTCGGACTTTATTCATAATATATCTCGTGTAAGAAAAGCGTTCTCATACTCCATATAACTATATGTATATGACATTAACCCAAAAATCAAGCCAAATACTCAATCAATCTATATTGGTCATACATGTAAATCCAGTGTGGATCCAAACCATACCCAAATTGTGTGGGATCGCCACGGGTGCATCAGGGATTGAAGGGTCAGAGCAACGTAGATGTGAAGCGTGAGTCAAGTATATTCAATGCAGTAATGCACGAAACCTTGCAGTGTTACATTCACATATATGCCAGATAGACGCGTGTGTGTGTTGGGGGGGGGGGGGGGGGGGACTTGACAACATACAGAAAGTTTGACGTTACAATAGGGAAGTTGAACATCAATCAAATTTAGACACTAACTATTTAAATTTCAAGCTTTGGGAATAACTTATAAAGGACAAGCATTTGATCCTTCATAGTAAAATGAGAGACGAGCTACAAGCACCATAAAACTAATTAAAGATCCTTAACCTGGATATAAGCAAAGGCATATATCATAGGGCTGTGAGAAGTGATTTGGCAGTAGAAAACTAGAGGCAAACCACAGATAACAATTGAAGAAATAATCAGAGGTGGCTTCTTACAGAAGTATTCTAAGCAATACTATCAAAAAGAATTTGGTTCTGACCCCAAGAATATGAAGATCTCAGTCCTCACAAACCAAAGCACAAGCATTAGAAATACAGTCGACATAGCTTGCTCGCTCTCTACTAGATAAAACTACTGACTCATGCAACATAAATTGGTGAAGACTGGATATTTGTCCAAAGATTTTTTTTTTTTTTTTTTTTTGTTTTGTTTTGGGAAACTGGTAAATTTGTATTCATCAGCATTAACCTCCAAAAAGTGTCTGACAGAACAGAAAAGGAAAAGAAATACTTACAGAGTTCTAAATAAATCTACAAATTGATCTATGTCTTCTAATCCTATTTGTCCAAAGAATTCAACTTGACAACATGAAAGTTGGGGAAACTGAGAGGGTGAAGAAACCAAGAGAAAAGATTTTCTATTAAAGAGATGAAGATAAAAGTAAGACCTTTAAGCAAGCCAGCAGTCAACTCAATAGAATGAGCCGGACCCCCCCCCCCCCCGACCCAAAAAAAAAAAAATGAAGCAAAAGCAAAAACGAGTAAAACCTTTAATCATGGAGAAATGAACGGGAAAACATGTTCACTGATATAGTTATAAAAGAACAAGAATAGCAAATGGAGAAATGCTAAAGGTAAAATAGACCATTTACCTTGACAGACCGCCAGTGAGAGTTTGCCCAGCGAACTGGATCTAAGTCACCAATCCCAGTAATTGTGCCCATGTATCTGAAAAATAATAGAACCACCTATAAGAGAGAGTTATCTACCAAAATATACGGGCTAAGGATTTCAATGATACCCATAAAAGTAGGGCACCAACTTACCAGCAATCGATTTTTCAATTTAATTGGTTTATTTACCAGAACTAACCACCGACTTCATTAATTGAAACCCTAATGCAAGAATGCAACTATGTTTCCGCCTACTAGACAAGAATGATATGCAACTCTATGGGTCAAAGGAAAGCCATAGGGGTAATAATCCCGCACCTTCATCCCAATTCATCATTTCACATAATTAGACGTAATTCTCCAACTATAATTCATGATGAAACAAAACATAGGAGAAGATGCATATTCGAGAGCCACTAATCTGCAGTTAAGTTTAAAACAGGTCCCCTATACATCAATAAGAAACTACAAGCCTACTTATATAGCACTTCTTCAGACAGAATAGATAAGGAAATTTGATATCAAGAAATAGAGGGAAATCTTTGGCTTAAGATCAAACAACTTCATTCCGTACCTTCGAACACTTGATTCTTCAGTTTCAAATAGCATCCGAAAACGCATTCCAACAGAAACGCGAGTGTGATATACAGCTTTGATGTATTTTGAAAGAGGTATAACAAACTCGGATGGGCTAGCCCTAATGCAATAAGCATGTGAGTAGAAAAAAGCAAAAAAAAGGCAATAGATATGAATGAAAATACAAGGAGAGAGTACTATTAAGTACTACCTTGGGTTAAAAAAGACAGTGAAACAGCTATTAGTAGCAGCAGCATGAGCAGCAGCAGCAAGTAATCCAATGTGCATGCTATCGCTAGATAGAACTGATGATGGCATCACAGTCTGGGGTCGAACTGCACGCCGAATTCCCAGAAGGAGCTGATTTTTCTCATTCCTGCACAGAACCGAATATGTCAAGAAAAAGCCTGGAGGAAAATGTCATGCTGGATGAATTAATATGTGAAAATATACAGTTGTGTCAACAGAAGTAGCTAAACAGTACCAAATGAAAAGAACAGAATCTCCAGCAACAAGTCTTTTTGCACTAACAAACACACTCCAGCCAGTAGTAAGAAGATGCCGCTTAGGCTGTCCTGCATGCAAAAGAAGAAAACATAAATAGATGACAACATACTTTTTTTTTTTTGACTGGTAACAGATGACAACATACTGGTACACATTTATCAGTTACACACCACATTACAACTTCTTTCCACATCCAACCAGGAATCATTATCATCCTTTTAGCCAACAAATTATCAGAACAAATTTTAGAAAGAATAAAAGGTTGCAATTTAAGTTACATATCAAATTGCTTGCGAAAGTCCATAAAGTTTGACATGTATCATTTAGATGTACCAAGAGTTTAAACAATTTATAATTAAATCCTAAGCAGAAATGAACATAAACTTACATTTTAACTGTAATTTTCTTTCTAGATTAAGTATATTCATAACTGTAGTATTATTTTGCCACCAGTACAACATGGAAGCTGAACGCCTTAACCTTCTTGCGACACTGAAATGTGTAACAAAAGATTTAGGAATAGAGAGACTAACTAAAATACTTATCCTGCTTCCATACTCCATCCACCACCACCCTAGGCCATCCATCCACCTTTTATTTTTTTAGTGCAATTTTATATTATTTTTAGTTTTTGTGGCTTAATTTACTTTTTCAATAGGCAGTGTTGCTAAATTTTATACTAACATATAAAAACCTTAAGTCCAACTTCAGTCCCACTTTTAAGCAAAAATGGGATACAAGTTTAAAACCTATCCACACTCCCCTAGAAAATGCTTCCTTCGTCGTCCCATTTTACACAACGGTGTTTGGATAAATGAAACTTAAGATGTTAATATGATTTATGTATTTAGTCAGTAATGATGAGCGAAAACATATTTGATTGAAGGAACACCGGATCAAAGTTTAAAATGTGAAGTTATATGAATTTAATATTTTTGGGAGTAGTGAAAGTAATATAAAATGATGTCATCAACGAATGATGTTAAACAATTTGGCACATCCTAAAATAGAGAGAGAATCATACAACAGGACGGAGGAAGTGTTATCCCATTCCTTATCCTCCAACACATCACTAATAAAACAAAATTATAGTATTACCTATAATTTTGTTGGTTACCTATCCATTGTCTCTCAACTGTCAATTAACTATGCAGCCAATCAAGATTCTTTGGCTAATGAGTTCTGTTCATCCACTACGTTTCTATCAAGCATTTTGTTCCAATATTAGTAATTTGTTTTTTGTTTAAGACAAACTAGGGGTTGTCCAGATCTCATAATTTATCTGTCTACCAATATACAAGCTAGTCAATGTCAGAAAGAGAGGCATCATCTGTCTACCAATATACATGTTTGGAAGACCAGACAGCCCTTAAAAGTTAGTTCCTTCACTTGGACAGTACTCCATGGAAAATGCCTGACACAAGATAATGTCAGAAAGAGAGGCATCGTCCATTTTAACTGCTGCCTATTTTGCCTACAGGATAATGAATCTGTCAACCACCTCTTTCTGCATTGTCCTGTAACAGCTTCCCTTTGGCACTTATTTTTCTCTCTGTTTGGCATTCAATGGGTCATGCCTCACTCCATCAAAGATGCCTATGAAAGTTGGATATTTTGGAGAGTTGACGAAACCATCAAAAGGATCTGGAGAATGATCCCAGCAGCAATATTTTGGTGTATATGGAAGGAAAGGAACAGCAGATGTTTTGATGGAATTTCAACTCCTACAAGTATTCTAAAGGCTGGATGTCTACTTGGTCTGTTTAGTTGGCATTTTCATTCCCCTGTAAACAGTGTTGATAACTTTTTGGATTTTGTTAGCTCCCTAACCCTGACTTAGCAGTGGTCTTGGTGGCACATTTTGACTGTTTCTACAGGTTTTTGCTTAGTTTCAGCTTCATGTAGTTATGTCCTGAAGCTAACTGTTAGATGTTTTGTAACTCTGCATCTTCTTGATGCCTTTCTAATGCAATTTATTTACTTCATCAAAAAAAAATATATATATACAAGCTAGTCAAGAATAAAAAGAGTCTTTACAAACATTGAACCTAATGCAAGTATAACAACACCTAAGCCTTAATCTCAACTAGCTAGTATCATCTCCACTACTTCCATTGTATTATATAATTAGATAAGTCCGTATTGATTCAGCTATTGTAAGCTTTTTGAGACAACTTACTTTCATGTGATTTTAGATCTTTGATCACTTTCAATCATCGTATTTTAACACATAAAAACCAACGCATATGGAGGTAAGCGTAGGATATGGTCAAACCATCTCAGACGGCCTACTCTAATTATCTCTGCACGTGCTATTTACAACTTTTGTCGAATGTGATCACATTCTTGTCCAATCTTGTATGATTATATATCCACTTAACAACAACATTCCAAGTTTAAACTGTATTGTTCTTTCTCAAATGATCATCATATGACTCAAACTTTAATACCCTAATATTTGCACAACTTTCAATATCTTTTGATAAGAATAGTTCGCACAACTTTGAATATATCCATCATTCTTACATATGAGAACCTATATCCTCTCACAATCCGTTTGCGTCTTTCCACTCTTTAATATGACATTGAATACCCATGCTACACCAACATAGGATACCTATAGGATACTTCAAGATATGTCCAAACCTCTATAGGATACCTATTGTGATATCATTTAATATGACATTGAATACTTCAAGATATGCCCAAACCCCTATAGGATACCCATTGGGACCACAGGTTTTTCTAACATCATATTTTTCGGCACCCTTTCCCTAAATGGATAAAATTGAAGGTTGCTCGGTTTTTCATTGTACAGAGGAATGAAAAATGTTTCTAGTCAAAACATTTCCCCAAGAATAGAAGAAAAATGGAAAGTATGTCCACTCAAAGGATCTTAAATAACATAAAGACGAAGAGCTGCAAATAAGTCACTTGACCCATTCTCTCATTTTCCATAGGTTTCTTCAACAAGAAACAAGTGCACCTCGGTGACAGAGAGATAATCTTAAGGTCCTCCATTTTTTGTTTCTTGCATCTCCATCAAGATATAGAGTTCCAAAGTGTTTGTAAGCCAAAGCTTATTTATGTTTAACTTTTCCAGTTTCTCCTCTATTCTCAACAAAATTTATCATCTGGCCGTCCTTCAAAAGGTTTGTCATCTTCAACTTCAAACAAAAGAATAGGTTTTATGTGCACTTTGTTTGAAGATCTCATGATATACTCTCAGCAAAAGAAGGAAGCTATAAGTTCTCTTCATTTATATTCCAACAATTCATTTAACAATGGAAGAAGGAAAACCTTAGAGCAATATACTCCGGAAACTTTTGTATTCATGAACATAGTACTTCACTCGTCCAAACGGCTTTAGATCACTGAATTAGTTTTCCCAAGGTTATGAGTTACCATTAAGTAACGATACTGCTCTGCTAGTCCTTTTTCTAGGCATTGTTGCCCACTCAAATGAATCATACGATGCACACACATTGACATATGACACAGACACAATACATTTTTTAATAATATAAATCGGTAGGGATGCATGAACTGGAAACAATAGTACAACCCTAACAAATCAGATGATTTAATTCGAAATTGCAACAGAGACAGAGATGAAGCACATGCCCAATTCATTAAAGTGTCTAGCTTTTGCTCCAAGAGTTAATTACCCGCCAGCTTTTAAATTACAGCTGAAGAAACTCTAACAATGTAAAGCAACAAAGAGCCATAAAGAAAAGAACGTCTAGAGCTTGCCTCGGAAAATATGCCTGAACTTCCATTCAACATCATGCAGATCCCTTGCAATTAGTTCTTGGCAAGGTGGTGTCTGCGAGAAATCCTGAGTGCCAATAAAAAGACAACAGTATCAGGCTTAGCTCCAGAACCAAGTCAAAATTAAAGGACCATGGGACCAGTAATCACCAGAGGAGGAAAAACTTTCTCCGCAGCACGACGAGGGACAGAAAAGCCACCATGCGTGCTAGTATCACTTGCAGTCAGCGTCTTACAAAAATAGTTAGTAGGCTGCTTGCTCGGGATTCCAAACTCAACAGGAAGATATGTATCTTTTTGTTCTTCCTGAAATCCAACACAAAATATTTCTGTCACCCCATTCACAAGTAGTTGATGCAAAAGGTATTATTATTAAGAATCATTTATAGCAACATTCGGGAGTACCGGCGTCAAGGGCTGCAAAGTCATTTGAGCATACACTTCATCTGTTTCAACATCTGCCTGAAATCCGACAAATTATCAATTCTTTACGCGCCCAATGACAACTTACATAGCAAGTAATAAAGTTGTAATTGATGAAACTCACATGCATTGTGACATTGTGGAGTTGACAGATCAACTGTGGTGGCAAATTTGGGTAATTTGGTATATGTGCATCAACTTCTTTGTTAGTTGTTGCTGCTACCTGACACTCAATTCCAGTAAGGGACCATCAGTTACATGACTCATAATAGATGTATAACTATGAAAGAGAGAGTTGAAGAAATGTAGCTTACCTGTTCACTATGACCCTGAGGAAAGTAAACAACACGACTTCCCACTGTTGGTAAGCATACAAGAGGACCAGCACAAGCATGCCATAGCTCTGAGTTCAAACACTTTTTCTCTCCTTTCATAATAAAAGAAGATCCATCAGCAAATAATTTAATTTTACTTATCATTATCCCATTCACTAACCAACAAATATACAACTTATTACAACAACAACAAACAAAGAAAATATGTAAACACAATAAACAACACTGACAGTGATATAACAAAAGCCAAAAAAAACCCCAACAGAAGACAGCAAAGTTATAAAGAATTTAGAAAAACAAGAAGATACCTTCATGAGCAGCTTGCTGACCCATTCCTGATGTTGAAAGCTTCATTCTTTTTTTTTTTTTACCCCCCCTTAAAAATCTAAAATATTAAACTAACAATAACAACACCCTTTTTCCCCCCCTTTAATTAAATTATCCACTCAAATAATTACACAAAACCCTCAATTCCATTTCTCAAAACCAACTCAAACCCTAAACACTCCCACCAATTCATCACCCTTATCCTCAATATACCCCACCACCTCTTCCCCATTTCTAAAAAAGAATTCTCTCTTTCCTCAAAAACTCTTCTTTTTCTCCAATACCTCCATCAACAAATCCAAGAAAATATAAGAAAGATCAAATTTGGATGACCCCCTTTTATGTTCTTTGAATAAATTGATAGAATCTAAGCTAAACTTGAGCTTCTTTATTTTTTCTATCACTATCAGTGAAGAGAGAGAAAATGAAGAAAAGAGTATGACTGCTTACTTTCTCTCTCTCTTTATACCCCACCCGACCAAGGTAAACCTGATAACAGTAGAGAGAGAAATAAACACAAGTAGTAGTAGTAGTAATGGCTCATTTCTTTTGCTACTGTTGGTGTGAGGAAGGGGATTTATGGCCGTTGATTGGATTCGTACGGGGGATCAAGGCCGTTGAAATGGAGTTTGTGATATGACAGGAGAGCATGTGCTACCCATCCTTCAGTGGTCATTGTCAGAGTACGGAGCTCAAAATATAATATTGGAGATATCAACAAAGTTGTACAAGAAAGAAGCAAATCTAACTAAAAGATTACTAGTATTATTTTAATACACTCCTTCCTCCATCACGTCTATGCTTAAATACTCTTTCCTCCATCACATCTACGTTTGAATTAAAAATAAAAATAAAAGAGCTTAAATACTCCCTTTGTCCAAATTTAAGTGTCTTGCCTTCTTTTTTTTTATCTCAAAAAGAGTGTTTCTTTCATAAGTTAACAATTTAAACATATCACAAAATTTAAATGATATTTTAGTACATTAAATCGTCATTAATTTAAAATTACAAGATTTAAAAAGTCTTTTTATATTCATTAAACTTTATGTCCAGTCAAACTAATATACTTAATTTGGGGCGGAGGGAGTAATGAAGGAAGTCCAATTGTTTGTTTGGTTTTGAGTTGACACGGAGTTTAAGAAAGTAAAGAAATTTTGTAAATCTTGTTGTTTAAATTAAAGATATGTAGAATGTACTAAAATATTATTTGATCTTGTAATCTTAAATATGTCATGCGTTAAATTGAAACTAAAGAGTTGTCAAAAAGGGAAAGAGACATTCCCTTTTAAAACGCCTAAAAAAAAGTTACACAATCAAATTGAAACGAGAAAGTATATAATTTTGGGCGTGTTATAAAAGTATGATATTAAGAATATAATAAAAAATTAAATTATTTTTAAATATTAAGTGTAATTATTTTTTAATAAATTAAATAATTTCAAATAAGATAAAAACAAACAATATGATTCATGTTTATGTTATAAAAATGACATTTCTTATATTACAAAATAACTTAGTATTAGTTTTTTTTTTTTACACTTAAATGACATTTTTATTGTCACACAATGACATGGCATATTTAAGAGTCAAACTTTTCAATTAAAGAGTTATCATGTCATTCAATTCTATCTTAATATAGGCTTAATTATTGAACTAAAATATTATTCTTATAATACTATTTGTTATTTACCATTTATCATTTGCTATTTTAATTTTTCATTCGTGCATTTAGTAATTTCTTTTGAATTTTCTCCTACAATCTTATGCCGTACATGCTGGCGAACATAAGTAATTTATAAGGATTTCACTTAAGTTTGGATGAAGTTTTAAATTAAGAAAATAAATATAAATAACTTATATAATTATTAAATACTTCAAAAATGTACCAAAAATTTAAATTACAGTCCCTCCGTCTCAATTGAAAAAATGAATTCCGAAGTACGGTAGTTAATTAATAAATTTTATGTGCGCACACTATTAAAAGAAAGTTTATTTACTGTATTAAAACAGTAACTATAAAATATTATTTTTATATATTCTGAAAATGTTTGAAAAAATAATGTAGTTAAAGAAAATACAATTTGATTTTCAAACAGTAATAATACTAGACAATTGCAAAAATCATGTTTTTTACTTTTTTCTTATATATTAAAATATTTTGCAAATATCGGATAATCACTATTTTATATAGTTTAGGATAAAATAGTTACGTTTAACATGAAAAAGTTATTACAATGTAGATTTCTTAAAATGGTTTATTAAATTAAGAAAAGGTAAAAAATGTTATGTTTTAACATGCATCTTTTGGAAGGTAAAAGAAAGCTTAAAGTCAGAACAATTAATTCTATTGACTTTTCAATATTTTTTTGTGATTTAATTTGAAAGAATCTACAAAAAATTCTTGTAATACCAAGGCTTTTAATTATTTATATTATTTGTAAGTTAACTTTATTGATTTCATCGTGCAACAATATTTGGCATCAAATATATTTGACATACATTGAATACTGTAATATCTTTGGTAAAAAATAAGTTAGCCAATATGGATTCAATTCAAAGAAACAAATGAAATTAATTTAACATATGAAAACTCAATTTGGATCATTAGAGACTTTCATCTCAAAAAAATTAAATAAAATGAAAATTAGAAGAGCTTTCAAATGTTTGATTTTGTTTTAAAAAAAATTAATATATAAACTAAGAAAAATACTTTGCTTTAATTTTCAGGTACGTTTTTGCGCTTTAATATTTTAGAAGTCATTCGAAGTATCAGATTGATGTTACAAAAAAAAAAAAAAATTTAAAAGATATCTACAAATTAAAATTTTAACTTCAGTTTGGGCCCAGGCTTAGCACGGGCCAAATGACACTAGTTTAAGATCATAAACTTAAGTATTTTTTCTTTTTTAAGTTTAGTGTCTACGTTCACGTAAAATGAATTTTTTTTCAACTATTAAAGATCATATGATTGACGAAAAAATAGCTTGGTAGGTTTTATTAATATAATCAATCTTAGTATAAAATTTCGTATTTGATCTGCCGCATAAGAAAAAAACTATTGTAAAAATGATTATTTGATTGTGATATTAGTTAGATTGTATCTACCGTCGATTGTGCAAATACTTAAATATATTACGTATATCATAGTACAAAATAGAAATCATATATTAAAATAGGTGTACACCAATACGACGATTAAATTACTTAAATATTAGTACGAATAATTTATTTAATACTCCATTTGGTAAGACCACTTTTCGACCATACTGGAACTGTACTTTTACCTGAAATAAATTAATTCCCCACCCTTCAAGGCCAGGGTGGGGAACGGGAGTGGCGGGGGGGGTTAAATTAAATAATTGAAACATGAATTTAAAATGCGGACCTTGGTAAAAAAAAATCTTATAAAACATTTTCCCCAAATCTAGGTGGGGTTTAGGCATGGTGAAATGGTCCATGCCCTTATTCCTAGCTAGTCCTTTTGACTAAAAGGGGACGGAAATCTTCTTTGGTCATATGTACAAATAGTATACAATATCTATACTTTTAATTTTCTCATGATAGATACTATGATGCTGTTTTGAAAAGGGTTTTGGCATGATTAAGCATATGAGTATGTCTTTTTCAGGATGTCTAACAATTCTTTTTCTGTCTTTAAGTGTTGATTGGATGTTATTTAGATGTTAATTAATTAATTAGTTAGTTGATTACTTTGTTGTTCTTTTTGCCACACACTAATTGGTCCCCTCTCCCACCCACTAACAATCCCAAAAATTCAAATCTTGCTTGTATCTCTTTTTTAGTTTAGATGACAAATTTGATAATTTGAAACAGAAAGTTCCGATTTCACAATAGTACAATTTTGTTAATCTCGTTCATTAATGAAACAGATCTCAAGTTATTATTCAAGAGCCCAGTGTAAAAATAGAATATTATTCAAATTCAAATGAATTTATGTGACAGTATTTGATTGTACTCAAACTTTTAAAAATAATAGAAGAATTAACCAAATATATTCTAAGTATCAAAAGTAGTATATTGGTGGTAAGAGCCCCAACATGTCATGTTATTAGGAATGGAATGAGAATGCGAAGATTTAGGAGTTTTCATAAAGAGAAAAGCTTCATTCTTTCTTAGATAAATTAAAAGAAAAATGTGTTACATAAAATGTTGAGACAAATTAAAATATGAGAATATGATCTTAGTAAAACTAGTTTTACTAGTAAGTTGTCAAACAAGAGTTCAGCTCCAACTCTGAAAATGTTTTCCCCAAATCAAAGTTGGTAACCTGAACATAAGATCATATACTGAGATAAGGACTAATATTGTAACTACTAGTAATATTTTTCTTTTTATTTTCTTTGCCCACATGCTTTCGAAAGGGGGACGGCAAAAAAGGATTATGATTAGAAAAAAAAATACAATTTCCACACAGCTACCTGAAAAGAAGAGACTTGAGAAAATTGTCTCTATTTTTTGGATCAACCTATGACCAAAAAGGGGAGTTTGACACTCCTTTTTATATGCAACGCTAAAAAAAACAGATCAATCAACCATATGTATGTCCTCAACATTCAAATTATTGATCATTAGATCTTTGTGTCTCATCAATCATCAAGTACACAGATTCTATTGGAGGGCATCAAAGGCTAAAAACTACTCGTACAATAATATAACATCAACCTTTCAAATTCGAATGAGTTAGAAGTAGCTACTATATATATAAATTCTCAACGATATTATATATGTTTCTGTATGAAAATTCGCCATGAATTGATTAATTTTACATTTACGGCCGGCTAGTGATGGATCTAGCCTACAATGTATGAGTGGTGAGAACTCAATAGCTTTTGCTTAGTCCCTAACTCAATAGCTTTTGTTTAGTCCCTATTTCTACATTAAAAAATCAACTAAATATCTACAGTAAATATTTGATTGTGAACTCAGTAATTATTATATATTATATATTATATATTATATATTATATATTAACTTGAGATATAGAAATCATAAACCTCAAATTTTAAATCCTATATGACGTCAACCTACTACAATACTCCTGTTTTATTCGAACTTGAAATCAGTAACGTGAGTAAGTACACACCAAAGAAGTTGCTAAAATTTCCTCGTACATATCAAGATAAAAATGAACTCGCTCGTCTTAGGAATCAACATGCATAAAAGAGTTCTCTTTTTGTCGGTCGGAATTTTCAGTACTAAAACAAGCACTTTTGTTGGACAAACTTCAATAAAAAGAAGGAGGAACCTGTATGTGTTTTCATGCTTTTACTTTTTGGTTCTTGTTTTGCCATAAAACCCACTTGTCTTTTCCCAATAACTACAGAATTAAACTCTAAAGCAAAAATGCCTAGTGGAACTTTTACTAGTAGTAGTACTACATTTAAGTGGGCAAACTTGAAACAGTAACAGTGAGTTGGAACCATAAATTACGAGCCTAGCAAGCCTAACCTCTTTTTACCTAACAACATCATATTAGGCTAATAATGTAAAGTTGGCTATATATAATAATCAAAGTATTTTTATGCATTTCAGGCAAGAAGGGAATGCGAGTATTTTAGTTAGTCCAGAATATTCGAACCGATTTAATAGTAGGTGACAAGTATGGTGTGCCATGCTTTGTTGACTAGGAATTTTAGTAGTATAAAGATTATAAATAAAGCTTAACATACGTAGATATTCTATAATAAATTTATAATTTCTGCCTCGGGAGTATTTAAACTACTATTATAGACTCCATTGTTACACTTGGTTTAACACTATTTTCTTATCAATTAGTCTATTAAAAAATAATGACACATTTCTATATTCCTAAATAAGAATTTTTGTAGTCACATAAATGTTTCAACATGTTTAGGAAGCTTCAAAAATTTAAAGTCACACAGATGTTATGAAATATTTAAGAATTACAAATTTCAAAAGTTTTCATTTTCTTATTGAATTTTGTATCAAGTCAAACTACCACAAATAAAGTGAACGAAATGAGTAATATGCATTGAATTATTTATGCGACCTGTATGTGCCAGAATAAAAAATATCAAACATTACTACTATATAGAAGCATGGGTTAAAATCCATGCTTCGTCGTCCGTTAGGCAATTAAAAAAAAAAAAAAAAAGTGTGATCCCCATGTTAACACCAACCAATATTAAAAAAAAAAACACCAATCAATATTAAAAAAAAAAAAAAAAGTAAAAAAAGTCAAACCCACCATCTCCAAACTCACGGAAAAAAAAAAGTGAATCCCGTATTAACAAAATCAAGCAATATAAAAAAAAAAGTGAATCCCATATTAAAAAAACAAATAATGTAAAAAAAAAAGTGTAAACTTTGTATTCGTAGCAAACACTAATATAATAAAGTTTTAGATACGGAGCATAAACTACAATGTTATATTAATCGTGTTTTGAATATATATATATATATATATATATATATATATATATATATATAAAAGTGGATCCCGTATTAACAAAATCAAGCAATATAAAAAAAAAAGTGAATCCATATTAAAAAAACAAACAATGTAAAAAAAAGTGTAAACTTTGTATTCGTAGAAAACACTAATATAATAAAGTTTTAGATACGAACTTGACAAACTACAATGTTATATTAATCGTGTTTTGAATATATATAAGTGAATCCCATATTAAAAAAACAAACAATGTAAAAAAAAAAAAAGTGTAAACTTTGTATTCGTAGCAAACACTAATATAATAAAGTTTTAGATACGGAGCACAAACTACAATGTTGTATTAATCGTGTTTTGAATATATATATATTATTATATGCATTAAAATAGTGCAAACTAGTAATGTCCAAAAGGCTGGGCCCCATACTAAACAACACCAAGCAATATAAAAAAAAAAAAAAAAAAAAAAAGAAACCATATAAAGCATGGGTTTAGACCCACGCTAAAGTCGTCCGTCGTCCCTTAAAAAAAAAAAAAAAAAGAGGTGTGGGCCCCATACTAAATAACACCGAGCAATACAAAAAAAATAAAAAAAAGGAAGAAAAAAAAGTGGACCCCATATTAACAAAATCAAGCAATATAAAAAAAAAAAGTGAACCCCATATTAAAAAAATATAATGTTAAAAAAAAAAAAGTGCAGACTTTGTATTCGTAGCAAACACTAATATAATAAAGTTTTAGATATGGAGCACAAAGTACAATGTTATATTAATGGTGTTTTGAACATAGTGTGTATATATATATATATATGCATAAAAATAGTGCAAATTAATAATGTCAAAAAAAAAAGTGCACCCCATATTAAAAAATCAAACAATATTCATATAATTTCCAAAGTATCTCATTAAGTCAATAATGATGGATTCATTGCCACGTGTGTATCAATCCATTAGTGAGAGCAAATGAAATTGCTTTTCTTCAAAAGGTTAAGTAGTCAAACCATACAATTTTTTTTTTTTTTACTATTCCGCCATGTCATTTATTTGTTATATTTACTAAAATAAATATACTTAAAATATTTATATTTTAAAATAAGATAGAATTTAATTACTTTTTTATTTTTATTCTTACTCTAATAAATGTGAAAAGAGATTAATGTCGTAAAAAAAAAAATCAAATGGAGATCAAATAATGAATAAGGTA
Source organism: Lycium ferocissimum (assembly GCF_029784015.1). Classification (NCBI taxonomy): domain Eukaryota; kingdom Viridiplantae; phylum Streptophyta; class Magnoliopsida; order Solanales; family Solanaceae; genus Lycium; species Lycium ferocissimum. The sequence continues at coordinate 26,613,592 of NC_081344.1, forward strand.
AATGTCAAATTATAATTCTAATCGACGTTTTCTTAAAAAATCATGCAAAAGACAACATGACAAGTAATGAGCTAAACCGAGAATATTTACCAAAAATTAAAAAATAGTATTTCTTCGTTTAAATAGAAAATCAATTTCTACTTTGTTTCGTTTTAAACATGTAAAATTAATGTAATAATTTGAATTAGAATTATCCAAATCAAAATTTGATTAAAAATAATAAGTATTTTACACCTTTAAATTAATCGAATTAAAATTGAAAGTATCAACTGATGCTTAAATATTGCTATTCTTTTATCTCAAAGAGAGAAAAATAGTTTCTTTTTAAACAAGTCTTCTCTTTTAAAAACTATTAATAAATTTGCCGATTTTGTATTCGTAGCAAACATTAATATAATAAAGTTTTAGATACGGAGCGCAAGTTGATGTTATATTAATCGGGTTTTAAACATAATATATATATATATATATATATATATATATATATATATATATATATATATATAATCACTATTCAAACACAACTACATACACATACGCACTATAATCTAAAGTATTGGGCCCGCGCAAAGACGGGCATAGGCCCTAGTTTTTCTATAAGACGTGGCTTCGTGAAGTACTGTGTACAGTATTAGTACTTGCAGCTCACGAGGCATGATATTATTTTTAATGATGAAAAGAGTACTTTACAGCATATTATAGAAGCGGATATACAAAATCTTAAAACAATAATGGTACCGCGTTGAGTAACAACAGCCATTCTTTTGTGACAATGACTATGAGCCCGCAACTTTTTTAACTCAAAAAGTGTCTAAAGACACTAAAATACCCTGCTAAAAAAAAAAAAAAAAAAAAGAACCAAACTATCTTTTGCGCACTAATTTTGTGCGCAATAGTGGCTCACTAAATCAGCCCCTCGTCTTCCCCACCCGACAGTCCCCACCATTTTTTTTAAATCGCACGAGCTTCCTTCGTTTTCAGTGGCCCCCACGATCTAAAAACATCATTTTCGAACAATTTTTTAACTCAAAAGTCAATATTAAGTAAATACAAGAAGCGAATAAGTTTGAAACTTTGATTTCGAATAAAAGCGGCGTAAAACTCGATTTCAAAAACTAAAAACCACCTTCATTCTAGGTATTTCACTACGAATTTTGTATTACATTGTTCAATATATTACTATCCACGCATGATTGTTGTGTAATAGTTGCGGATTATGAAGAAAAAAAAATATTGCCCACTTTTTCTGTGCGCAATGGGCAGTCCACTGTTTTTTTTTTTTTAATTTTTTTTATTAATTAATTGTTAATTGTCTGTTAGGTAATTGTTTATTAGTTGATTATTTATTTCGTAACCCTTAATTGTCGGATTAACTAATTGTTTATTTGTAAATTATTTATTAATTAGTTATTAAATATTTGTTAATAGTTTCATTAATTAATTATTTATTTGTTAATTATTTGCGAGCTAATTGTTATTTGTTTATTTGTTAATTATTTGCTAGCTAATTGTTAATTGTATTTAATCTTTAGGTTAGGTTTGAACATCCCTAGTTTAAGAGTTAAAATAGCATTAATATAATATTAGTTAGTTAATTGTAGTTAGTATAATAATTAATTAACAATTATTAATTCACAAATTTAGATAACTAATATAATTTCCCGTTAAAGTCTTAGTTAGTTAGTATAATTGAACATCCTTAGTTTATTTGTTAGTTAATTGTATTTAATCCTTAGGTTAGGTTTGAACATCCCTAATTTAAGAGTTAAAATAGCATTAATATAATATTAGTTAGTAATTGTAGTTAGTATAACAATTAATTAATTCGTAAATTTAGATAGTTAATATAATTTCCCGTTAAAGTCTTAGTTAGTTAGTATAATTGAACATCCTTAGTTTATTTGTTAGTTAATTGTATTTAATCTTTAGGTTAGGTTTGAACATCCCTAATTTAAGAGTTAAAATAGCATTAATATAATATTAGTTAGTAATTGTAGTTAGTATAATAATTAATTAACAATTATTAATTCGCAAATTTAGATAGTTAATATAATTTCCCGTTAAAGTCTTAGTTAGTTAGTATAATTGAATATCTTTAGTTTAGGTCTGAACATCTTTAGTTTAGGATTGAACATCCTTAGTATAATTTTTCGATAAAAGATTACATAATTAATAGTACATGTTAATGATTAATTAAAAATGCGTAAAACAGATACGACACCTCCATGGATCCCGCCCCCCTTCATCCGGGGCCCTTCGAGCCAGAGGTGCTTCACCTACAGCAGCAGCATAGGTCCCAGCTAGTATGGGATTCGGATGTAGATCCCACCCGCTTGGTCCGTCCCAGGGTTGTGGAGCAAGCATGGGATATTTTAGCAGCTCGGCCTCCACATCCTCATGTCTTAGAGATACTATATCGGGGCGGTATCTACCATTGCGTCGCTACTGGTCACGTACAGCATGATAGGGCTCTTGTGACGGCCATGATTGAGCGATGGCGACCAGAGACCCATACATTTCATCTTCACACTGGTGAGGCCATCATCACCCTTCGGGACGTGGGGGTCCTTTACGGTCTCTAGGTCGATGGACGCGTTTTGTATATTGAGGAGCCCCAGCTGATGCCGTCGTATCAGCAGGAGTTAATCAGGCTCACTAGTTTCGCGCCTCAGGAGGGTCATATATGGGGACAAAGTCGGCTGTTGATGTCTTCCCTCTTCGAGTGCTTGCGCTTCATAGACATGCAGCACCCGATTACAGAGGACACACCTCAGGCTGATGTTGACCGACGTGCTCGTCTGTACCTTCTCGTCATATTCGGGGGCATTCTGTTCCCGAACACATCGGGTTCGCATGTGAGCTTGAGGTATTTGCCCTTTCTGGAGCATCTGGACGAGTTGGGATGTTACAGTTGGGGCGCTGCTGTTCTAGCTTTCATGTATCGCGGATTCTGTCGAGCGTCTATTAGCGTGAGGACCAATATCGCTGCATTTTTCCCGCTCCTCCAGGTACTATATTTAAGTGTGTGTAATTTTATTCTAAATATAGCTTTTTGAAACGACGACCGATAAAATATTTTTTTAATAACCCTTTTAGATATGGTATGGACTAGGATGAGACCTTTTCAGCCCATAGCTGCTGACCCTCTGCTCCACTATATTGATGAGGCGATGTCATACGCGCGGAGATGGACGAGAGCCGTTATCCGAGATGTGGATACGCACCACAGTATTCTCTCATTCAGGGATCAGCTGGATCATATGACGTCGGACACGGTAAGTTTTTTTTATTTAACATTAGTATGTTATTTTTTTTTTGTTTACTATTTTAGTATTTTATTGTTAACTAATTCAATTATTTTTACAGGCTTTTATATGGACGCCGTATGATCAGATTTTGGATCAGCTGCCGACATTTTGTAGGGTTGGTGAGCTATGTACAGAATTTACACGCGGGATGAGCGTTCGACCGTCACTGATGCATGGCTGGCCTTTATGCAGCACCAGGTCCACCGTTGGGATCAGAAGGTAGGGACGCTAGCGGTGGTCGGACATGCGACTCCGGTCCAAGCGTACACGCAGTGGTATGCTCGGATCACTCGCAGCTTGATTGGCAACCTCGCGAGGCCTCGTGTAGATGGCCGAGGATATGCAGCTCTCTCAGTACAGTATGAGGCGTTGGTAAGTTTTATTAGTCTTAAACTTAATTAATCTTTTTATGTATTAAGTTACAAATTTATTCAATCATTAATATTTGCAAACAAATGCAGCTACGGACCGTACAGAGGATGCGCTAGGAGAGCATGGACCATATGGATGCCCCCGAGACAGCGAGATATGCAGCGCGGATGGTTCAGCTAGCTGAGGGTGGTATGCAACAGGCGCAGGAGCTCGGATGTGTCGACGAGCCTGTTCCAGAGGTCCCGCATTAGGCAGCGGGTGGTCATGGTCGTGGTCCAGATGGGCTGATGGCCGAGGTGGTAGGGCCAGAGAGGCTGATTACAGAGGGGGTCGTGGTCTAGTAGATGAGCCTGACGACCATATACCAGGTCCAGCTCCAGCCCAGCAACCTCCGTCGACTTCTTGCCGGCCGTCAACTTTAGAGCCTCCGTCGACACCTGTAGATACATCGGATTTATTTTCAAGTCACATGTTCTGGACTTCGATTTCTTATTCGAGAACTTTGACTTCTTATTCGAAGACTTCGACATGTCTCCGGCTCCGGGGCCTGCTCAGGCGACCGCTGAGGAGCTATCTCAGGAGCCCTCTAGCTAGCCATCTCAGGAGCCCGTCGACACACAGATTTGAATTTTTACAATTAAATAATGTATTAAGTTAATTGTTTATATGTTATTTTATGTTTAGTTTAGCATAAAACTAAACTATATTGTTTATATGTTATTTTAGGTTCATTCTTTCAAGGCCAGGACCGGTCTCCTCGCTCCGCACCATCTACATCTCCGTTCTCGGCCCACTCAGAGACAATGAGGAGCCAGCTCATGAGCCCTCTAAGGATCCCTCTAGCCAGCCATCTCAGAAGCCCGTCGACACACAGGTTTAATTTTTTACAATTAAATAATGTATTAAATTAATTGTTTATATGTTATTTTATGTTTAGTTTAGCATAAAAATACACTAAATTGATTATAAGTTATTTCAGGTACATTCTTCTGCGCCTGTGGATCCCTCTCCTACTCCGACAGAGTTATCTCCTGAAGATCACATTTCGGCCACTGTCGTCTCCCATAGGAAACATATTTTGAACAAGCCCCCTAGAAAGGGAACGCAGGATGATCACGCCATAGAGCATGCACAGATTAAGAGGAAGAGGGGGGATGGAGATGATGGTGAGAGTGGTGGGGTTCGCCTTAGGCCTAAGGTTATTCTAAAGCCTCCCACATGTGAGACGTAGGGGGATGGAGATTGTATATTTGTAAATAAAATGTACATTTTATGTTAATATTTTTTTTTTTTGGTATTATTTTCTTAATAATAATTAGTTATCTTAGTTTTTATTATCGTTTAATAGTAACTCATGCGACGTCCTAAATTAATCAAAACCCTATAAAATAAAACACTTAAACCTAAAGATAACAAGTTTCCAAACAAACAAAACTTACTTCGGCGCACTTTACAACCCCTGAAACGACGATCCAAATGTATAGGTATACTTGATGCGTTGAGCCTACATTATTGTTCGCAAAAAAAGATATCAGGTTCTATATATAATATTGATATGCCGGCGTTTTTAAACATAACTAATCTTTGGTCAAAGTACGGAAAAAACGTGAATTTCAAAACTATTCAAAAGAATAAAGGCATGGGAATTTTACTAAACCCCTATTGCGTACAAAATTAGTGCGCAATAGGGCCAAAGTGTAAATTTACACTTTGGCCCTATTGCGCACTAATTTTGTGCGCAAAAGGTAGTTTGGTTCTTTTTTTTTTTAGCGGGGTATTTTGGTGCCTTTAGACACTTTTTGGGTTAAAAAGTTGCGGACTCCAATGACTATATAACTTGATAGGACTTTATTTTTAGTTTGAGCCAATTATGAATATTGGTATCTTCTCCAGAATTTAGGCTATCGTGTAATAAGTTGCATGCAGGGGCGGCTCAACGAGCCAAAATATATTAAAAGGCCTTAAATTTTTTAAATAAATTCATATAATAATGAGATGAGAAAGAAGTCCACATGACCTCGATCTAGTTGCAAGAACGCAAAGTGTGGTGTATGGTTAGGCATACGTCACGTTTTCAAACTCTCTCATATACAAACGCATCGTATTTAAGTGGAAAAAAACAAATGAGTGAACATGATTTACCAAATTTCGAACTTTACTTCACTTGCGCTAGGAGATTCTTAGTTAAAAATATGCAACATAAAAAAACTTGTGTTTCTGAACATGCATGAATCAATCCAATATTGACAAAAAGAAATAACTAATTCAAAGGAATTAAGATAAAATTAGAAAGTGACATCGTCAAAAACATGAAAAACAAGAGTACATAGAAGAAGAAAAATTATAATTGATGAGAAAGCAGAAAAAACTATTTAATTTAATGAGGGAAATTTTTTATCGTTATGTACTCGTTCAACCGTGCAACCTTGACTCAATTAAAAAATATTAAAATTTGAAATTTCTTATTAATAATAAATACATAAATCATATATATAATAATATTATATAGTAATTTCTATTTTTGGGGCCCTTAATAATTAGGGCCTAAGGCAAAGGCCTTAGTTGCCTTACCTTAGAACCGCCCCTGGTTGCATGCAGTCTTACACTATTTTTGGAGGATACAGAGGATCTAGCTATCTAGCTTACCCCTAATTCCTATTGTCTAAGGAAAGAAAAATCACACCTTACATTGCTAGAAAAAAAAAACAATATTGTTGTAATAGAAGAAATCCGTCGAAATCCATTTCAAATTAAAGCGTCCTAGAAAATTTGCGACAGAAAAATAAAATCCTCATAAATGTCATCACAAACCCACACAAATTTTGTCCACAATGAATTTCATTAACCGTCATGACTTTAATTTGTGATGAACCTAGTCATGAATATTCCATCACAAAATTAATGTTTTTCCGGTAGTAGTTAATTATTACATCACTCTCCATTGTTTTTCTTTTTTGTTCATGTAAGCAACATTAATGGTGTGGTACAAAGTAGGTGACCAGTGATGGAGAAAGTAAAATTCCACCCAAAAATGCAGACCTTTCTTCAGTGTTACGATACAGGTTTCAATTTCTTAACTGGACTAGGTTGTGGCAGGATGTATTGTACGAAAGAATTGAAAGAAACTACAAGATAAATGCCATTCATTTTCTACTGCAATAAAATCATTTGTCCTTTTATTTTTATTTTTTATGATCATTTGAAGTAGGGAAAGACCCAAAATACTAATCTAACATTGAAGATGCACGTGCACTTCTGGACGTGTATGAATGTGTCCAAGTACTCGGATGATGATATGAATGTGCAAGGACGAATTCAAAATTCAGACTTAGTAAGTAGGCGCTTGGCCATAGAAATAAAATATTTTTCATCTTATTTGGAATTTTTTAGAGTAAAAAAGTGAAAATAGGGTTTAAGTTGGTTTTTAGGACCCGTTTGGCCATGAGAATTTTTTTACTCTTTTCCGGAAAATTATTTCACTTTATTTAGAAATCAACGTTTGGCCATGAAATTAAGTTGTATTTGGAATTTGAAAAATACCTAAAACCTTGTTTTCACTCGCAGTACATTCAAATAACCAAATGTTCTTTGCAAAAATTATACCCAAACACAACTCCAACTTCAAAATTCCAAATATAGTGAAAAATATTTGGTTTTCATGGCCAAACACCTACTTAAACAATCGTATTTGAAATTTTCATGGCCAAATGCTGATTTTCAAATAAAGTGGAAAAAAATTAGAAAAAAATGATGAATAATTCTCATGATCAAACGGGTCCTAAGTTTTAAAACAAGTATATTGTTATTATGTGTCTACACTTCATTTTTTTCATATATATATATATATATATATATATATATATATATATATATATATATATATATATATATATATATATATGAGATAAACTCAAAGCTATTTACACGAGTAAAATTTACCCCCTCTTGGCTAACCACTTAGACTTGGTCATTCTTGACGAGCCACGACATTTTTCAAATTTGGCCAGAAGTTATAGATTCAATTAAAGACATCGAGAAATGTTTGTTTAAAGGATTTAATAATTTTACTGAAGCTTTAGACTATGCAGGAGGGATACTGGGTCCTAACTATTATATTTCCCCAGCACTTAAACAAAATCCAGACAAAATTCCTCAATACAATATCCAGAAAGATACAGACAAAGTGATTTTTTTGTGACCATTGTTCTTCCATGACTGAGGCATTCAAAAGACTAAACTAGAAAAATGAGACATTGATCCAAGAAAACGCAAGACGCATGGAGCAAGTGAGAATGCTATAACACAGACTTCAAGTGGTCAAATTTGAATTAGTTCAATCACAGAGTTTTCCATCTCAAGACAAAATGGATGAGACGGGTGTGCATTCCCCAATGAATGCAGTAAAATCCACTATATCGGATAAAGATACAACTAGTCCGGTTCAAACGGTAGCCGGTAAAGACTTATCAAATCCGTTAATGGCTGTCACTTTGCCAAAAAGTGAAGATGAAGGTTGTTCATCACTTCAGACAAGGCGAAGACTCCCAAAAACATTAACACTAGGAGACAATTCAAAAAAGAAAAATTTATTGTCAAAAAAGAAAAAAAGTGAGAAAATAGAAGACATAGTGAAACAGACATTCGAAAAGTTTTTTCAAGAAAAAAAAGATCAAGACAAGCACATAATTAAAACCCCTAGTCCAGAACTATCTCCAAGTCCAGAAATGTCTCCAGTACATAGTTCAGACCTTGAAAGAGATATGGTAGATTTTCAGAATAGTGCATTTCAAGATTCACAAGATCCAAACGACGTCGACTCAGGAATGAGTTTTGATTCTGTTGCACTACACAATTTAGACACATAAAAAAAAAAAAAATAAGGGCTGGTAGACATATAATCACTACAGCCAAGACAAAGAAAAAGCAGATTCGATTGAAGAAAACAACAAAGACGGATGAAGACCAACTTTTATAAAAGTAGCTTTAATAAAGCAGCTATAGGATCAACAAGGACAATAATATAAATACTCTTCTAAAATTTTCACGTGACGATGGGGCCCAACGTGCCCCCGGCTAAATTTAGAAAGATTCTTTAACAATTTTAAATCAGAAGTTGAAGTCCGGAAGCTCCTATAAATAGAGGTCATTTGTGAAGACAAAGGATATCATCAACAACACATACAAGCACCAAAAAAATCCATATTCCCCTTCCCTTTCATCAACTGCCTCAAATCCTCTTCCCAATCTAAACCTTTGTAATATAAACCTCTACTGTAAAATAGTACTAGTTTTTTTTAATAATCCTCCAAGTGCGAGAAGTCATTTTTGGGATTCCCCGAAAGGGAAACCTCTCTCCGTCTTTAAGTCATGTAAGTTTTTATAACTATGTTTCTGTGTTACTCTCCCAGTTATGTACATTATTACAATGATTATTGTAAATCTATGTTATATAAATCTATGTTTGGGTAATTTTCTTGTTATTATGAATCTGTTACTCTTAGTTTATGGTTATTCTCTTAATGTCTTAACAAACTTGATGAATTAACCTGTAAATTCCTAGGTGTTGAGAAGCCATTAAAATGTCTAAAAATGATAAAGGACGAATTGTTGGCCATGGCCGGGGTGTGGTTAAAGAAGAGGATTATGAAGAACAGAAGTTAAGAGAAAGAGATGAACAGTGTAACAAGATTCGTGAGTGGGCAGAGTCCAGTAAAATTAAAAAAAAAAAAAAGAGAAAAGAAAAGAAAAGGGGAGATAAACAGAAGCTTAGAGAGAAAACTACATGATAAGAAGACATTAAAGAGTGAGGAAGTACCGAGTGGGATTGTTTAAAAAATTGATACAAACACACTCTAACACTACTCTTATCTTTAAACATTTTAAAGCTTGAATTTTTTTTTAATATCCTATACCCCCTATTCCTTTGGAGTGAGGAAGTACTGAGTAGGATTGTTTAAAAATTTGATACAAGCACACTACAACACTACTCTTATCTTTAAACATTCTAAAGCTTGAAAAGATTTTTAATATCCTATACCCCCTATTCCTTTGGAGTGAGGAAGTACCGAGTAGGATTGTTTAAAAATTTGATACAAACACACTACAACACTACTCTTATCTTTAAACATTCCAAAGCTTGAAAAGATTTTAAATATCCTATACCCCCTATTCCTTTGGTATCAGAGCTTTAAGATTTTTGGACCTTAAGACTATATTTTATGCGAAGACCATTTTTACGCTAGACAAGATGATCATTTTCTAGAAAACAAATTTTTATGAGACAACATAGTTTTACTAAATATATAAGTTTCCATTATCGTATGATATACCTAACTCGTCAAAGACTTATAAACGTTAGAAAAACTAGAAAATTTCTTACTGAATACGTTAATTATTTAGAAACAGTTCATCGTGAAGCCTTAGAAACTAATACAGACGTTTTAAGCTTTAGAAATAATCTTCTTTGGGAAATACAGCTTACAAACGACGAAATATTTAGAGGAGAAGAATATATTAGATATATAGAAAGAAAGGTACGTTTCATCCCGTTGGGATAATACATGCAAGATCACTATCTATAAGTTAAATAAGAACTAAATAGATTATACCTGGAATATATTAGATTAAGTAACTCTAAAGATAATCAACAAAGGCTACAAGAGATAATAGATATAATATCAAATTTAGAATATAGACTATTAAGATATATAAGGTTTAGAAAATCCTCTCCGAAACAAGCATTAAGACGCTTTAAGCCATATTAATTATCTTTATATGAAAACGCAGTTTTTTGCAAGACAAATAGCTATTAATTACTGGAATTTATATAGAGATATAGAACAAAGACAAGAGCTAAGAAAAAAAATAGAAAAAGCTCTGAAGGCATTTTTAGAAGTAATAAATACAGAAGCATTATCATCATTAATAGAAAATAGATTTTTACAAAGTATAATACACGAAGAGACCATATCCGCTATAAGTTGGGAACTATAAGGTATAAGAGACGATATAGAAAAATTTACAACAAGAATTAAACTTCAAAAAGAACATAAAGTGTGGATTCCACTAGGATAGTAGATAAATCAGTCATAATGGATACATTAAAAATTTGAAATATTTAGATTTAAGAATACATCCAAAAAAGAAATATAGAGTACTGAAAGATCATACTATTATAAAGTGTAATTTCAATAACGGAGAACATATATTACATAGTGAAGACAAACAATTCAATACGTTAATAGATCTAATCATAAATTTTAGTGAGAAATCTCAGGAAAATAATAAAAATACCATCAGAATATTAGACGTAATAGAATCTTCACAAACTAAACAGAAGAAGATCTTAGAAAAATTAGAACAGAACTTTGATTTCTTAAAATCACAAGAATTAGAGATAGATAGAAAAATTCAGTTTTTAAATAATAAGTTTAACTTAGAAAAAATACCTACCAAAAACGAAATAGAGAGACTAGTTAGAACTATTGCAAAAAAACCAAAAGAATTAGAAATAAAGACAACTCAATTAGTAGCTCAGATAACACAACAAGTAGAAGTTTTAACCAGTGATATTAGCGAATTAAAAAAGACAATAGAAGAATTAAAAGAAATTTCTCTTTCATGAGTGAATCAATCTTAGTACATATAGAAGCCTTACAATTAACAGAAAAGTCTCTTCCTTTGCCACAAGACTATAAAGACTATTTCCCTAACGCTAAAATCGGATCAAAAATAAAACAAAATATTACTATAATAGCATTACTATTAGAAGTTAACAAAAACTTAGATAAAATAATTAAAGGCAAACAGATAAGAGCTAACATAGAAACTCCAAGAAATAAAGAAGTAGACGAATTAATAGAACAATTGTTAAAAAAGTAGAAATAACCCCAAAAATAAAAAAAGCTAAAATAGTTAGAAAACCACAAAAATGGACCTTCTTTCAATTAGATCGAGAAACGAAGAAGGATCAAAAAGACCCAGAGTAAGTTTTTCAGATAATAGAATAGGTAATAACCTTTTGTCACGAATTCTAAGTAGAAGAAGATCAGGAGAAAATCAACAATTAGATGATGTAATAGATATAGATAGAGATATACAAATTTTTTCAGCAAAATCAATTAAGACTACTTAATCCAAAGATTTTATATAATATAGGACATTTCTCAAGTACAACACAATTATATAGACATTATAGAGAAGAACAATTATCAGCCATAGGAAATAGTGTTACAACAATAAACTTAATTAATTCAGAATCTGTAAGACAAATAAAAAATACTAGACGAAGTTTAATGCATATGGGATTAATTGTAATAGGACTAAAAGGATTAACTAGAAAGAATCTAGGAACCAAAGTATTAGTAGTAATTTATGATGATAGGTGGTCAGATCTAAAGAAGTCAATAATAGGATTAACTGAAGTAGATATGACAAATAATGGAGGAATTTTTTATATAAGCCCAGACTTTATGATAAACTTAGTAGAATTTGGAAAACATATTAAGATAGGAATACAGACTAAAGGATATGAAGAAATGAGTAATGGAAATAATTTATTAATGTGTGTAGGATTTTTAGGAAAGATGGTAAATAAAAATAATACTAAATTCAAAATTAAAGTAGACGATGTAGTAGAAGTTATGGGAAATAGAGGAATAAAATTAATAAAACCCATAAAGATAAACCTTGAAGAATATGAGGATTAGAATGGAATTTAGAAGATTTCAATAAGAAAAAGATGTTAAAACCAGAACCTCATTTAATGTATACCAATTCTAGAGGAGAGACTTCTATAAGATTCACAGACTATAGCTATACTACCCATCGAGATTTAGATATCTAAAATTATGAATATCGAAATAATACAAGACGACTTTGAAGTAGACATAGCCTTAGAAAGAGCGAAAGAAATTCATAAAAAGGATAAAAATAAGAATTTCAAATGTAAAGGATGTAAATTAGGAAATTTAACATTAGAAGAAACTATAAAGCATTTTAAAACATGTGAATACATAACAGATAATTGGGGATACAGAGTAGAAAGTATTTCACAAAAGAAATCAGATAATTTTGATAAAATTTTAGCTGAAATACAAGAAAGTGATGAAGAAATAGAATTAGAATCAATAATAAGCCAAAAAGAATTAACGGAATCAACAAGTTCTAGCCCATTCCAAAAAACAATTGAACAACCACTTACAGTAGATACTAATACAGGAAATGTACCAAGGAGAAGAGTTTTTAGAGTAGGAGAAGTACCCATAGAAAATATAAAACCATCCGGAAAAAGAATGCCTATAGAAGAACCTATCAGACTACAAGAAGGAGGTAGTAAGGATAAAATATTAAATATAGCAGCTCATGATCCACAAATGTGAAACTCAGTAATAGATCTTTGGAAAGGCATAGTAGTAGTAGATTATATAAAAAATTATAATGATTCAGATCTATTGAAACAATGTATAAATATCTAGAGACATTCTTGGGAGAATCAACACAAGATTTATGGGAAGCATATAAGACAGAATTTCCAAATGAATTTCAAGTCTTAGTATCAATGGGGGCAAATCCCTATAATTTTACAAATAAGATACATACTTTAATTACTGGAGAAGATCCAAATAGTGGATTAATAATGTTACAAAGAAATGCAGTAATAAAGCTAGAACAACTTAGTATAAGCAGTTGGTTTCATATTAAGAAATTCTTAAATGATTATTTTATTATTGTACTATTAGTGGAAATGCTTTTGACCAAGAATTAGGTAAAAAAATTATTTAATAAGTTACTAGGAGCTTTAGGAAGGGAAATAGAAGACAGATGGAATAAGAGAGAAGGAGTAATACAACATCCTGCTGTAAAATGGTCAATAGGACATAAAATACAACATATAATGGAAATATTACAAGAAAAGTGTACTCATATACAAATACAAATACAGTTAAAACAAAATGAAATGAGTTTTTGTAAAAATGTGGTATACACTACTCAAAGCTACGATAAAGATAATTATAGAAAGAAAAAACATAGAAAGTATAAACCACAATATAATAGAAGTTACAATAAAAAGAAATATTATCTTAGGAAATCTGCAGCTAGAAAGCCTTATTTAGATAGAAATAGACATGTAAGAAAATATAGAATAGAAAGAAATTACAAAAATAGACTAGAATGTTTCACCTGCGGAAGTGTAGAACATTTAGCAAATACATGTCCAAAAAGAATAAATAACAAGACAAGAAATTCTCAATTAATCGATGACTTTCAAGAAACCTTAATAAATGTAGATGAATACATGTCTGATAATGAAAGTATATATTCTATAGTAAGTGTAGACGCCGAAGAAAAAGTTAAAACAGACTCATTAGATTCAGAAGAAGAAGAAGAAGAACTAATAAATGAAATAGGATTAGAGAAATTGGATTTAGAAGCAATTCAAGCAAGCACTTTAGTAAATATCTCTGAAGATTGTAATCATGAATTTAAAAGAAATAAAGGATTAGATAGTAATGCATGTTCCTTTTGTAAATGGTACCCTGGTAAAGAAAAAAGTTAAATGTAAGATGTTATATAAAGGATGTATTATGTGTACTATAAAAAGAATAATGACACTAAAGGTAAATCAAAGGGTAAATGAATAAGAAACAAGAATACATAAATATGAGAAAGGAAAAATGAAGAAATTTTTTTTTACAAAAATTAGAAAAAGGAAAAACAAATAACTTAAATCCAAACAAGAAATAGTTTCATTTGACAAAATTAGACCCTTAAACCCATACCAGAAGACAATCAAGAAGAATTAATGAGCGTAGAAGACTATGAAGCACTAGTATGTAATGAGGATAAAAAATTTGGAACAATAAAGATACTTGCAAGAATAAAGATATATGACTATGAAATAGAAACATTAGCATTAGTAGCTTCGGGATGCACAAAGTGTATAATAAATAAAAGAGTAGTTCCACCAAACTTAATAAAAATCCTAGAAAAACCAGTTGCGGCCATGCAAATGGATGGAACACATAATATATATATAGACATTATGTTCATAAAGCATACATTAGCTTTGTAAATACATGCTCAGAATTTTACAAGCCTAGTTACAAAATGGATAAAATATGGGTAAGAGATTTAAATATAAATGTAGACTTTGTCATAGGATTAGATTTCATGTTACATAATAATGGTAGCTGTATGATTACAAAAGATGGAGTGATATTCTTAAAAAATATCACTCATACACCAGTACAAACTATTAAAGCTGAAACTAGAATAAGACATAAGAAAATCCAGACTGAAGACCAGATAAACCTGCAAAAGAAAAAAGATAGTTGCTGTAAAGATTGTGAAGAAAATAACACATGCTGTAAAAGAAAAACAGAATCAAAGAATTTAATTTTAGAAGAAAATGAAGAAAAAGATATAGTAGAAAATGAAGATCTATTAGGAAAAGACTATACTTTGATAGATATAGAAACATAATTATATAATTTCAAAACGGGAATAGAAAGGATATAAATAATAAAAAACCAAAGAGATCTAGAGAATATAGTAAAAATATTAGATGAAATAGAAATAATAGGAGAAAAAACTTTAAAACATTGGGAAAATAATAAGGTTGTATGTATATTAGACATAATAAACCCAGAATATGTAATTAAAACAGCCTCAATAGAAGCTACAAATCAGAACTTAGAAGATTTTAAAATACAAATTAAAGAATTAATGAATCTAGGAGTAATAAAGAGATCTACTTCTAAACATAGATCTGCATCATTTATGGTAAGAAATTATAGTGAGATATTAAGAGGGAAAGCTAGAATGGTAATAAATTATAAAGACTTAATGATAATACTAGAACTGATGAATACAAATTACCAGACAAAACAGAATTAATAAATAGGATATAAGGAAAGAAAATATTTAGTAAATTTGACTGCAAATCAGGATACTGGCAGGTTAGAATGCATGAAGATAGTATAGAATGGACCGCATTCACCTGTCCTAAAGGACATTTCGAATGGTTAGTAATGCCATTTGGATTAAAGACAGCTCCACCAATTTTTCAAAGAAAAATGGATAGTATATTTGGAGAATACAAAAGGTTTGTATTAGTATATGTAGATGACATATTAGTATTTAGTAAAGATATTAAAGAACATCTAGGACATTTACAAATGGTATTTAGACTATTTGTAGAAAATGGAATAATAATTAGTAAGAAAAAGATGGAATTATGTAAAAATTATATAAATTTCTTGGGAGTAATACTAGGAGACCGTAAAATAAAATTACAACCCCATATAGCTAAAAAAGCTCTAGAAATGCCAGACAAACTAGATAATACTAAAGAATTACAAAAATTCTTAGGAATAGTAAATTATGCTAGAAATTTTATAAAAGACTTAGGAAAAATAGCATGACCTTTATATGCTAAGATAGGATCTAATGGTCAGAAACATTTTAATACAGAAGATATTAAATTAGTAAAAAAAATTAAAGAAAAATAAAAAATATCCCTGTCCTAAATATGCCATTAGAAACAGACTAAATAATTATAGAAAAAGATGGTAGCTTTGAAGGATGGGGAGCAGTGTTAAAAGCAAGACCAAATAAATATAGCAATAGAAGCGAAGAAAAAATATGTGCTTATCAAAGCACAAAGAAAAAGGCAACATGAGTAGTATTGATGCTGAAATCTGCCGAAATCTTAGCTGTAATATACGGACTAAATAGTTTCAGGTTATATATTTTAAATAAACCAGAAATATTAATTAGAACAGATTGTGAAGCCATAGTTAAATTTCACCAAAAGATAAATGATAAAAATAGTAGTCGGAGAAGATGGTTAAATTTTATAGAAACCATTTCAATATACAATTTAATTTTCGAACATATTAAGGGAAAAGATAATAACTTAGCAGACCAATTAAGTAGGTTAAAAATTACTGTCAACTAATAACTTTATTTCATTATTGACAGCATGAGACCAACAATCCCAAAGATTGCAGACAAGGGAAAGGGCATTCAAGCCTCACCCAAGACATTTACAGACAGACAATATTAGGTAATCTTCATTTCAGACCACAAGCTTCATTAGGAAGTAATGTTTTAGAAAGAATACAGTTCGGTCCAAAACATAATTTATTAATATTTTTCCACCATCAAACATGACATTTAGAAAATTACCAGAATGTGAAATAGATGGACCACAGACATGTTTAGTAGATAGTCTATGGATATCCTACAATAAAAAAGATACAAAACATTTTATAGCAACTTTAAATGCTCTTTGCCAATATTTTACAGACAAAAATCAAGACAAAAAGTTTAAATTTTATGTTGTAGTACACGACAAAACAAACGACATTTTTCAAACTTGGCCAGAAGTTATAGATTCAATTAAAGACATCGAGAAACCTTTGTTTAAAGGATTTAATGATTTTACTAAAGCTTTGGACTATGCAAGAGGGATATTGGGTCCAAATTATTATATTTTCCCAGCACTTAGATAAAATCCATACAAAATTCCTCAATACAATATCCAGAAAGATACAGACAAAGTGATTTTTTGTGACCATTGTTCTTAATATATATGGCTCGTCAAGAATGACCAATTCTAAGTGGTTAGCCAAGACGGGGTAAATTTTACTCGTGTAAATAGCTTTGAATTTATCATCTAAAAATTACTTTTTTGTTTGTTTGTTATATAAGAGTCATTCAACTTTAAATTTTATCCCATAATTTTTTTTTAAAATTTTTTTATCATATAAAAGTCATCAAACTTTAAAACTTATCACACATAAGTTATTTTTAGTTTTTCCACATAAAAGTAATCCAACTTAACTTACAAAAGAAATTCACCTGAATTTTTACATTTTGTACTGGAAATACGAGTTGACACTCCCAAATAGCTAGTTAGCTTAATAAACCATATTAAAACTTAATGGATTAATTTAAGAGAACTTCCCCCAAAATTCTCTTCTTAACACCAATTTCCCTTGTGGTTTAATAATTATGTTTATCTCCTTATATATTATGATTTTCTTTTGTAACAATTTGAAACCGTGAATCATATCAAGCTCGTAGATTTTGTGTTTGTCGTTTAATTCTTTGATGCTGCAAGAACAATTCTTTTGCTAATTTTAAAAGGTATCTATGAAATTCACTAAACAAATGAGTATATTAGTAAGGAAGAAAAATAGTAAAATCATATTTTTTACATTAATAATAATGGGTTAAAATTAATACAAAAAGTTTAAAATAATGGCTAAATGTAATATCGTAAACCACAACAAATATTAGTGTTATGAAGAGAAACATTGCGGGAGGTTTTTGAAATTATCCCAAATGTAATTAACTTTATTTGGAGTGTCATTCCATATTTTTGATACGAAATATAAAAATTCCAGGTAAAATGTATTTTTTTAGTCAACTTAGTAATGATTGAAGGATTTTGATAAAAAGTAGAAAAATAACTTATGTGTGATAAATATTAAAGTTGAATGAATTTTATGTAATAAAAAATAAGAAAGTGATTTTTGTGTGATAAACTTACCCGCCTTGAAACTTGAAAGTCTTGAATTATTTCTGTTAATAGCGGGTATCTTCGATCAAACAAATTACATCATGCCAAGCCAAATGCATTTAGTTTTCGGTAAATGACGCATATTTCTAAAGGCTTTCCACGCTTTTAACATGTGTTTTAAATTTATTAGGATTCTATACAATCAATAGGTTTGTTATACATATTTCTAAACGCTTTCCACGATTTTAACATGTTTTTTTTTTTTTTTTAAATTTATTATGATTTTATTTTATTACTACAATAGATAGGTTTGTCGTTTAATTTATTGGAAAGAATAGTTTGATTTTTTTCTGGAAACGTATTTAGCTAACTGAACATAAAATTAGACCACATTAACTTTGACCGCGTTAACTTCTAGCGCCTCTTAAGTACAATCAAACTTTAATCACAAAGACATGTGACATGAGGAATGCTTTTAGGGGATCCGGCTCCTCTCCATTTCTCTTGTCTCTATTTTCCCCAAGTTTCTATCTAGATTGATGACACTTGTCACATATAAAAATTAGTGGTTGAGGTTTAATTAACTAAATTAGGCTCTTAACCATGATTAATACAATTGATATTTCCATATATTTCCTCCTAAAAAGGGGCAATCCCTAAATTCTTGCAACATATTCCCGAATGCTCATTAATTAACGTTTTATTACTTAATTAATAACAAAACATCAGCAGCCCTACAACAATTAAGCCCTCCAATCTAGTCATTTTTCATCACATGAAATTGAATACATTAAATCTTCACTAACAGATTTTTGTTTTGCTTAATTAACCATTGATTTAAAAGGAGCTCATAACTTTTATTATCTTAAAAGTACTTATTAGAACCTACACATCATAAAACATAATAATTGAAGGAAATATAAAATTTCAAGCAATTCTGGTACCCGTTCATTGATCTTATTTGAGGTTGTAGATTTTTTTTCTTTTTAAAAAAAAATACTGATCAAGGCTAGATGTATTCCGCTTCAGCCTTCATGGGATGAAAAGTTTCAGATTTCAATGGCTTAATTATTGTAGGATTGCCTTGTTTCTTAAAAAACAAAACAAATAAAAATAAAACATTAATTAATGAGCATTCGGGAATATGTTGCAAGAATTTAGGGATTGCCCCTTTTTTAGGAGGAAATATATGGAAATATCAATTGTATTAATCATGGTTAAGGGCCTGATTTAGTTAATTAAATCTCAATCACTAATTTTCAAATGTGACAAGTGTCATCAATCTAGATAGGAACTTGGGGAAAATGGAGACGAGAATCGGAGAGGAGCCGGATCCGCTTTTAGGGAGGTTTGAGGAAGGCAATGAAAGAAGAGGGGGCAAGAGGCATTAAAGGTCTATGAGATTCTTAGATTTCTTTAATTTCCAATAAAAGGTCTTTATCACCAATTTTTTTTTTAGAACTTTGGTCGATCTACCAGGTGGATTTTTCTCTCGCACAAAAATGACTTAAATCAAAGACATAATTTAAAAGAAGTTCATTATATAAGTGAACTGATAGTGGTGATTTGGTGCCCCAAAAGTCTTTGTGAGAACTAGATCACGAAAGGGAGGAGAGTTCTGTAACGACCTGATAGGTTGTTTTGGTAATTTTACCTATTTTGCCCTAAACGACCCGTTTCTTAGCTGTACTTTGGCGTATTCGATTTGCGGGGATGGGTAGTACGGTAATCGAGGCAATCGGATTAGAATCAGAGTGAGAAACCTAAGTTTTGAATTCTTAAGTTTGATTTTGCGTAAAAACTTTGACCAATAGTTGATTTTTGGGTAAACATATCCGGAATCGAATTCTGATAGTTTTGTTAGGTCTGGAACATGATTTTTGACTTGATAGAATAATTGGTTTGGGGTCCCGAGGCGTTCGGGTGTGATTTGGGTCATTGGTTGGAAAGTTAGGATTTTGATGTTTTGGAGTTGACCATAGTGAACCCCACATCAAGATGACCTCTTTAGAGAATTCCGAGTGCGTGATCTAGTTTGAAGCATGTTTTATGATTGAAATGCATGTTTGGTTTGTGTTTGGGGGGTTTCGGGTGTCAAAACCAAATTCGGAGAACACCATGATTTCCTTCATCGCGTTCGTGAAGGGGAAATGGGGGCTGGGCCAGGTCAAACCTGGTCATCCCGTTCCTGAGCCTCTTTTTGCGTTAGCGATGGTTGGGCCGGGTCAAGGCCGTGTTCGCGAGCCTTGGCTCAGGTTCGCGAAGAAGGAAAGGGCTGGGACAATTAATTAATTCCCAACTTCGAAACAAAACCATTTTCGCATAACTCAAGTTCTAGAGATCAGGAGGAATCAAGTGCTAAATTCAAGATTCATTGTTGGGGTAAGATTCTAACCTTGATTTTATCATTTTCCATTGATTCCTTTCATTATTTAGCAACCAAATCATGTTTTTGGGTTGGGAATTTTGGGGATTTTAGCCCTAGCTTAAGAATAGAGTTTTCTTGAAATTGGAGGTTGATCCATAGATAGTTTTAGGTGATTTTATGGATTTAGCTTATTTAGACCATGGGTAAGTCGAATTTAAGTTCAATTTCCAGTTTCACCATTGGGGTTTGGGTTTGGATATTTTGGGTCCATTTTGGTTCCGATTATAAGTATAGTAATATGGGTATCATTGGATTCGTGTGACCTCATAGAATACTATTTTGATATTGTTCAGCTCAGATTCTTGATAAATTACCGTTTTGACCCACGAGGTTGGGGATGGGGTTTTGGGTTGACTTTTCGACTCGAATCTCTTTTATGGCTTTATGGGTATCTTTGGACTCGTGTGTTAACATAGAATTCATGTTTGTTAGACTTTGCTCGTTTTGAGGCGCTTCGGAAGGGGATTGTTCGTGGCACCCGCTCGACATCGAGGTAGGTTACAGTTTACTCCTTTAGACTCCGATTGGAGTGCGTATTTAGAGCCTGTTTGGATTGGCTTATTTTAGGTGCTTTTAAGTCAAAATAGCTTTTAAGCATTTTTGTGGTGTTTTGAGTAAAATTAAAAAAGTACTTTTAAGCACTTGTTTTTAAGCCAAAACAATAAAAATAAGTCAAAAGTCATAAGCTAGAATTCCTAACTTATGGCTTTTGACTTCCTTAGTCTATAAATTCTGAAGGGGTATTGGGCGTGATGGGGGTCCCACCTTAGTGATTACAATGATCACTTGGGTGGGTACCGGTGTATACTGTTGGGTAGTTAGAATGACGGGGAAATCATGTTGAGCCTGCGGGCATGGTTGTGGTGATAAATCTACTTAGGTTAGTGTAGACACGTGATTTTTGACCCTCCCGGGACCTTTTCACGATTTTAGTGTCTATTTTTTCTTTTAGTCTAATCTTTGACATTTTTAATTTTAACTTTTATTTTAGTAGGTTTTGTTTGTGGAAATGAAAAAAGGACAAAAATATTCACCATTTTTAGATTACAAGTTTTGTGTTTCAAAGAAAGAAAACTTACAAAAATAGGTTTCTTTGAATCGAGGTTTTAGTTAATTACATTTGAGTTTTTCCTTAATATAATTATTTATGTTTTATTATTTTTGATTTAAATGTAGTTGATTAATATATTTATCGTATTATTTTTATTTTATACCTTTAATGAAAAAAGAAAAAAAAAAGGGGGAAAGGATAACCAATACCATATTGCCACATGGCAAATTTCATCTCTACCCATGTCCATATCATATTCCATTTTAGGAATAAGAATATCCTAGTAGTGCCAAAAATAAGACACTCTATAAAAAGGAAGCTAGACCTAATTTTCTAACCTAGACTAAAAGAGACTAAATACACAAACATTCAGCCGTTGACTACAATCATCCTAGAAGGAACCTACACTCCAATTAGCCGTGAGACTCTAAAAATCATAATCAACAACAAGAGACTCTAGCCATCCTAATCATCCGTAGAGTTAAGAACTCTAGCCATACACAACACATTACACATCTAACAAAACCTAGAAAAAGAAAAAAAAGGCTAACGATTAGAAGGGAAGAACTTGGAATGGCAGCCATGAACTGTTTCTTCTTCCTTAGCTGGTATACACCATAAAAGGATCAAAACAATAGCGTCAAAATTTGGTCGAGGTTCCGCTGGTCGTGAAGCTCCGGTTCTGGTTCATTGAAGCAACTATTTTGAGGTCCGTCCTTACCTCGTCTCTCTGTTTTGTCGTTATCTCTCTCTGTATACTTACAAAAATCTCACCGGTGTAATTTTTGAATTGATAATTTCATATAGTCATTGTTTGTATTTTGAGCTTGGATGAAAAGAAATGGTTAAATAGGTTCATGATAAATGTTTTTTGGGTATCATGTTGGATACAAAATTGCTCGTTATTTGTTTAAGAATAGCTGCGTTTTATTTTTTATCTGGTTCTAGTGTGTCAAATTAAATCTTGAGATTAGAATTGTTTCATGAAGTTAAAACACTTACTGTGAGTTTGTGTTTGTTGAAGTTTGAAGTTGAACTTGCAAATTGATTCTTTCTTGTTATTAAAAAATCTTTCTTGAGTCATTACTTGGATAAGCTTGAAACGTGGAATGGCCGCTATTTTCGTCGGTCCTTAAATATTAGTTAAGTTTCCTTCTGTACATAGTTTTACTTAGTAGCCTCTAATAGTTGAGTTTAGTTTAATTTAATGCTAAGTGGGTGTATGAATCATTTATTAGATGAGATTGGTTTCTGTTTTCATGGCCTTTGATTTTATATGTTGTTTGTTTACGTAATATTTTGTTCAGTTTCCTCTGTATTTTGTTTAATGTATTTGTTAAATGTTTGAGTTATTTTGATAATATCTGTCACACAATTCTGGTGACGAACTTACGAAAATGTAAATTGTTTTAAGTTGCGTTTTTTATCCTCTTTCTTAAGGGCTCCATCACTTTGTTATTTAACTGGGTCGTTAGGTAAATATAGGCATCGCTTAAAATATGTTGACTATGTGTTCATACACGATCCTTGGTTGACATTAAATTAATTAATAGAAAGTCATATAGGTCATCCCGCTCCTTGACCATCTAATAATAATTGTGTTGACCATGTGAATAGACTCGTTTCTTGGTTAAATGCATATAATTAAAGAAAAGTCATGTGGGCTATCCCGCTCCTTGACCATCTAATAATAATTGTATTAACCATGTGGACAGATCCATTCCTTGGTTAAATGCATATAATTAAAGAAAAGTCATGAGGGTCATCCCGCTCCTTGACCTCTAATAATAATTGTGTTGACCATGTGTGCAGACCCGCTCCTCGGTTAAACGCATATAATTAAAGTAAAGTCATGTGGGCCATCCCGCTCCTTCACCCTCTAATAATAATTGTGTTGACCATGAATGTGAACCCGCTCCTCGATTAAATGCATATAATTAAAGAAAACTCATGTGAATTATCCCGCTCCTCGACCCTCTAACAATGTATAATTAATGGAAGACCTTGCGTGCACACACGCTCCTAGGTCTAAACAATTAAATCAGATTTTATTCAATAATTAATTATAACCAAGTATAAGTCGATAAAATCGACCGTGCTAAAATGACGGGACTCGGGGAATGCCTAACATCTTCTCCCCGATCAACAGAATTCCTTACCCGGCTTTTGTTTTGGCGGACCAAAAATGAAGAGTCATTTCCTTTTGCTTAAGGATTCAATAAGGTG
The DNA here is from genome assembly GCF_029784015.1 of Lycium ferocissimum. Lineage (NCBI taxonomy): Eukaryota > Viridiplantae > Streptophyta > Magnoliopsida > Solanales > Solanaceae > Lycium > Lycium ferocissimum. The sequence continues at coordinate 26,637,507 of NC_081344.1, forward strand.
ACTTGGAACACCAAAACTCTCCAAGTGGCGACTCTGTAAATAAATAATTCCTTTTCAAAATCGTCACTTTAATGGAAAAACCCTTAAAAAAATAAAACCCGTGTGTGTTTATATCGCGGGACCCAAAAAGGGATGTGACATCTCTGGCGACTTTCTTTGGGGATATGAAATTAGAACTTCAAACATCCTCAAGGAACCATGAATATTGACCAGAGCCTCCAGCGGCAACCTCGACTTTATCCGAAAATGGTGGTTTCTAGACGGTTTAGTCTACTTTCTGATTTTCATGGCTATGGAGATGGTGAAGACAGTGGTTTTTTTTTTTAATTTTTAAATAAAGTCCACTAGGCTTGTGAGCCTAGGGCTAATTTTATAAATTTTCTCAAAGTAAACAAATTAAAGAGTCTTTACAAGGTAGCCAAAATGGCTAATAAAAATGCAAGAATTAAACTAATGACCAACTTAAGTCTTATATGATGGCTTAAGTTGGCACTACAAATTGCTAAAATAAGAATGTGGTAAAAAACTAAAACTTGAAGAAATGAGCTGCTAATCCCATCTACTATACATATCTGTATGTTGTTCTTCTTCTTGACAACCAAATTGTGTCCTAAGTTTTGATCCCTTGGTGCACAAATTGGTCAACAATCCATGTATATCAACTGTATACTTGTGTATATCAGTCCTTACAGTCCTGCAAAAGCTCATGACTGAGAATTTGCATGCATGGTCCCAAATTGCTAAATGATGATCTGAGTGTTCTTTGAAATTCCTCAAAGAAACTTGAGTCCTTGTAAGAGCAATATAGCCAAAGATTGAACCTTAGCACTGAAGTTGTTCCTGATATGCAGCAACACTGTATCAGTGCATGAAGTTGTTTCTGAAGGTACCTTTGGAAGACTATGCAAAATAGAATTGCCATGGAACCTTTCCATCTTGTATGCAGAATGTGTGCCTGCAAAAATATTAGTGTATAAAGACTCCTCATGCTCTCCTCCCAGAGGACTTGAGCATGATGAGTGAAAAGTTTCAGTCCAGCACCAACAACCACTTCTTTTGCACCCTGCTGCACAAAACCAGAAAACTCAGTTCCAAACCAGCTGCATTTGCCTGAGAATGAGCAGCCTCTACTTCCATCTTGAGCAACACCACACTTCTTCCTTAATGCCAAAACTGCAGTGGAATGAGCACAAAGTGCTAATACCACACACTGCAATCCTGCCACTAAAGATTTCATGTATGTACTCTGCAGCTTCCCTAATGAATGTGTGGATAACGAAATTTTATTTAGTCCACAAGAAATTCGGATTACATTTAAGATATATTAATCCGAATAAATAAATAGTGGGCTAATATAATTGGGTTAATTATTTAAAGTCCAATAAATATGGATTTAAGTAATGGTCCAAATTCATTGGGCTAGTCCATTTAATTGGGCTACAAATGATGAGTCCACTTTGTCAAGCCCAAGATGTCATCTTATTCAAAAGGCCCACTTTAGTGCCACGTGTCAAATGACGTGGCACGCCAAGTCAAACAAGGAAGCCTATAGGGTCATCACACGTGTCAAAATGATGCAGCATGTCCAGTCAAATCAAAGGCCAATGAAGATGCGCCACGTGTACAGGTGACATGTTCCGACCAATCAAATATCGACATGTCGGCTTAAATCTGATTGGTCGAAAGAAGCCTGTCCTTATCACAACTCCTCTATCCTACAACTATAAATAGGGGTCTCATAATTCAGAAAAGGGACAGAAGTTCTAACAAGAAGCCAGGGAGAGCTCGTGGATCAAACGCCGCAGATTTCTCTATAAGCTGAAAGCATTCAAGCACTCAAGCATTTCTCTAGAAGTTCTAGAGATCCAGACGAAGATTCAAGACCA